>NC_081354.1:40638258-41013258 GCF_030684315.1 Stegostoma tigrinum | reverse complement strand
AACTTAAACATCACACCAACGCTTTGTGAGGTAGTTGTAGAATTGGTGCCTTCTTCAAATGTCCAGTTATAGTAACTGGAAAGTTAACTCTGTAAGCAGTAAAGGCCGTAATATGGGATAAGTTAAAGATACACTTGAAGAAAAATAAGTTAACACTAGACAGTCAACATGGCTTTGTCAAGATATGTCATGACCAGCAAAATTAAGTTCTTTGACCAGGTGATGCAGACAATGGATGAGAGTAGTGCACTGGACTTACAGAAAGCATTAGATATGTTGCCACATAGCAGGTTGATTAGCAAATTAGAAATGTTTAGGATTGATGGGTCTGGTAGAATGGATTAGAAATCGGCTAATTTTAAAAATTAAACAGAGGATAGGTATAGATGTGCATTTTTCAGACTGCAGACGACTTGAAAGTGGTGATCTCCAGGAATCAGTGGCAGAACCCTTGCATTTTCTGATCCGTATACCTGATATAAAGATGGGTGTTGAGGGCAAAATATCTAAATTTGCAGATGATATGAAGCTAGGGAGAAGACTGAATTGTGACTTTAGAGAAGCATTGATAAATTACCCAAATGGGCAGACGCCTGGCAGATGAATTTCAATGCGGAGAAACATGGGGTAATACTTTCTGGTAGAAGAAACATGGAGAGATAATATTTAGGCCCAATGATACAACTTTGAAGGGAGTACAGGAAGAGAGGGGCCTTGAGATTCATGTGCACATCTGTCTGAATGTGGCCAAGCAAGTTGAAATAATTGTTACGAAAGTTCCTAGGATCCTTGGGTTTATAAATATAGGCAGAGAGTGTAAAAGCAAAGAAGTGATGATACACCTCTACAAATGATTGGTCAGACCACAGCTGGAGTATTGCATTCAGTGTTGGCACCTAATTTAAGTTGAGATATTAAAGCTTTAGAGAGAGTGCAAAGGAGATTTACTAGAATGATACCTGGAATGAGGGCCTTTAAATGCAAGAGATGAGAGAAATTAACCTATTCTCCCTGGAGCAGAGAAGGTTAAGAGGTGACCTTATTTCCCTTAAGAAAGATATTTTATTGTCACTTGTCAGTAACTGCACATTATAATTTCAAGATTGTTAGCAGAGAGTTAGGTGTGAGATGAGGAGAAAAATTTTTTACTCAAAGTTGTTAAGATTTGGCATGTGTTGCCTGGGAGAGTGGCAGAAGCGCATATCATAGGGAGTTTCAAAAGAGAGCTGGATATATGTTTGAAAGTGATGAATTCAGAAAGCTACAGAGATCAGGCTGGAAAATTGAACAATCTAGGTAACTCTCTAAGGAGCCGGTCAAATGGCCTCTGTCTGAACTATAAAGTTCTTTTAATCAAGTGCAATCAGATCTGTTACTCCTTGAGGTCTGATCCAAAGGCAAGCCAAGAATTTCAAACATACAATCTAATTTTTTTGACAGGTGCTAACAATCTTCTCATACTTCCAATAAAGCAAGATAAAGCCTATACTTATTAGTAACCATTTTAGATTAGATTAGATTCCCTACAGTGTGGGAACAGGCCCTTCGGCCCAACAAGTCCACACTGCCCATGCAGCATCCCACCCAGACCCAAGCCCCTGACACCCACACACCCCTGAACACTACGGGCAATTTAGCATGGCCAATCCACCTAGCCTGCACATCTTTGGACTCTGGGAGGAAACTGGAGCACCCAGAGCAAACCCGCATAGACACGGGGAGAATGTGCAAACTCTGCACAGACAGTCGCCCGAGGCTGGAATCGAACTTGGGTCCCTGGTGCTGTGAGGCTGCAGTGCTAACCACTGAGCCAACGTGCTGCCCTAGTTTTAGTGTGGCAAAACAAAATAATTCTAGCTTTTCATCAGTGGCCTGATTCAAATACACCACCAAACCTTCTCAGAATGCCGATATGTGTCTGTAGCACTTTCCTTTGATGATACTAAGGTACATAGGTCAATACTGGATGCATCATTTAACCACCTATTTAGGGAAAGGCATTGATGAAGTAGTAATGTAACTAGGGTGGTAATCCCAGGCTAATAAAAAAGCAAAAGATAAAGGCACCATAGTTCTATTGGATTGTAGTGTATTGGAGAGAAATGACTGGTGGTAGTTTAACCCAAGGGTTGCAATGCCTTCGATGAGGGGGGAGTTTGAAAAGAGAATCCTCGTGGTAACCTCAGCCAGTGAGGAAATTAACCCATGCTTTTGGCGTTACTTGCGTTGCAAACCAAACATCCAGCCAACTGAGTTAATTGACCCGTATCCAGGCAAATGTACTAGGAACTTGGGTTTCAGTCTCACTATGATAAATATGAAGTTAAAAGATAGACTCAACAATCTCACAACCTTTGAAATTACATAAATGGGTGCTTGAAATGGCACAGTTTTCAAAAATATAGGCCACTTGTTGGAAAGTAAGATTGATGTATATAGTTCAATACAGACATGATGGGCTAAAGACCCTCTTCTGTGCTATATTACTCTATTACTGTATTGATGATTGTGTTAAAATTTCAGGTCCAGTGACCCTTCCTCACAACTCAGTTCTGAGGAAGGGTCACCAGACCCAAAATGTTAACTCTGTTTTCTCCTCCACAGATGCTGTCAGACCTGCTGAGCTTTTAGAGCAACTGTGTTTTTGTTCCTGATTTACAGCATTCGCAGTTCTTTTGGTTTTTATTTAGGGAATAGACTGATATACAGAGTTTTAGTTTAGAAAGGCATCATGTGTTGGTGCACTCTTGGTGGGTAGAACAACCTCTTCCTGTGTTGTACAATTCCTTGTGCATCAGTTTGGAGCTCCAGTATGCCCAGTGCATTGGTAAATTAGTCATTTTCGTCCCCTCACCTCAACTTTACCAGTGCACCTGATCCAAACTTTTCCCTTCAGATGTGACACAAAGTCAAACTTGATTGTGCAGTTGCAGAACGCTGCAAATTCTTTATGGAAGAGTTTAACAGGCACTTTTAGAGGTCGTGAATTCTCACAGCAACAAGCAAACTGAATGAGTCAAATGGCCTCCTGTGCTGTTCAATTCCATGATTTTACAATAACCACCAGTATTTTATTTGTTAGTATTGTCAATGAATTTTTTTCACATTTACTTTTCCAATAAAATTATCAAAAAATGGAAGAAATAACAATGACCTTTTAAATATTTTAATCTTGCATTTAGATTAAATTGCAAGTGTTTTTGACGAAGATAGATAATATTTTACAGAATTTGCATCACATGATCAAGTTCACTGAAGAACGTTGTAAAGGGCACAGAAGTTGAAAGTAAATGCACAATAACAGAATTTTTGCAATTGAAGGTCATCAAGATTAGTTGCAGATTTGAACAAATATTTATGTGCAAAGGTCTGAGCCACTTAGAAGTTATGCGATCACAAAAAAATCACAACCACCTCTACTATTCAAGCACTTATCATGTAAAATAAAATATCTAGAATCATTTTTCATGTGAAGGAAGATCTTATGCAAGGAGAAAAGGGGAACAATTCACGGAAATTATATCGAGGTAGCCAAACAGAAAGTCATTTTGGATATTCCCACAAGCAAGTTTTGAGGAATGAAGGCTAAATGGTTTTAGCAGCTACAATGCATTTGGTGTCTTTATATACCAAACAAGTGGTAATCCCTTCTGATTCACTTTCTTTCATAAATCTGTTGAGAATCAGGAAGGGTCCTTTTATTTATATTGCTATACAGCATTTTCCTTACTCATGTCCAATTATCTCCTCCTTTCCAATATTTAACTGCAGGGAATGGGGAAAGAATAGAGGTGGTACGATGTGGAACCACTTAAGGATCGTAATTTTGACAAAAGCCACTGTTGACCCTCTTTATATAGCCCTCCTTACAATGGCTTATCACTTCCAAAATAATATATTAATTTTGTTAAAAAGCACTGTTACTTGTCAATCAATATAGATGCCTTCTCCCCAATACCAATGTAGAGACATGTTGAGACTGATAGTCTTTGGCTCATTGCATGTTTTCTCCTTTCAGTTTGATAGTTAGTCCTCTTCCGAGTATCCTTCTTCTTTACCAGGATGTATCTTTGTTATAAGTCGTGAACAATTTTTGAAATGTCGACATTGTTCATCAATCATCTTTTTTACTCCTGCCAATTCTTCCCTTATTCCTTCACAATTACCCTTATTTATGACTAACAGTTGTTTCCAGCCCACACACCTCACTCTCAAAATGAATGTTATATTCTACCATATTTTCGTCAAATTTACTATTGGATACTTAGCCAGATCATTTGTTGAACATGCCTTACTACACATTACCAAATTGATCTCTAGTTGTGTCCACAACATATTGTTCTAGGAAGATGTCCCAAATACATTCTATGAATTTTTCTTCATAGTTAACTTGCCAATTTGATTTTCCTAATCTGCATGAAGATTAAGGTCAACCATGATTAATATACCCCCTCCTCATTATCTCCTGATTTATTTTATATACTACAAAATAGTTATTGTTTGAGGTATTTCTGTAATCTTCCTTATCTTCCTCCTGTTTCCTCCCTGAAAAATCATACCTAAGCTATTCAAGCTGGTCTGACTCATTAGGGACCATTTTACATTAATGCTAACTCTAGGTACACATGCAGTGTGTAAATCACTCAGTAATTAAGAAGGGATTTAAGACAAGTCAATTGAAAAAGTGACTGGTGGGCATTGTGGGTGTTGTGGTGAATTGTGTATCTGCATGATGATATTTTACTTTAAATAAAGTAGGTTTTAAACAATCATTTGATCCAACTAAACTTAAGAATTGCTGCAAAAAGACATTTCAATGAATCTTTTCATCCTGCATTCTTCAGGACATCTTTCAGAAATGCAAATTTGAGAGGAAAATAAGCATTTATACAGCATGCGATGAGTTATAGGAGCATCGGAACAAGATACACCATTCAACCTGTCGAGCCTGCACTATCAAACATGATGATCATTGTTGATGAGTCACTTCAATACTTTTTAGCACCACATCTGCATAACCCTGTACACCATTGATGGTCATAAATCTATCAGCCTCAACTTCTGACACATTCATTGACTGATTCTTCACAGCCATCTCTGGTAGAGAATTTCAAAGGTTTACAACAGTGAGTTAAAAAAAAAATCCTCATCTCACACCTAAATAGCATCTAGCTTATTGTCAAATTGAGTCCTTTAGTTCTAGACTCCCAAACCAGGGAAGCAATTTAAATTCACTGCCACATAGAGTATGAATGTTGATTTTTTTTTCTCTCATATTTGTAGTCTTGTGAAATGTCCTGATGAGCGCAAGCTGAAAACATTCAGCAAAATGTACCTTTAGTTCAGAAACAATACATTTCCTTTAGAATTTTGATATTTGTTTCAATGCCCCTATTAGATTTTTCCATTAATATTGTTTAATTTCTTTAATTCAAAACAGTAGATTGAAAAAGCGATTGTAATGTTTAACAGTAATGAAGCAAATGCAGGATATTCATGGAGTAAATATTTCAGGAACTAGGTAGTGTAGTGGCTTTCAAGGGGTATATTTTCCCCTAGTTTTCTTTTAATGAAGAAAGGTTGAGACAGAGGTGCTGAACAGTCTGTTTCAAAGCCAATAATGTAACAGCTTGTAGGGCCTTTGGTTCTTTTTCAAAGTTAGAACAATAGAGACAGCCTGAATGGAGGGGTTCAAGCTCCCACAAAAACAGGCCTTTTGTTTAATTTTAGCATTCAGTAGCAGTTTCTGGGGTCTTGAAGCTGGATGTGGAAGCTCTCATTCCTCTCTCTGTTACAGCTAACAGCTGGCATTCTCTTCTTGCTGCTAGAATTGCATGTGAGACAAATCTATTTTACTTGATTTGTCTTTCCCAAGAGTGTGTTTATCGAATGTTTCTATGTTTGAATAGTTATTTAGTAATAGTTAATGTATATTATTTTGATAAGTATTTTGATAGAGTTACAGTTAAGCCTTTTCTTTCATTTTTGTTTCGTCTTTATCATAGCAGACGACAAGTGTGTTTTGTGTCAAGCCTGGCAGTTTGTCCAAACAAATTGCATCTGGAACATCTTACACTATAAAATAAGAAAAAGTTAGTCTAGATTATCTTCTTGATATATTTTGATGGTGTTTGATCTGCTCCATGATAGTAGATACACTTCCAAGAAAAAGCTAACGAAGCATGAATGATCAAAGAAGCAACTGTTAAGATAAAATCTTTTTTAAATTCCAGAATTCTAAAAAGCAGAGATGAAGTTCACTTCGAGGTACGGTTTCAAACCTGCCCGAGACGCAAAGTTCAAACTGTGCTGAACTTAAACTTGCTTCAATCTGATGTTGAAGTTCCATATTTGTGATACACATTTGAATGGCAAAAATGACGCAAATATATCCAACAAATAGTTATAAATTGAAAATAGTTAAGCGGGGGGGGATAAAGGAATATTTGAAAGTTGTAATCCTAAAACCATTATATGTAAACATTTTGTTCGGTATCTGAGAATTCTTAAAATGCTAGGTAAGTTCCCTGAGTCTAAATTGAAGACTAATATATGAATGTATCAGTGTGTAGTTAGGAAAGGGTTGGACTCAATGCATCAAAGGAATATGATAAGAATTCCTATAAGTTGAAATTCCTGGCAATGGACTGATGTTAACATTCGGATACAAAAGGAAATGTTGTGAAAATGTCTGTAGAAAGAGTAAGAGTGCAAAACTGTCTGTAAAACTGTGCTCAATGGCAAGGAGCATTGAACAGTCCAGCTCCAATGAGGATGAGAACCTTGCATCTGAAACATATGGGTTAAACTGCTGCTTGGCCTGCTGTGTTCATCCAGCTCCACACTTTGTAACCTTAATTACAAAGAACTTAGTTTTCCACAGCACTTAAAGCACACCCTGCCCATTGTGAAATGGATGATTAGCTGTAAAACCTATCAGGTTGTAACAGTGACCAATAGTTTTCTTTGCAGCAGAAGCAGTTGCTATCAAAAGCTTGAATGCTACATTGGAATCGCTGTTCAAAGACACTTCCATATTGCAGCAACAGTCCACCAAGTTGTTTTGTCAAATTGTTCTCCCAAAGAATCAGTTGGGTTGTTGAAGCACTGTCCTCAAGAGTGGTAATGGCTCCCAGGAACACATACCTATTACTTCTCATAGGATAAGGATGTTTCTGCTCCTACTTCTGCTATACTGCTATTGCTCTTCTAGCTAGCCATGAGCCAGCCCTCTAGTGTCCATCCAATGGGCCAAATTCGATTTTCAAAAATATGTAACTAGACAGTAATAGGTTTTACAAACAAATGAAAAGAAATTGAGTCAATAATTTACGTGTAAAACCCTTCAGAGAAAGTGAATAGGGATTCCATTATGAAAAGCAAGAAGATGGCAGACTTCATCATAGATTGGATGAAAAATATCTAAATAGTAAAATATTAAAGGTAAAAGGGAAGGAGAAATCTAAATCTAAATCTGAAAAGTATGATTTATCTGGTGGAATAGATAAAGGGGGATGGATGAGTGTTGTGCATTTGGATTTCAAGACAGCTTTTGGGGCAGCAAGGTGGCTTAGTGGTTAGCACTGCTGTCTCATAACACCCTCTGGTGACTGTCTGTGTGGAGTTTGCACATTTTTTGCACTTTCTCCCTGTGTCTTCATGGGTTTCCTCCCACAGTTCAAAAATGTGCAGGCTAGGTGGGTTGGTCCTGGAAAAATGTCCATAAGTGTTGAGGGATGTGTAGATTAGGTGGATAGTAGGGGGATGGGTTGTGGGATGCTCTGAGAGTCATTGTGCACCTGTTGGGCCAAAGGGCCTTTTTCCACACTGTAGAGATTCTATGATTCACTGGGAAAACTAATGGCATTAATAGCTGGCTGATCCATTGAATTTGATGGCAACTTTCCACAATTTTGAAAGAAGAGTATTCAGAAGTTAAGGTTGTAACCTTTCACAGGTTGAAGCATGGGCACTTTTAAAAAGTGGGAAAACAGACAAAGGCAATGGCAGTGACCACACGGGAAGTGATTCAAATGGAGAAAGAAACCTACAGTGTTGTATGACCCAACACTGAATCTGCACAGCTACTGCCTCTGCTGTTTGATTTCAAAGATTACCTGGGCATAGAGGCTCATCCATGAAAAATTAACCAACAAAATTTACAGCTGACCTTGGAGAAACCTGTGTGGGAAAGCTTACAGCAAGAGAGCAGCTAAATGGCATTTTAAAGTGCAACCTTTTGTTCATTTCATAAAACTGTAACAGTGTGTAGAGTGTGATAATGGGAACTGCAGATGCTGGAGAATCCAAGATAATAAAGTGTGAGGCTGGACGAACACAGCAGGCCACACAGCATCTCAGGAGCACAAAAGCTGATGTTTCAGGCCTAGACCCTCTCTGATGAAGGGTCTAGGACCGAAACGTCAGCTTTTGTGCTCCTGAGATGCTGCTTGGCCTGCTGTGTTCGTCCAGCCTCACACTTTATTAACAGTGTGTAGAGTGTGTTCTTTTTTATTTATATGTTTTATTGAAATCGATCTCTTGATTAAACTTGAAAAAAATATAAAACATAGGTACAAAGTTAGCCTGGAGTGGTGTTTTTAACACAGCATAACTGTGCTATTTTCTGGGTCTGCAGATAGTTAAGGTGCAAAAATGGCCTTTAGTAGAGTCATGTGCTCTTCCTGTTGGATGTGGGGGTTTAGAGAGAGTTTCCATGTTAATGATGATTATGTATGCAGGAAAGTGTGCGGTTGAGACTCCTTTTGAGATTGCATGAATTGGTTAGAGCGGCAGTTAGAAACAATGAGGAGTTTACAGAAGCTGGGGGTATGATGGATGGCAGCTGCAGGAAGGGAGAAAAACCACTGATGCAATAAGCAGATGGGTTACTGCAGGGAAAGATAGAGAACAAGGCAGATAATGCAGGAGTCTCCTGTGACTATCCCCACTAACAAATATGCTGGTTTGGACTGTCAGGGGAACGTACCACAGACAGCTAGGCTTCTGGCACTGAGACTGGCTGTAATGGAATGAAGGGTAGGTCAGGTTCCAAGCGATCAATTGTGATCGGGTACTCACTAGTCAGAGGCACAGACTGACATTTCTGAGGTTGACAGTGAGAATTCAGAATGGTGTGTTGCCTCCCTGGTGCCAGGATCAAGGATGTCCCAGGGAAAGTGCAGAATATCCTCAAAGGGAACAGGGACCAGCAGTAGATTGTTGTATATGTTGGGACTAATGAATCAGAAGAGGAAGAATGAGGCTCTAAAGAAAAAAATATAGGAAGTTAGGCAGGAATTTATAAAGGAGGTTCTCGAGGACAGCAATACCTGGATTTCTCCATGTCCCATGAGCTAGTGAGGTTACAAATAGGAGGATGTAGAAGATGAATGCTTGGGCTGAGGAACTGGTACAGGGGAGAAGGATTCATGTTTTTGGATCATTGGAATGTCACTTCTACATGTATAAGAAGGATAGATTGCACTTGAATTGGAAGGGGACTAATAAGCTGGTGAAGAGATTTGTTAGAGTTACGCAGGAAAATTTAAACTAGTAATGGAGATAGTGAGGAAGGAATCAGTTTGAGACTGGTATAGTTGGGGAAGGGAACAATTCAAATTGTCAGGGCAGGCAGGAACAAAGCGGAGAATGAGGTAGGACTGATAAATTAAACTGCATTTATTTGAATGCAATAGTCCTAACAGGTAAGGCAAGGCAATTAAAACTCAGGGCATGGTTGGGAACATGGGACTGAGATATCAAAGCAATTACAGAGATGTGGCTCGGGGATGGAAAGGACTGGCAGTTTAATGTCCTCGGGTGTTGATACTACAGGAAGGATGGATAGGGAAGCAATCATTGAGGGGAAATGGCATTTTTGATTAGCGATAACAATATGACTGTACTTAAGGAGAATATTCCTGGGAATACCTTCAGGGAAGTTATTTGGGCAGAACTGAGAAATGAAAAAGGGATGATTGTCTTGTTGGGATTGTACTATAGATCCCCCAATAGTAGGCGGGAAATTGAGAAACAAATTTGTAAGGCGATCGCAGTTATCTGTTAGAATAATAGGTGTTTATGGTAGAGGATTTTAACTTTCCAAACATTGACTGGGATTGCTAAAGTGTTAAAGGCTTTGATCAAGAAGAACTTGTATGATTCAGTATGTGTTTGTACCGACTAGAGAAGGTGCAAAACATGACCTACTCTTGGGAACTAAGGCAGGGCAGGTGACTGAGGTGTTAGTGGGGGCACACTTTGCAGCCAGTGAGCTTAATTCCATTAGTTTATAAGAAGTAATGGGAAAGGATAAACCAATCTAAAAATTAACGTTCTAAATTGGAGGAAGGCCAATTTTGATGATATTAGGCAAGAACGCTCAAAAGTTGATTGAGCCTGGATGTTTGCAGATAAAGGGACAGCTGGAAAGTGGTAAGCCTTCAAAAATGAGATAACCAGACCCCAGAGACAGTATATTCCTGTTAAAGTGCAGGGCAATTCTGGTAGGTGGAGGTAATGCTGGATGACTTAGAGAAAATGAGGTTTTGTTCAAGAAAAGAAAAGGAATCATATGTCAGGCCTGGACAGCAGAGATCGAGTGACTCCTGAGAAGACTACAAAGGCAGTAGGAAGTATATTTGAGAGGGAAATCAGGAGGGCAAAAAGAGAATTGAAAGGGGTTTTATAAATGCATTAGTGACAAAAGGATAACTCGGGAGAGGTAGGGCCCCTTCAAGATCAGAAGGGCCACCTATGCATGGAACCACATGAGATGGAGAGATACTAAATGAGTATTTTGCATCAGTGTTTACTAGGGAGAAGGATATGGAAGAATCAGAATGTAGGGAAATAGATAGGACATTTTGAAAAATGTTCATATTACAGAGGAGGAGGTGCTGTATGTTTTAAAATGCATAAAGGTGCATTAATACCCACAACTTGATCAGATGTGCCCTAGAACTCTGTGGGAGGCAAGGGAAGTGATTGCTGGGCCCCTTATTGAAATATTAGTATCATCAATAGCCACAGATAAGGTGCCAGAAGACTGGAGGTTGGCGAACATGGTGTCACAATTTAAGAAAGGTGGCAAGGAAAAGCTAGGGAATTATAGACCAGTGAGCCTGTAATCAGTGGATAAGTTGTTGTTGAGGGGAATCCTGAGGGATAAGATTTACATGTTTTGGAAAAGCAAGGACTGATGAGGAGTAGTCAACATGGCTTTGTGTGTGGGAATTCATGTGTCACTAACTTGATTGAGGTTTTTGAAGAAGTAACAAAGAGGATTGATGAGGGTGAAATGGTGGATGTGATCTATTTGGGCTTCAGTAAGGCATTTGACAAAGTTTCTCATGATCGACTGGTTAGCAACATTAGATCATATAGAATACAGGGAGAACTAGCCATTTGGATATTGACCTGGCAGGAATGTAGAAGACAGGGTGGTGGTGGACAGTTGCTTTTCAGACTGGAGGTCTGTGAACAGCAGTGTGTCACAAGGGTTGGTGAAGAGTTCACTGTTTTGCATCATTATGATTTGGATGTGATCATAGGAGATATGGTTAGTAAGTTCACAGATGACAGCAAAATTGGAGGCAGAGTGGACAGTGAAAAAGTTTACCTCAGAGTACATTGGGATCTTGATCAGATGGGCTAATGGGACAAAAAATGGCAGATGGAGTTTTAATTTAAATAAATGCCAAATGCGGCAGTTTGGAAAGGCAAATCAGGACAGGACTTATACAGTTAATGGTAAGGTCCTTGGGAGTGTTGCTGAACAAAGAGACCTTGAAGTGTAGGTTCAAAGTTTCTTGAAAGCAAAGACCCAGGTAGATAGGATAATAAAGAAGGCATTTGGTGTGCTCACTTTTATTGGGCAGTACATTGAGCAGGAGTTGGAGGTCGCATTGTGGCTGTACAGGATATTGGTTAAGCCACATTTGGAATACTGCATGCACTTCTGGTCTCCCTGTTGTAGGAAGGATGTTGTGGAACTTGAAAGTGTTTAGTAAAGATTTACAAGGATTTTGCCAAGGTTGCAGTGTTTGATCTCTAGGGAAAGCCTGAATAGGCTGGGGCTATTTTCCCTGGAATTTCAAAGGCTGAGAGTTGACCTTGTCGAGTTTTATAAAATCTTGAGGGGCATGGATAAGGTAATTGGATAAGGTATTTTCCCCAGGGTAGTGAAGTCTAAAACCAGAGGGCATAGGTTTTAGGTGAAGGGGGAAATCTTTAAAAGAGACACTACCCGGGTAGTGTCTCCCACCCATCCTCCTCCTCTAGCTAAAAAAAAGGTCTGTGTGCCTGATTGGTAAGGTAACAAGTTTATTTTTTATTCTTTATTTTTTAAGTCTTGGGAATTTAGAATAATGGGAACGGAGGTCTGAGCAGTTGAATGTTCCTCCTGCAGAATGTGGGAGGTAAGGGTCACCACTAGTGTCCCTGCTGACTTCATCTGCGGGAAGTGCACTCAACTCCAGCTCCTTGAAAACCGTGTTAGGGAACTGGAGCTGGAACTGGATGAACTTCGGATCATTTGGGAGGCAGAGGGGGTAATTGAGAGGAGCTACAGGGAGGTAGTCACTCTTCAAGTACAGGAAAAAGGCAGATGGGTTACGGTCAGGGGACGGAAAGGTAACCAGCAGGCAGTGCAGGGATCCCCTGTGGCCATTCCCCTCAACAATAAGTATACCGTTTTGGATACTGTTGGGGGGTGGGCGACTTACCAGGGGAAAGCAGTGGGGCACAGGTCTCTGGCACAGAGCCTGTCCCTGCTGCTCAGAAGGGAAGGGGGAAGAGGAGCAGAGCATGAGTCATTGGGGACTGCATAGTTAGGGGGACAGACAGTAGGTTCTGTGGGGACGAGAGAGACTCATGGTTGGTGTTGCCTCCCAGGTGCCAGGGCGCGTGATGTCTCTGACCGTGTTTTTGGGATCCTTAAGGGGGAGGGGGAGCAGCCCCAAGTCGTGGTCCACATTGGCACCAACGACATAGGTAGGAAGAGAGATGGGGATTTAAGGCAGAAATTCAGGGAACTAGGATGGAAGCTAAGAGCTAGGACGAACAGAGTTGTTGTTTCTGGTTTGTTGCCTGTGCCACGTGCTAGTGAGGCGAGGAATAGGGAGAGAGAGGAGTTGAACATGTGGTTTACGAAGGAGGTGGAATCTCTGGTCAAGAGGAAGAAGAAGGCTAATGTTAGGATGAGATGTGAAGGCTCAGTTAGGGCACTTGAGGGCTACGAGATAGTCAGGAAAGACCTAAAGAGAAAGCTCAGAAGAGCCAGGAGGAGACATGAGAAGTTGTTGGCAGATAGGATCAGAGTAAACCCTAAGGCTTTCTATCCGTACTTAAGGAATAAAAGAATGACGAAAGTAAGATTAGGCCCAATCAAGGATAGTAGTGGTAAGTTGTGTGTGGAGTCGGATGAGATGGGGAAGCGCTAAATGAATATTTTTCAACAGTATTCACTCTAGAAAACGACAATGTTGTCAAGGCGAATACTGAGATACAGGCTATGAGACTAGGTGGGATTGAGGTTCACAAGGAAGAGGTATTAGAAATCCTTCAGAGGGTGAAGATAGATAAGTCCCCTGGGCCGGATGGGATTTATCCTCGGATCCTATGGGAAGCCAGGGGGGAGATTGCCAAGCCTTTGGCATTGATCTTTAACTCGTCATTGTCTACAGGAATGGTGCCAGATGACTGGAGGATAGCAAATGTGGTTCCCCTGTTCAAGAAGGGGAGTAGAGACAACCCTGGTAATTATAGACCAGTGAGCCTTACCTCAGTTGTTGGTAAAGTGTTGGAAAAGGTTATAAGGGCTAGGATTTATAATCATCTAGAACAGAATAAATTGATTAGGGATAGTCAGCATAGTTTTGTGAAGGGAAGGTTGTGCCTCATTGAGTTCTTTGAGAAGGTGACCAAACAGGTAGATGAGAGTAAACCAGTTGATGTGGTGTAAATGGATTTCAGCAAGGCGTTCGATAAGGTTCCCCACAATAGGCTATTGTAGAAAATGCAGAGGAATGGAATTGTGGGAGATATAGCAGTTTGGATCGGAAATTGGCTTGCTGAAAGAAGATAGAGGGTGGTAGTTGATGGGAAATGTTCATCCTGGAGACCAGTTACTAGTGGTATACCACAAGGTTCGGTGTTGGGTCCACTGCTGTTTGCCATTTTTATAAATGACCTGGATGAGGGTGTAGAAGGATGGGTTAGTAAATTTGCAGACGACACTAAGGTCGATGGAGTTGTGGATAGTGATGAAGGATGCTGTAGGTTGCAGAGAGACATAGATAAGCTGCAGAGCTGAGCTGAGAGGTGGCAAATGGAGTTTAATGCAGACAAGTGTGAGGTGTACAAAACTCTGGTGCGGCTGCACTTTAGTATTGTGTATAGTTCCGGTCACCGCATTATAAGAAGGATGTGGAAGCTTTGGAAAGGGTGCAGAGGAGATTTACTAGGATGTTGCCTGGTATGGAGGGAAGGTCTTATGAGGAAAGGCTGAGGGACTTGAGGCTGTTTTCATTCGAGAGAAGAAGGTTGAGAGGTGACTTAATTGAAACATATAAAATAATCAGAGGGTTAGATGGGTGGATAGGGAGAGCCTTTTTCCTAGGATGGTGACAGCAAGCATGAGGGGGCATAGCTTTAAATTGAGGGGTGAAAGATATAGGACAGGTGTCAGAGGTAGTTTCTTTACTCAGCGAGTAGTAAGGGAATGGAACGCTTTGCCTGCAACAGTAGTAGATTTGCCAACTTTAAGTACATTTAAGTCATCATTGGATAAGCATATGGACGTACATGGAATAGTGTTGGTTAGATGGGCTTGAGATTGGTATGACAGGTCGGCACAACATCGAGGGCCGAAGGGCCTGTACTGTGCTATAATGTTCTATGATTCTATGAGATCTAAGGCACAGCTTTTTCATGCAGAGGGCGGTGTGTATATGGAATGAGCTGCCAGAGGAAGTGGTGGAGGCTGGTACAATTACAACATTTAAAAGGCATCTGGATGGCTGTATGAATAGGAAGGGTTTAGAGGGTTATGGGACAAATGCTGGCAAATAGAACTGGATTTATTTAGGATATCTGGCCAGCATAGACGAGTTGAACAAAAGAATGTGTTTCCGTGTTGTATGACCATCGCTATGACTCTAATTATTTGGAACAATGCAAATACAACAATTCTTTTCACGAAAGGCAAAAATAGAAAACAGGTCAGAGTGAGTGAGTTAGCCTAATATCTGACATTGGGAAAATGCTAAAGTCCATTCTTAAGGAAATAGTTGTAAGGCATTCTGATAATGTGGTAACATAATCAAGTAGAATTAGAGTTTTTTGAAGTGGAATCATGATTGAAATATTTATTAGATTTCTTTGTGTTAAAGCAGGTGAATAAAGGAAAATGTGGTATTTAGACTTTCAAAAGATAATTGACAAATCTTCTGCAGAACAGATCATAATATTAGAGGTGATATATTAGCAAAGATGGAGGATTGCCTACTAAAATAAGGGGTAGTGTGGACTTGTTGGGCTGAAGGGCCTGTTTCCACACTTTAGGGAATCTAGTCTAATCTAATCTAATCTAAAATGAAGCAGTTGACTGGGCCATTTTCAGGTTGATAAACTATATTTATTGCGGTGCTGGATGGATCAGTGCTGAAACCTCAATTACTTCAGATCTATCTTTAGGACTTGGATAAAAGAACTGAGTATGTCGCATCCAAATTTGCATATTGTACAGAGGATACAATAAACCTACAAGGAATTGGGAAAGTGAATTGGCAGAAGGAAGATCATTTAGGAAAATGTGAGCTTGTCCACTTTGGCAAGGAAAATGGAAAAGCTGATTATTATTTCAGTGAAAAGAACCTGTTGTAGAGAGAGATCCGGGCATCCTCGTCCATGAATCACAAAAGGTTAACATGCAGGTACAGCATGTAATTAGGAGGCAAATGGAATATTGGTTGTTGTAACAAGGAGAATTGAGTATAAGTGTATAAAGAAATGTCTTACTGCAATTGTACAGGGTATTGTCAAGACCACACCTGGAGAACTTGCCCCTCACATCTCCTTTGGATTTTTCCCCCCACACCTTAAATGCATGCCACCTAGTTTTAGACATTTCAGTTATGGGGGTATATGGTTCTGACCGTCAACTCCGTCTATGCATTTCTTAATTTCATAGACTTCTATCAAATCTGCCCTCAGTCTCTGCAGCTCCAGAGAAAACAACCTGAGTTTTTCTCGCCTCTCCTTATAGCTCATACCACATAATCCGGGCAGCATCTTGGTAAACTGCTCCAAAGCCTCCACGTCCTGCCTATAAACTGGAAACCAGAATTGAATGCAAAATTAAGTGTGGCCTAACTAAAGTCTAATAAAGCTGTAACATGACATCCTGACTCTGTACTCAATTCCCCGACCAAAAAAGGCAAGCATGCTATATACCGTCTTTACCACCCTGTCTATTTGCGTGGTCACTTTCAGGAAGCCATGGACTTGAATTCCAAGATCCCTCTGTACAGCAATGCTATTCAGGATCTTGCCATTACCTGTATATTTTTCCTTAACATTTGTTCTCCCAAAGTACAGTGCCTCACACTTACATGGATTAATCTGCAGCTGCCATTTCTCTGCCCATATATGCAACTGATCTATATCCCACTGTATCCTTTCGCAACCTTCTGTACAATCCACAACTCCACCAATCTTTGTATTGTCTGCAAATTTATTAACCCACCCATCTGCATTTTCATCCAAGTCATTTATGTATATCACAAACAGCAGAGGTCCCAGTATGAATGCTTGTAGAACACCACTAGTCACTGAACTCCAGCCTGAAAAACATCCTTCCATCTCTACCCTCTGCCTTCTATGGGCAAGCCAGTTCTAAATCCATGTGGCCAAGTAACCATTGGTTCCATACAACTTAATCTTCTGGATGAAACAACCTTGTTGCTGCCATATGATGAGCTATCTGAATGATTGCAGTTATGCCCATGTGATTCTTGTCTCCCTTGACCTCACTAGTGCCTCGTTGCCTTTGATCTTCAGGCATGGCCGTATGGTTGAAACACATGCAGATGAGGACCTTGTCAAAAGCCTTACTAAATTCAATGTAGACAACATCCTCTGCTCTGCCTTCATCAATCACTTTTGTCACCTTCTCAAAAATTCATTCAAGTTATTAAGACCTGACCTGCCCTTTACAAAGCCATGCTGAGAGAGCTTTGGCAAACCGCAGTAGGTCTTACTTGCTTAGCCGGTCGAACTCATACCATTTCAGCCCTTCAGGATTCCTACAACTTGCAAACCTCTGCTGGTGATTTTGCTTGCAGGAGCATACACACCCCAAGCATCTCCACAGGATTCAACTTAGGCTGCTAGCATAGTTTCTTAGGGTTCTCTTATTTTGTGTTTTCTTGAAGACTGTCAACTTTTGTGGTTTGCGTTGCTTCTTAATGCGCAGGAAAAGGTGGAAGCTTGACAATTTGAAGAACTGAACAGCCAAGGGGATGGAAATATTGCTGTGTAGCACTACATTACACTAATGCCATGTTGAAAGCATATGTTAGCAGCTTGCACAGAAAACACACTGCATGTGCTTCAACCATATGACCATGCCTGAATATCAAAGGTCAACGAGGCACCAGTGAGGTCAAGGGAGATGAGAGCCACATGGAGATAACTGCAATCAATCAAATAGCTCATCATATGGCAGAAGGTCTGCCAGGGGTCTTGCATTTGTCTTATTCCAGGACATGTTGGACATGTGCAACGAGTCTGGTGATTACTGCTAAGCCTCTCAGTAAAGAATATAATTCAGGGATGGGTGAATTTTATCCTGTAATGAGGCAAAGAGAGAGTCAGAGTATGATGGAAATACGTGGAAGAGTAGTTAGTTGTGATGCATGAGTTGATGAGGTGGGTGAGGTGTTCCCAGTGAATGAGGCAGAGGGAAGGAAGAGTTAGTAATTTGGAAGGATGAGTTGAGTGAGACCCATTGAATGGAGATGATGCCTGCCATTGTGGGGGCCAATGAGCCTTTGTGTGATACATGGGCCATGGCAGAATTCTAGTCAGTGGCAGCCCCATGACTTTGAGATAGCAAAGAGAAAATGGTGGCACTTACTTCCAAGGCAGACATGGAAGATGATAAACTTTCCTCCCTGCACTGCTGTATTTTGTATTTCACATGGAGCACTGCATTGACCTGGATCACTATCTTGATTTGGGCTGACTGATCCTAGTGAAATGGCTTCCATTGCTGGTCAGCAGGAAGGAGCACGGCTCTCCTTTTCATTATCCCATCACCCAGCACTTCAACATGCCTGACTGTGAAACAGTGTTCCAACTTCCCCTCTTGGACCATGTCCTTGGTAATAGTGGTGGAGCAACAGCACGTGAATGAGAGTTCCTGCCTTGCAAAATTTAAAGTCATGAGCAGTCGGGGATTTAGTACAAGAATACTGGCGTAAGCATCATTGGTATCTGGCACATTGCCGAAAGATAGGAAATTGACCTCAACTGAAATAAAAGCTTGTGAAGCCTACAAATCGTCGCACCAAACCCACGATAATAGTCTCTACAAGGAGAAAATTCCAAATCATAAACCGAGATTGAAGCAATTGATATTGGACACAAAAAGTAAGTTTATTCCTTTAGTTGAGAATGCAAATTCTTATATTCAAGAGAAAGATCTCAGCTGAGAAGCTTAAAGAAAGCTTAAGTTGTTTTGTTTAGTGGAAGAGTATATTTATATTCAGATAAAATTGTTGGAAAAAGCTGATAATAAGCCTTTGGAAGAAAGATCACTAGCTAAGAAAGTGGTTGAACTGGCAGTGGATTCAACTTTTTTTATTTGTTTATGGGATGTTGCTGTCTCTGGTGATGGCCAGCATTTTTTGCCCATACTAGTTGCCGTTGAAGGTGGTGGTGAGCTACCTTGAATCGCTGTAGTCTACCTGCTGTATGTTGACCCACAATGTTATTACAGAGGAAATTGCAGAGTTTTGACCCAGCGACAGTGAAGGAATGATGATATATTTCCAAGTCAGGATGGTGAGTGGCTTGGAGGGGAATTTGGAAGTGGTCATGTTGATTTCTGTCTTGTTGCTCTTATCCTTCTAGAAGGAAGGGGTCGTGCGTTTGGCTGGTGCTGTCTGAGGATCTTTGGTGAAGTTCTGCAGTGCATTTTGTAGATAGTATACTGCTGCTACTGATGTTAGTGGTGGAGGGAATGGATGCTTGTGGATGCAGTGCCAATCAAACCGGCTGCTTTGTCTAAGGATCCTGGGATTGTACTCATTAGAGTTTAAAAGGTTGAGGGGAGATCTAATAGAAACTTACAAGATAATGCATGGTTTAGAAGGGGTGGACACTAGGAAGTTGTTTCCGTGAGGTGGGGAGTCTGGGACCCGTGGACACAGCCTTAAAATTAGAGGGGGTAAATTTAAAACTGAAATGAGACGACATTTCTTCAGCCAGAGAGTGGTGGGCTTGTGGAATTCATTGCCGCAGAGTTCACTGGAGGCCAGGACGTTGGATGCCTTCAAGGCAGAAATCGACAAATTCTTGATCTCAGAAGGAATCAAGGGCTGCGGGGAGAGTGCAGGGAAGTGGTGTTGAAATGCCCATCAGCCATGATTTAAATGGCAGAGTAGACTTGACGGGCCGAATGGCCTTACTTCCACTCCTGTGTCATATGGTCTTATGGCCTTATGGTCTTGGATGGTGTCAAGCTTCTTGAATATTGTTGGGGCTGCACTCCAGGCAAGTGGGGAGTATTCCATCGTACTCCTGACTTGTGCCTTGTAGATGGTGGGTAGGCTTTGAGGAGTCAGGAGGTGTGTTACTTTCCGCAGTATTCCTAGCTTCTGGCCTGCTCTTGTAACCACTATGTTTATGTGGTGAGTCCAGTTGAGTTTCTGGTCAATGATAACCCCAGAATGTTGATAGTGGGGGATTCAGTGATGGTAACACCATTAATTGTCCAGGTGCGATGGTCATAGCCGGCATTTATATGGTGTGGGTGTCACTTAGGGTCAAATTAGGGTGAAAAAGTCAAAGGTAAAAGTAGAGTTCATTCAAAATCATTTTGAAGTAAGAAAATGGCTTTTGTTGCATAATTGAAAATCATCTTGATTGGGTGAATATAATACCACTTTCTTTTTCCTTTAAAAAAGACCATATGACCATAAGATATCAGAGCAGAATTCCACCTTTGACTCTGCCCTGCCATTCAGTCATGGCTGATGTGTTTCTCAACCCTGTTTTCCTACCTTTCTCCCATAACTCTTGGTCCCCTTACTAGCGAAGAACTCATCCATGTCTGTGTTAAATGCATTCAGTGACTTGGCCTCTATCGCCTTCTTTGACAATGAGTTCCACAGATTAATCACCCTCTTGCTGAAGAAATTCCTCTTGATCTCAGTACTAAGGGGTAATATTTTCACTCTACAGCTGGGGCCTCAGGTCCTAGTCTGTCCGACTAGTGGAAACATCTTTCAGCATCCACTGTATCCAGGCCTCTCATTACTTTGTAAGTTTCAGTGAGGTTCCACCTCATCCTTCTGAACCCCATGGAGGACAGATCCAGCGTCCTCAACTGCTCCTCACGTGACAAGCCCTTCAGCCTTAGAATCATTCTTGTAAACCACCTCTGGACCCCCTCCAACACCAGCATATCTTTGCTTAGATACAGGGCCAAAAACTGCAGTCAGTATTCAAAATTCTGTCTGATCATTGCCTTATACAGCCCTACCAGTGCATAGAATCCCTACAATATAGAAACAGCCCATCCAGTCCACACTGACCCTCTGAAAATCATTCCACTCTAAACCATCCCCCCCACCCCCGCATTTCTCGTGGTCAATCTACCTAACCTGCACATCTTCGGACTGTGGGAGGAAACCAAAGCACCCAGAGGAATCCCACATAAACACAGGGAGAAGGAGCAAACTCTGCAGAAACAGTTGCTCATGGCTGGAATCAAACCTAGATCTGTGGTGCTGGGAGACACCTATGCTAACCACTGAGCCACACTGCCTCCCATGTCTCTGCTTATGTATTCTAGCTCATTTGAAACTAATCCTAATGTTGCATTCACCTTCTTAACTGCCAATTGATCCTGCATATTAACCTTAAGAGTATCTTGAATGGGACTCCCAAGTCCTTTCCATTGAATACCCACAGTGTGGAAATAGCCCAACAAATCCACACCGACTGTCATAAGGGTGGCAGTTTCCTTCCCTAAAGGACATTAGCAAACCAGATGTGTTTTTCTGACAATCGACATTGTATTCATGATCGTCATTAGATTCTTAATCCAGATATTTTTATTGAATTCAATTTCCACCATCTGTCATGGCAGGATTTGAGCCTAGGTCCCCACAATGTTAACTATGTCTCTGGATTAACAGCCCAGTGATAATAACACTAGGTCATTGCCTCCCTAGACTGTATACTTTACCACATTGAATGTTTTTCTTTTACCTTTGTGCCGTCCCTGATTTCCCTTGTCAGCCATGGTTACCTTGTGCTCCCCCTTAGCATGTTTCTTCTTCATTGGGATTTTTTTCTGCTTGCCTCCCAAATTACCCATGAAACTCTGGCTAGTGCTGCTCCACTATCTTCCCCTTCTAATCAACTCTCGCCAACTCCTCCCTCATATCTTTATAGATACCTTTACTCTACTCAATTGTAATATTATTAAATCTGATTCCAGTTTCTCCCTCAACCTGCAGGGTGAATTCTATCTTTTAGTCGTCACTACCCCCTTAAGCTTTCTAATCAAGTATGCCTGCCTCATTATACATCAGCAAATCCGAAATTATCTGTTCCCTAATAGGCTCTACCACAAGCTGCTCCAAAAAACTATCTTGTAGATATTCCACGATCTATCTTTCTTGAGATGCACTACCAATCTGATTTTCCCAGTCCATCTACACGCTGAAGTCCTTCATGATTATTGTAATTGTGCCTTTCTTACATGCCTTTTCTGTCTTCCAATTTATTTTCTGCACCACATTCTGACTACTGCTAAGAGGTCTGTACACAATGTCCATCAGGGTCTTCCTGCCTTTGAGGTGCTTCAACTCTACCCACACAGAATCTATGCCTTCTGACTCTACATTACTTCTTGCTGTTGATTTAATTTTATTTCTTGCTAACATGATAATACTGCCCTCTTTGGCCATTCTCTCGACAGACTGTGTATCCTTGATGTTTAGTTTCCAGCCCTCAGTCCCTTCTCAGTGGTCCCCATAACAGAATCCCAAGAATGCAAATAGAAGCCATTTGGCCCATTAAGTCTCACCAACCCTCCCAGGAGCATCCCACCCAGATTCACCCTGTCCTGCAACTCTGCATTTACCATGGCTAATCCCCCACCTAGCCTGCCCATCCCTGAACAACACTAGGCAATTTAGCACTGCCAATCTACCTAATTTACATATATTTGCACTATGTGAGTAAACCAGAGCTCCCAGCTGAAAGTCACCAGACAGTGGAAGAACATGCAAGCTCCATAGACTGACACCCAAGGTTGGAATTTAACCCATTGTGAGGCCATGGTGCTAACCACTGTGCTACCATTCCAGCCACAAACAACATACCTGTCAATTTCAATCCAAGGTGCAAGCTGTTTTGCCTTGTTTAGTATACAGCACACATTTAAATACTACATCTTACATTGACTGTGTCTCTTTTCCTATTATCTATTCTGGAAATTTTAATAACCTCTGTTGAGATCTGTCCTCTTTAATTTTTTCCATGCAACTAAACATCTCAAACCCCCAAACCCACCCCTCACCTCCCACACCCAGTATGTAGTTTGAAGCCCTATCAACAGCCCTGTTTATGTGATTCACCAGGACTCTGGTCCCAGTGTGATTCAGGTTGAGTCTGTGATCAGAACTCCTTCCCCTGTACTATTCCCAATGTCCCATGAATTCAAGCCTGTTTCTCTCACATCAATCTTTGAGGTACATACTTGCCTCTTCAATCTTGTTGAGCCTCTGACAATTTGTTTGTGACTTGGGTACTAATCCAGAATTTGTAACCCATTTTGGTTTTGCTTTTTAATTTAGCCCCTAGCTGCTCCTATTTCCTCGGCACAATCTCGTTTCTTGTTCTATCTATATTGTTGGTACCTGCATGGACCACAATAACTGGATCCTTCCCTTCCCACTCCAAGTTTTTCTGTTGCCCAGGTGAGATCTCTTGAACCCAGGTACCAGATAAGAAACATAGCATTTGGGACTCTTAATTCTGGCCACTGAGAATGGTGTCTATTCCCCTTGTAAAAGTATCCCCCATGACAAGTACATTTCTTTTTTTCTGCTCCTGTTTGAATTGTACAACAGTGCCGTGCTTATCATCCCCAAGGCCTCCACACTCATCGACATAGGGAACAAGAATCTTAAAACAATTTGTAAAGCTCAAGGGCTGAGGCTCCATCATCACTATTTCTTGGATCTCTCTGTAGGAGCAAATTTCTGCAGATGCTGGAATCTGTCCTTAAAAACAAAAAATACTGTAGATCACAGCAGATCAGGTGGCATCCACAGACAGAAAGCAAACTTAGCTCGAAACGTTAGCTCACTTTCTCCCATGGATGGTCCCTGACCACACTGATCTCTGGCATTTTTTGTTTTCACTCCTGGACCCTCTTCATTGCTCGTAGTCATTCCCTCCTGACTCTGACTGAATTTTAGATAATTAATCTAAAGGATGTGACTGCCTCCTGAAAGACAACATCCAGGTAACTCACCCCTTTTTGATGTGAGAGTGTTCAAAGCTCAGACTCTAGCTCATCAACACTAAGCTGAGTTCCTCAAGCAACCAACACTTGCTACAGATGCGATCAATGTGAACACAATGGGATCCATCAGCTCCCACGCCATGCAGTTACAACACATCACCTGGCCCAACATTTCAATTTAAATACTTAGCTCTTGCTTTGATTTTTTTTTAAAAATTGTACTTGTCTTTTAGTTTGTAGCCTGCAAGATTGTCATATTAATGACTATTACCAACCAATTAACTTACAGTTTATCTGTGAAAACTCTCTTTTGTGCTTATCCCCTGATCCCAGGCTACAATTTATTCTGTTTTTAAAAATACAACTGACAAACCGAGTCCAAAAGAAAGCAAGCACAAAACCATGTCTTCCTATCTGCTGATATTTTTACAGGTCTTCGATATCTTTCTTGTGAATATTGTCTTGTAGTACTTGAGAGTGTAAGACCTACTCAGCATGTGCTAAGTTCTTGATGCCTCAAGTCTAATCTGAAAGACAAGGTGGAAGAGTTTTTAAAAAAGGGAATAATCAAGTAAACACCAAGCGAAAAGTGGAATGAAGAAAACTAAGATAGGAACTGAACCTTTGTTCATATCCAGCATCCTGGTCTTTAATCTTTTGATGAGTGTTATTTAATCTTATCCCCTTCTTACTAATGATGTTCCTGAACTCTAGGAAACCTATACAGGTGGCATTAGTTTTGAGATTTTAATTGGATTTTATGAAAGAAAAATGACTTACATTCTGGGGCAGCACGGTGGCTCAGTGGTTAGCACTGCAGCTTCACAGTGCCAGGGACCCAGGTTCAATTCCAACCTCGGGTAACTGTCTGTGCAGAGTTTGCACATTCTCCCCGTGTCTGCATGGGTTTCCTCTGGGTGCTCCGGTTTCCTCCCACAGTCCAAAGATGTGCAGGCTAGGTGGATTGGCTATGCTAAATTACCCGTAGTGTTCAGGGGTGTGAGGGTTATAGGGGAATGAGCCTGGGTGGGATGCTCCAAGGAGCGGTGTGGACTTGTTGGGCCGAAGGGCCTGTTTCCACGCTGTAGGGAATCTAATCTAATTGTAATTACCAATTTACTTTTCTAAGTTACTTGGACACATCATTGTTTGCCACTTTCAAATAAATGAACTGCATGAAAACTTTGTACCATGCCAGCTTTAAGCTTCATACAATCATGAGAACAATAGAGATGCTGGAACAAGTCCAATTTCTATATGTAATGAGGAAGTAAAAAATGAAACATTCGCAAACCCATTTTTTTCCCCATGAGAACTGAGCCGATTATTTCCTATTTCTCTCAATTTAGTATTTTCCATAAGGAGCGAGGGTACATATTCTGATCTAAGAGTTTGACTGGATCGATGCTGAGGGAATAGTTCCATCATGGGTAAGTTAGAACTAGGGATCATTGTTTTTCAAAAGTTGTCTCCTATTTAAGATGACTATAAGAAGCAATTCCTTTTCTCGGGAATTACAGTTCTCTGGAATTTTAATCTCCAGCAAGAAGTAGAGGGTGGATCATTGATCATTTAATGGTTAAAAAAAGTTTCCAAGATCGTCACAAGGCAAGCAAATGATAATAATGCACCAATTCTTGAAATTCCATACTTCAGACTGACATTTGTTAAACCTTATTTGTGCAAATTTTGTCTGACATCAAATCTACATATTGTCATGAAATGTCAACAGTTTATCAATCAATTAAGCTATGATTTGAAAAAGAGCAATTTTTTTAAGAAAAGAAATACAATGGGTTGAAAATTATATGTAGTGGCTATATTGAGTTTTTTGAGGCTTTTCACTGGAAGGTCCAGTAAGTTTTCTTGTTCTATCAAATTCACCACATTAACTACCTACCCCACAATACCACGTCTCAACACTGAGAAAAGCATGATCTTTTATTTCAGAAAGGAACATGGAACAGAAATAAGGTCAACAGAGGCTGAACATCAACTCACATTGTCAACTACATTTTGGTATGATGACTAAAGATTGTTCCAATAAATGATTTTCTGCTGTGTCCAACTGTCTTCTATTGAAACCAGGTGAGGTTCTGCTGGTTTGTAGAGTCCTTTGCAGCTAAACCATCTGCTGGAAAATTACAGCTTCCTCCACCCCAAAGTCCTCATCCTCCTCTTTGAAAGAATGCTCCCATGCCCCACGTAGTTCAACATCCAGGAAATTGTATTGTTCCCTCTAGCACAGAATATCAAGATGACACCAAATACCAGGATACTCTGCTTGTTCTATGATGAATGGACACTCCCAGATTGATGCAAGCAGCAGGAACAGGAATGGAGAATGGTGTAATCAGCCATGCCCACAGTGGCCTCGTTCCCAGCAATTGGCCTTGCAAGGCCCTGGACCCTTAAATGCACCAGGCACTCCAAGATGAAATTGTCTCAGTAGCTGCCACATCACAGGCCTATCCCTCAAGGAATTGGAAACTGTGATCAACTGAAAACAGCCTGAACATTATTTGAATAGAAACCTTTACTACTGAAAAATTCCATAGCAATCTGATATGACCTTCTCAGTGCCAGGTTTGTACAGCAGATAGTGCCCCGCACCTGGGAAAACCTAGCTATGTTCTCAAATCCTACTGTCCTGGCTACAACGCTGACCCAAACATGGGGGTGCAAAATGAACCCGTGTGACCTTACAGAAGTGGCATAGGACATTGTGCTAATGAACTTGTACATGCACAACTGAGAGATTCCACAAAGGTTGCATGTTGCTCCCTGGAAGGATTCAGTCCCCCTACAATAACATTCAAATCCACAAGGAAAGCATAGCCTCCCACTCTTGGAGCCCTCAAATCCCACTCTGGAATCTGATGTGGTTTTGTCACCGTGCCCCAAAATGTACAGAACCTATGTCAGCCATATACCTCGCCCATGGCCAGGAAGTGGAGTTGGGGCTGGGAAACTTTGGGCCTCCTATGCACTCCATCACCCTGAGGGACCTTGCAAAAATGAGTTCTCCCTGAGCAGTGTGCTCGTTATCCTTCACATCAGACAACTGCTGCTCCTGGATTTTCATCAGTCCCATTCCTTCTGCATCCATCTTCACATTCTTAGGCAGGTAGCCACAGCGACAGGGTCTATCGCTCTCAGTGGAAAGGATGTAAATTTGTCACAAAGAGCAGAAGAATTTCTTAGTTATCAGAAGAGTCGTTTGTAGCATATCCTCCAGATGCAGGGTGAGCACCCTTCACAGAGTGAGGCATTGCTGGATTTTGATAATGGGACATGTTTACCTTGCAATCAAATGCCACTTGCATGCCCAGTCAATCGCTGAAGGTGCTGTGCCAGCTGAGCAACTACCACAAATTAGTAAAAAGGAGCTATCTGTAGCCTCAATATCACTCTTTGCTGATATCTATCATGCTCCTTTATACTCTCTTGTGGGTGTTATGGTGGTGGTCACAGTCTATAACCATACGTCACCACTAGTCCTGTAGCCTACATTGCCCTCCAATACTGTTCCACATTCCCCCACTGAACTCAAAACCCACCTGTCACTATCCTTATTCCCACTGTTATAAATGCCTCTGCTTCTCCCCAACAAATCTTAATTCCCTCACCCCTTCTATCATTGATCCCCTTGCTGCCTCTACAGATTCTCCCAAACCTTCTTTACACTGGCCCTACAGAACTGACCACAAAAATCTCCTCAGATGCTAAAGTGACAAATCCCTTGACCATGAACATCTGAATTAGACAAGATCAGGTGAAGACCCTGGACTGTGTCCGTGACAGTGCTGGGACCCTCTGACTGGCAGCAGCCCTCTTTGATCAGATTGAAACTATCATTTAACAATTTCCAATATGGTTATTTAATTAATGTGCAATGGTTTTGCCACGCAGACAGCGAGCAAATACTGTAGGGATTAGATTGCTGACTCTGTTCATTAAAATGGATTCCTTCTCACAGGATGTGTACTAATGCAACTGTCAATAATTTGAGTTTTGTGAACTAACCTGGGTGATGAATAAAGTTTGTGTAAGTTATCTTTCACTTATATTTGCGTAACAAATTTTATCTCTTTACACACCATGCAGTCTTTCTTTGATTGGTTGGGCAGATAGGACAGCCGCTTTAAAAGGGAAACAAGGAATTTGTTGATATGGCAGTAAAAACAAGAAAATTCAGCATAGGACTGGGTGAACAAGCATGACCATGAATGGGTGCCCGTTTCAAAGGAGTAAATCACAGTAAGTTTAACTTTAAGCTCAAGCACACGTGATTGCAATTTATAAATCTTGCAAAAGGTTTTAAGTCTTTTTTTCCAGTAATGTTACATTTTTGAAACTTGGAAGTTGAGGGAAAGTGGAACATGGAAATAAACAGTCATTAACTCATTGGATTCAATTTGTTTGTTATAATGCTTTTTTTCTTTGAAGTGGCAAGAGTTGACCAGTTGTAATTGTCACAAGCTTTTGTGAGTGCCACATGACAGGCATCATAGTTCAAATATAAAACAAAGATTTCCAGACAGTGGAAATCTGGTGGAGAAATTGAACAGTTTTGAAAGCATCTGTGAAGAGAAAACAGAATTGATGATTCAGGCCCATTTTCAGACCTGCTGTGTAGCTACAGCAATTTCTAACTTTATATCTCAGCTCAAATGTATCTCATCACGTGGAGCTCTTTGAGACAACTTTTGTAACAATACATAACAGACCTGCAAACACTTATAATTCTATGTTGCCACTATACATTTTTTAAAGTGTCATAAAACAAGGAATTCAGCAAAACAATCTAAAGTTATTATATTGTACGGGACATTGCAAGCAAGTTATGAGAATATATGACAATAATCGGCCAAGAAAGTCAAGTATAAGAAGTGCATCAGAATTTCTGGCAGGTATACACACCGCATTTGTCAGACCCACTATTACACACCAACAAGTTATAAAGCACACCATCACTAGCTGGACCAAAAGGCTGACATAAATTCAGTAGATTGTGTTTGACTTCCACAAATGTTTGCATTGGTCACTTATAGGTACCTGAGATCATTTTTAACCATTTGGTCCATCCTTTTGCCGATGCTCTTGATGCCTTGCCTGCTGGCCTCTTTTGTCTTTCATTACACACAGGGTCATTCATGGAGTGACACCTCTTGATAACTTGACTTGCCCAGTCAATCAAAAACTTAGTGAAATTTCACTTAATGGCATTTCCCAAGAATCCTTTCCCTTTAGACTGCATTTCATTCATTTCCACAAAGGTTGGGCCTGATCATCGTTGACATCGATTTTGCTGGGCATTACATTGCACGTATCTGCAAATTCTTTAATTTGTTTCTCATCTTCAGATTCCTGTCAAACAAACTGGTTGCAAGGGAAAGCCAATCTGAAAACCTTTCTCAGCATATTTGGTTTCCAGTGCAGCAAGCTGATTTATGCAGTCTTTCCTCTGGGAGGCCACTTTTATGATATTGTAGACAATTCCCTTGTATTCTTCCAGAGACACTTCTGTGCCACCTATTTCCTTGATACTAAACTCGTTAACAGATGTCACCTTACGCTAGGCTTCTGATTGCACACTCATTGCTGCTGCCCTTACCTGCTCCTTACATGATGCTAAATCCACCAGAAATATGTTTTATATGCAATGTTGTTATATTATGTCTTCTTAAAATTTGATAAGAAATTGAAGGTTTGTTAAATATTTCATCAGTATTAAGCTGTCCTACAGGTATCAAGAAATTAAATTGACTGGGAGGAACATTATTGAGATGTTTAGAATTATGAGGGGCATAGATTGGGTCGTCAGGCAGGACTTTTTCCGCTTGTTGGAAGGTTTAATTGTAAGGGGCAGGAGGTCTCGAGGGGATTTGGGGAAAAACAATTTCACCCAGAGGGTGGTAAGAATCTAAAACTTGCCAGTAAGAGTGCTGGTGTCAGAAACCCACCTGACATTTTAAGTATTTAGATGTCATTTTTGATGCCAAGGCATAGGAGGCTATGAGTGAAGTATTTAAAAAAATGGGATTAGAATAATTCAATGCTTCTTTTTGACCAACACAGACTTCGACAGGGCAAAACATCTTATTTTGTGCTACAGACATCTATGATTCTATATAACTTCCAGTAAGATGGCAGCAGAGTAGGGCTTCTAAGCCACATCTGCTCCACTTGATTTTCTTCCTTTTCCTCTCTCTTCCTGTGATTTTCTTTTTATCTTTTCTTCTCTAACTCTTGTTGAAGAGGTTCATCGTGGCAACTGCATTGATGTTGGCAAGTAGGCCCAGTGTGGACTTGTGTGCTGCAAGATGGTGGCAGAATAGGTTTGTCCACTTCATTTGCTCCTCTTCTCCCTTTTATTGCCTTTATCTTTTTCCTTTTTTTTGGTTTTAGTGTTTTTCTTAGTTTGTTTTCTACAAACTTACCTTCTGGAGAGCGGTAGCCGTAGCATTAGCTGCAGTATCAGGCTCATTGAAGTTTTTGGTCAGTCAGATGTCAGTGGCTGGCGCCCTGACCTAGACTCTCAGTGAATTCTTGATGTGAACCAAAGGTGAGGCTGAGGCCCAGCACAAACGGTGCCTGTATTGGGGCTTCAGCAGTCTGAGCTCCAATGTTGTGATGGAGGTTCCCCCGACATCTTCAGCGACAACAAGAACAGGGTGATTGAGCAAGCATGTTGGAAGAGTGCCAAAGTGGAGGAAATTGAGTCCTTGTAGGAGGTGTGGTCCCAGCATTGCTAAGTACTTAAGAAAGAGCAAAATGGTTGAACTTTTAACTTGATTTCTTTATTTTTCGACTTAATACTAAGAAGGACTGTAAAGTTTAACTCTTAACTTTGACATACTAAGTATGATTATAATGAGATAATAGGAACTGCAGGCGCTGAAGAATCTGAGATAACAAGGTGTAGAGCTGGATAAACACAGCAAGCCAAGCAGCATCAGAGGAGCAGGAAATCTGACGTTTCGGGCCTAGAAGGGTCTAGCCCGAAACATCAGCTTTCCTGCTCCTCTGATGCTGCTTGGCCTGCTGTGTTCATCTAGCTCTACGCCTTGTTATCTATGATTATAATGATTGGCTTAACTTTGTTCCCTATTTCTTTCTACCTTGTTCTTAAGCTCTTGTGCCTAGCTATGTCTAAGATGGCACCATGTGTGGCAACATTGAAAACTTTTCACCGTACTCTACTTGAGTACACATGACACTAAAGTCTAAATGTAATCCAAATCTATATTAAACATTATTAGTCTACAGCACTCAGTTAATTAGATAAGGGCTGATTTGCACCTCAACCCCACTTCCAATTCTTTCTGTATCCTTTCTAACCTATCCAATTGGTTCGTTGTATCAAAATATATTAAACTGATGTGATTATCAGTCCAGTCAGAAGCAAAATGGTGTAATTCATGCTCATGCATGAATAACCATGACGATCCCTGCATAGTAAGCCCACCAAATTATTAGATACCCCCAATCATCTATTTAAGTCTTCTGTTCAGCATTATGGTTATTCATGAAATTATAACAGCCAGACCGCAATAGTGTATAGAAATTACAGCATGTGAACAGATGATTTTACCAACTAGCCTGAACTTTATCTTCCATGCAAGCAATAGTTTTACTCCTTTAACTCTCTTCATGATTGGTGCGGAATGAGAGGCCACTGTTTTAAAACTGTGGTCACCCTTTTTGTTCAAGGATAAGGAGAATTTTTAAATTTTCTCTCTGAGATTTGAGCAACTTGGAACTCTGTACTTCAGAAGGCAATAGAGATGTGTTCATTGAATATTCTTAAGTCTTAGGTGGGTAGTTATTTGTTAAACAATGGAATCAAGGATGAAGAGGAGAGGGGCAAGAACGTGGAGGGATCTGAAATAAAGTTAAGAGCTTGGAAGTCAAGATGCTGCTTAACCCTGAGCAAATGTCGATCAGTGAACGCAGGGTGACAGATGCACATTCTGTGCAATATCATTTTTAGCTACATTTATTGAAATCAACAGTCAAATTCATTTGTAGAATTTGAAATAACTTCTCCTTTAATCACAGATTCTGGCCTTATACTCCAGTAAGAATGCCATGGCTTCAACTCACAATATTGCCTAATCTGTCAATACATGCTCTATAAATGTTTTTCAAGACCAAAACACCACCTGGCAAATTGCAGTAAACCATTTCCATTCCTGATCACTAAAATAATGATGGAAATCCCACTTACACACTCAGACACAGTATATGACACAGTTCTGGTAAAGTTATATTGGTAGAGACAGCAATTTCTAAACACGGTTGTTAGGATTTACAAAGTCAGTTTAAGTTCTGTAACTCATAATTACAGCCACTGCTTTGAATATGCCTCACTACTCCCTTTGGATCATTCTCAGATTTTGATCAGTGTCTTGTGTCACTCACCATCTATTTCATATTTTACATTCTAAACCCAACTTTTACATCCACCACAGGGAAGAAAAGACACTTTGTCCTCAATTCATTTACAGTTGCATTTTCAAAGTCCTAATGATCCAGCCATTGACCTTCTGCTCAGTACAACATTTCTGCAGCTACACATTACTCAGCACAGCTTCACTTCAACCTTCAATACCCTCGTCTTCACTAAAGCAGTTGGTCTCTCACCCTGACTCCAGTACTCTGGCATCTGGCCCCGACCAGGTGACGGGTTTAGCCATACATTGCCAAATCTGGTTAGATTGCAAAAACACTGTGAAACTCTCTTCTTGTCTGAGAAATATGCTGAATAGCGCAAGATCATTCTGCACTGCAAAGACAATTATTTTACCCCCAACCAGTTTCTTTTCTCATTTGCAAACTGTCTTTTAGACCACTACTCTTTGCCCTTCTCCTTCACTTCTAACAACAGATTTGAGGCACTCAGTCTTTGTCACTAAGATTGATATCTGTCACAAACAAAGATGAGTTTTAGATTTATGGGGGAAAGAAAACGAATCTGACTCTCATTGAGCACAAAAGATTGAAAGAAACCTAGCTGTTACTAGTCACCCGACCACACAGCTGAGAGTTTTAACTGGTTTGCACAAAGCCTTGCGCAGACATGCAAAGACACTTGAAATACCAGGAGGTTGCAACTGGATAATGAAAGTGAAAATTCTCATTTTGAAGAGAAACAGCAGATAAGCGGAAAAATTTCAGAGGTCCTTGGTATAATTGACTTCATTACTTTTACAACCCTTGAGTCCTCAAACCTTACCCACCATTTTGAGATTTTGGACTGTAAATTGGCTTAGAAAAGAACTCCAAAAAGGAGGCTTTGAAAACCACCTTCGTAGGAATGTTTTGAGCCAGAGGGACATTGTGGGCCGGGGTGTGGTGTAGGGAATAAAGATGAAGGGTTATGCAGAAACCAAATACTGTTAGGTTGAAGGAAAGTCGAGCAGAAAATGCCAAAACCACACAATGGCCTGAACATGCAATTCACCAGTTTCTAAATCTCCCCGTCCTCAGCCTCACCCCATGTCCAACCCTTTCTCTCATCCCCATCTCTTTGCCCTGACACAACCTGTCCAGCTTCATTCCCACCAATCCGCCTCACCCTTCCCACTGACCAATCTCCACTACCCCTACATACATTCACCTATCAGCATCCCATCTACTTTCCCCTAACCCTACCTCTCTTCCCTCTATTTATTTCCCAGCTCCTTCCCTGTTCCCCTGTCCTCATCAAGGGTCCCTAACTGAAACATCAACTTTCCTGTTCCTCTGATGCTGTCTGACCTGCTGTATTCTTCCACCTCCACTCTGCAGTGACTCCAACTTCAGCATTTGCGTTTCTTGCTATCTCCAAGAGATTTTCAATACCGCAAGCAGATTGGGTGGAATAGATAGTTGAAAGTGGTTCCAGTCATAAAAACATCAAGAACCAGAGGACACAGATTTAAAGAGATTTGCAAAAGAAGCAAAATTGATGTGAGAACAAGTTTTTTTCTCACACATTGAGTAGTTATAGACAATAGACAATAGGTGCAGGAGTAGGCCATTTGGCCCTTTGAGCCAGCACCACCATTCATTATGATCGTGGCTGATCATCCACAATCAGTATCCTGTTCCTGCCTTATCCCCATAACCCTTGATTCCACTATCTTTAAGAGCTCTATCCATCTCTTTCATGAAAGTATCCAGAGACTTGGCCTCCACTGCCTTCTGGGGCAGAGCATTCCATATATCCACCACTCGCTGGGTGAAGAAGTTTCTCCTTAACTCTGTTCTAAATGGCCTACCCCTTATTTTTAAACTGTGTCCTCTGGTTCTGGACTCGCCCATCAGTGGAAACATGCTTCCTGCCTCCAGAGTGTCCAATCCTTTAATTATCTTATTCGTCTCAATCAGATCCCCTTTCATCCTTCTAAACTCCAGTGTATGCAAGCCCAGTCACTCCAATCTTTCATAGAACATAGAACATAGAACATAGAACAGTACAGCACAGAACAGGCCCTTCAGCCCACAATGTTGTGCCGACCATTGATCCTCATGTATGCACCCTCAAATTTCTGTGACCATATACATGTCCAGCAGTCTCTTAAATGACCCCAATGACCTTGCTTCCACAACTGCTGCTGGCAACGCATTCCATGCTCCCACAACTCTCTGCGTAAAGAACCTGCCTCTGACATCCGCTCTATACTTTCCTCCAAACAGCTTAAAACTATGACCCCTCGTGCTAGCCATTTCTGCCCTGGGAAATAGTCTCTGGCTATCAACTCTATCTATGCCTCTCATTATCTTGTATACCTCAATTAGGTCCCCTCTCCTCCTCCTTTTCTCCAATGAAAAGAGACCGAGCTCAGTCAACCTCTCTTCATAAGATAAGCCCTCCAGTCCAGGCAGCATCCTGGTAAACCTCCTCTGAACCCTCTCCAAAGCATCCACATCTTTCCTATAATAGGGCGCCCAGAACTGGACGCAGTATTCCAAGTGCGGTCTAACCAAAGTTTTATAGAGCTGCAACAAGATCTCACGACTCTTAAACTCAATCCCCCTGTTAATGAAAGCCAAAACACCATATGCTTTCTTAACAACCCTGTCCACTTGGGTGGCCATTTTAAGGGATCTATGTATCTGCACACCAAGATCCCTCTGTTCCTCCACGCTGCCAAGAATCCTATCCTTAATCCTGTACTCAGCTTTCAAATTCGACCTTCCAAAATGCATCACCTCGCATTTATCCAGGTTGAACTCCATCTGCCACCTCTCAGCCCATCTCTGCATCCTGTCAATGTCCCGCTGCAGCCTACAACAGCCCTCTACACTGTCAACGACACCTCCGACCTTTGTGTCGTCTGCAAACTTGCTGACCCATCCTTCAATCCCCTCGTCCAAGTCATTAATAAAAATTACAAACAGTAGAGGCCCAAGGACAGAGCCCTGTGGAACTCCACTCACCACTGACTTCCAGGCAGAATATTTTCCTTCTACTACCACTCGCTGTCTTCTGTTGGCCAGCCAATTCTGTATCCAAGCAGCTAAGTTCCCCTGTATCCCATTCCTCCTGACCTTCTGAATGAGCCTACCATGGGGAACCTTATCAAATGCCTTACTGAAGTCCATATACACCACATCCACAGCTCGACCCTCATCAACTTTTCTAGTCACATCCTCAAAAAACTCAATAAGGTTTGTAAGGCATGACCTACCCCTCACAAAGCCGTGTTGACTGTATTTGATCAAGCCATGCTCTTCCAGATGGTCATAAATCTTATCCCTCAGAATCCTTTCTAACACCTTGCAGACGACAGACGTGAGACTTACCGGTCTATAATTGCCGGGGATTTCCCTATTTCCTTTCTTGAAGAGAGGAATTACATTTGCCTCTCTCCAGTCCTCAGGTACGACTCCAGTGGAGAGCGAGGATGCAAAGATCTTCGCAAGTGGCGAAGCAATTGCATTTCTCGCTTCCCAAAGCAGCCGAGGACAAATCTGATCCGGGCCTGGCGACTTGTCAATCTTAATGTTTGACAAAATTTTCAGCACATCAGCTTCGTCTATCTCTATCCATTCCAGCATGCACACCTGCTCTTCAAAGGTTTCATTCACTACAAAGTTTGTTTCTTTCGTAAAGACAGAAGCAAAAAACTCATTTAGGCCTTCCCCTACCTCCTCAGGCTCCACACACAAGTTCCCTATGCTATCCCTGATCGGCCCTACTCTTTCTTTGACCATTCTCTTATTCCTCACGTAAGTGTAAAATGCCTTTGTGTTTTCCCGGATTCCTTCTGCCAAGCCTTTCTCGTGCCCCCTCCTGGCTCTCCTCAGACCATTTTTGAGCTCCTTCCTTGCCTGCATGTAATCCTCTCTAGCTGAACTTGACCCTAGCTTCCTCCACCTTATGTAAGCTACCTTCTTCCTTTTCACTAGAAGCTCCACCGCTCTCGTCATCCAAGGTTCCCTAATCTTACCCCTTCTTGCCTGTCTCAGAGGGACATATTTACTCATCACTCCCAACAACTGTTCCTTAAACCGTCTCCACATGTCGATAGTTCCCTTACCATGGAACAACTGCTCCCAGTCCATGCTTCCTAACTCATGTCTAATCGCATCATAGTTTCCTCTTCCCCAATTAAATATCCTCCCATTCTGCCTAATCCTCTCCTTCTCCATAGCTATGTAGAATGTGAGGCAGTTATGGTCACTATCACCAAAATGCTCTCCCACCACAAGATCTGATACCTGCCCCGGCTCGTTTCCGAGCACCAAGTCTAGAATGGCCTCTCCCCTCGTCGGCCTGTCAACGTACTGCGTTAGGAAACCCTCCTGAACACACCTTACAAAAACAGCTCCATTCAAATCTTCTGCTCTAAGGAGGTTCCAATCAATATTAGGAAAGTTAAAGTCACCCATTACAACAACCCTACTGCGTGCACACTTTTCCAAAATCTGTCGACCTATGCTTTCTTCAATCTCCCTGCTGCTATTGGGGGGCCTGTAGTAAACCCCTAACGAGGTGACTACTCCCTTGCTGTTCCTAATTTCCACCCATACTGACTCAGTAGGCAGATCTTCCTCGACAAAGGAAGCTTCTGTAGCTGTGATACCCTCTCTGATTAGTAGTGCTACACCCCCTCCTCTTTTTCCCCCCTCCCTATTCTTTTTAAATGTTCTAAACCCTGGAACATCCAGCAACCATTCCTGCCCATGAGAAACCCATGTCTCTGTTATGGCCACAACATCATAGCACCAGGTACTGATCCATGCTCTAAGTTCATGACTTTTATTCCTGATACTCCTTGCATTAAAGCAAACACACTTTAACCGATCCCTTGGTTCCTTCCCAGGAAAATCCTTCCCACTAGCTGGCCTACCTCTTGCTACTGCCTCACCTGCATCAACGCTCACCTCTGGTATACAGCTCAGGTTCCCACCCCCCTGCCATACTAGTTTAAACCCTCTCGAACTACTCGAGCAAACCTTCCACCCAGGACATTGGTCCCCTTCCAGTTCAGATGCAACCCGTTCAACATATGATAGTCCCGCCATTCCTTGAATTGACCTCGTGAACCTACGCTGCACTCCCTCAATAGCCAGAATGTCCTTCCTCAAATTTGGAGACCAGAACTGCACACCGTACTCCAGGTCCGGTCTCACTAGGGCCCTGGACAGCTGCAGAATGACCTCTTTGCTCCTATACTCAATTTCTCTTGTTATGAAGGCCAGCATGCCATTAGCTTTCTTCACTGCCTGCTGTACCTGCATGCTTGCTTTCATTGACTGATGTACAAGAACACCCAAATCTTGTTGTTCTTCCCCTTTACCTAACTTGACTCCATTTAGATAGCAATCTGCCTTCCTGTTCTTGCCACCAAAGTGGATAACCACACATTAACCACATTAGACTGCATCTGCCATGCATCTGTCCACTCCCCTAGCCTGTCCAAGTCACCCTGCATTCTCATAACATCTTCCTCACATTTCACCCTGCCACCCAGCTTTGTGTCATCAGCAAATTTGCTAGTATTGCTTTGAATGCCTTCATCTATATCATTAATGTAAATTGCGCTGACTGTATGATAGAAGCATGTTCCACTGATTCAAGTGAAGGATGTTGAATGATTATTTGGATGGAATTAATGTGCAAGGGATGGGGATAAAGCAAGAGTTTGGTACTAAGTAATGATGCTCATTTGAAGAGCCATTGCAGAATGGTGGTTAATTGACTGTGACTGTGCCACAACTCTCTTTACTATTGGTGCAGAACGAGAGGGCACTGTTTTAAAATTGTGGTCACTCTTTTTGTACGAAGATAATGAAGAATTTTTTGAATTTTCTCTGAGGCTTGTGCAACTTTGGAACTCTGTACTTCAGACGGCAATGAAGATGTGTTCATTGAATATTCTTAAGGCATAGTTGGGTAGTTATTGGTTAGACAATGGAATCAAGATGAAGAGCAGAGTACAGAGGTGGGAGGGGCAAGATCATGGAGAGATTTGCAATAAAGTTAAAAGTTTGGAAGTCAAGATGCTGCTTAACCCTGAGCAAATGTTGATCAGCGAACACAGGGTGACAGATTAATGGTTCTCATTGTGAGTTAAGACACAGGCAACTGAGCTTCAGATGGTCTAGTGTGGATGAGGGCTTATGCAGCAGATGATCTTAGATAGGCTAAAGTCAACCGATGTTACTGAGGTGGAAGTAGGTAATCCTAATAATGGCACCGATGTGTGATTGGAAGCTCATCTTTGGGTCAAATCTGACACTGATGTTGCAATTAGAATATTGTAAATCTCAGAGAAGGAGAGGTATGGATTCAGTAACGCAGAAAGAGAGTTTGAATTGGGCCCAAAATAATGGCTTCAATCTTGTCAATATTTAATTGGATGAAATTTTTGCTAAAGCAATTTTATCATTTGACAACAGCCCAGAAGTGGAAAATGATGGCGATGAAGTAGAGCTGAGTGCCATCAGCATTCAGGTATTAAAATACTAACACTGTGATTTTGGATGATGCTGCCAAGAGGTAAGATGTAGATGAGAAATAGGGAAGGGCCAAGGATAGATCATTAAGTGACACCAGAAACAATACTGCAGAAGGAGGAATAGAAGCCATTTAATGTGATTCTTTGATCATGGGCTGCACATTATTGAGGTGGAAATGGTGATTGGGTCAACTGCTCATGTCCCCAGAAAGAAAGCCAGCCTGAAAGTTATGAGACAACTGACTGGAAAGAAGCATTCCACTCAGCTATAATATTCAGTAGGTGGGCTGAAGTGGTCAAGAGTCAGAATGCTTTTCCTTACTGGGGAGAAGTTCCGTCCCCTTCACTAATTGAATAATTGGATTGGATTTAGTTTAAACAGACCCAGTGGTGCCACAAGCTCAGTAATAGACACTGTTTATGTGGCAGGCAGTCACACAGAAAAGCAGCACAGGCACTGGCCTCAGGTGAGCCTGGAGTATTGAGTGGGGTTAGTTTTGAAAAGACTAGGGAGGAGTTGAGAGACCAGGAATGGGTTTTGCAGAGCAGATGTGTAGAAACGAAGGAGGGTATTATCTCAGGGAAGGGTGGGCCTGATGAACACAAGTCAACCCCGAAGACAATTTACCCATGCTTTATAAAAAGATAGCCTGCCCACTCCCAACTATCTCCTACAAAAACTGTATTATGGTATGAGCAGTGTATTATCAGCATTGCTTGAAAAGAGTGGATTTGTGAGATACAACAAATTCAAGGACTTTAGAAAGGGAATTTGGAGATTTTGAGAAGATTTGTAGCTCAGGTTGAGGTTCTGGATGTGAGTTTGCTCGCTGAGCTGGAAAGTTAGTTTTCAGACGTTTCATCACCATTCTAGGTAACATCATCAGTGAGCCTCCGATGAAGCGCTGGTGTTATGTCCCGCTTTCTATTTATAAATAGAAAGCGGGACATAACACCAGCGCTTCATCGGAGGCTCACTGATGATGTTACCTAGAATGGTGATGAAATGTCTGAAAACTAACCTTCCAGCTCAGCGAGCAAACTCACATCTGGAATTTGGAGATTCCAACAGAATGCCTCATTGCTCAAAAGAATATTGTAATTTATAATTAATAACCACATTATATTAACTTGTTGCAAATTTCTTACAGGCATGCATTTCCTTCAGACTTAGAGGAAAACAGTGACACATCACAAGATGGAACAAATAAAGCCATTAAAGGAGGAATAATGTACAGGGACTATCTGCAGGCATGTTTAAGGATTCCATTGCAGTCTTACCTATCAGCAAATTGTCCCTTTTTAAGTTGTAAAGAATTATTTGTGTGTGTGTGTTTCTGTGAAGGAGCAAATGTGCCACCTTCCTTTCAATTTTAGGAAAAAGTCACATTTTAAGGAAGAGTCAACAATATAGCAGCACGGAATATTGTGAAATCACATCTTCGTTTAAGTTTCATTATTTTTATAACTATGATTCGCAATTTTCTTTTATTGTACTCACATTGGAAGAAGAATATTTGCCAAAAGACTCATTATATATTTAATAAGTCAGTCACAATGCACAGAAGGGTAAGCTTTGCCCTGGATAGAGAACAGAGATCATCCTAAACAGTTGAATATTGCTGTGGAAGCTTGAATCCAGAAATCCCCTTCTTGAACATTGCATCTACCATTTTTAAGAAAAGAGAAAGCTAAGAGGCGTGTTCAAGTGTGGCTGCCTCAAGCTGATCTGTGATTTGCTAATGGGTGTCCAAAACACTATCTAAGACTTGAAGAGGCAAGATATCTTTTTGGAAATGGCACTGAAAGATATTTGTGAAAATGTGTTTTGAGTCTGATTAGCTTATTTGCATAACCATTAATTAATCTTAAATTCACTGATTATTGCTCAGCTCATAATTCATTACAGCATTTTGTTCTCAGGCTCTATTAGACACTGAAACAGATAATTATTTAATCTTTCTACTTTTTATTCTTAGCAGTGGAATTATCCTACCTTGCATCTCACTATTCTTGTCACAGCTTTCCTTGTATATTGTTTTGCCTGTAAAATATGTCTTGATTTATGAAACATCATAATGTATTTTTATAGTCACGCCTTGCCTGAGTTTTCTTAATTTTTTTCTCATAATGCCTTTGTGTTTTCTTCAATCATGCATACCTCTTAAGGAATGTTTCTTCCTCATTTGTTTTCCATTCTTGTCCATTATTGTAGATTACCAATATTGTTGCCAATTTTGTTTTCCCAAGTTTCATTGGCAACTTTTCAACATCTCTTTTCTCTAATTTATTATCTTGGTGTTTATCATTTTAAGTCCATCCCTGTCACTACATTAAAGCATATTTATATAATAGTCACTGTTGTCAAGGTGGAGAAACTGTTGGAGATAAAATTTTGATAGACAGACTTAATATTCCTTTGGAAAAGCATGAGTTAATTAGGACAGTCAGCATAGCTTCAGCTTGGCTTAGAGGGTCATACATAACAAATACGTTAGAATGTTTTGAAAATGTGATCAAGTGTGTGGATGAGGGAAGTTTAGTTGATGTAGTTTATGTGGATTTTAGCAAAGGTTTTGACAAAGTACCACATGGGAGACTGAGAAGGTTAAAGCACATCGAATTTGAGAAAATTTGGCAAGACAGTACAGAACTTGCTTATTAACAGGACACAGTGACAGTAGGCTATTTGAGTGACAGAAAGCTGGTGTCAAGAAGTCTACCACAAAAATCAGTACTAGGACTTTTATTGTTTGTTATATACAAAACTGATATAGATGAAAATGTGAGGGGACTGTTAAGCAAGTTTGTAGACAATATTGAGTTTGATGGGTGGTTAAAAGTGAAGAAGATCATTGTAAGTTAGAGGAAGATATAAATGAGTAGGTCAGATCGGCAGATCAGTGGCAGATGGTAATTAACTCTCGAAGTGTGAGGTGATAGACTTTGAAAGAAGAACGAGGATGAGGAAGTATTAAATGAGTGGCAGGATACTGGGTAGCTCAGAGGAACTGAGGGATCTTGGGATAATTACTCACAGATCCCTGAAGTTGGCAAAGTATGTGAATAGGATGGTTAAGAAGGCATATGGGACACTCACTTTCGTCAGTTGTGGCATAAATTGTAAGAACAAGAAAGTAATGTTGGAGTTGTACAGAGTGTTGGTCAGGCCACAGCTGGAGCACTGTGTGCACTTCTGCTTACCTCACTACAGGAAGGATGTAATAGCACAAGAGTAGGCTCATCAGGATGTTGGCTTGGTTGGAACAATTGACCTATAAGGAAACACTAGATAGGCTCAGACGTACAGACGTACAAAACTGAGGGGGAGGCATAATTGTGGTGTATAAGATTATGAGGGGTGTGAATCGGGTTAGTAGGGAGCAATTGTGTCCCTTGATTGAGAGGTCAGTCACAAGAGGGCATAGTTTTATGGTTGAGACAGGAGATTGAGGGCATTTGAGGAAAACAGCGTTTTTCTTAGAGGGTGTTGGAAATCTGGAATACACTGCCTGGGAAGGTAGTGGAAGTGGAAAAATTAGAACGTTTAAGAAGTATTTCGAAGAGCACTTGGAATATCATAATATTCAAGAATATGGGACAAGGGCAGGAAATTGGGATTAGCACACCTTTAGTGATAGTTATTGCCAGTGCATACTCAATGGCCTGAAGGGCCATTTCTGTGCTGTTTAACTGTATATTCCATGACTTGTACATCTCTTATCCACTCTAGCTTGTTTCCTATTACTAGATCTAAAAGTTAATCTTTGCTTGGTCATCGAGTCTGTACCAGTTTTAAAACATTTCTAATCCTATTTTTCAATACTTGGCCCATACCTTGATATTATAAGTATGCATCTAAATACTTTTTAAATGTTAAGAGGATTTTTGCCTGTATCACCCTGACAGACAATGAGTACCAGGTCCACACCACACTCTGGGTGATTTCGTTTCCTCACATACCATTTAAATTCCCACATATCTCCTGCCCCTTAACATAAATGCTGGGCTTTCTTGTTTAAGGAACTCAATTCCTCATCTCTTTTGCCCGTAACAATCCAAAAGAGAGCTTGAATTTCTGGGAAAAGGATTTGTCCTGAAATTCTATATTAGACTTTTTGGTGACTAGTTTATGTTTCTGGCTCTTAGTTCTGGTCTCCTGTGCCAGTGATATTTTCTCTCCATCTACTCTATCAAACACTTGCATAATCTTGAACATCTCTAAAGGTCGCTTCTCAGCCTTTGTTTTCTAAAGAAAAGAGCTGTAGATGGTTCAGTCTTTTGTTTCAATCTAGTAAATTAATTTTGCATGTTTTTCAGTGCTTCTACTTTTTTTGCTAAAGTAGACACCAGAGGGGTTCACAGAATACTAAGTGCGGTGTAATCCAGATTATTTGCAAGTTTAACTGTTTTTACTTGCCAAGCTTATCCCTCTGGAAATGAACTGTAGACTTTTGTTACTTTACTGCTGCAATTAACATTAGGGATTTATAAATGCCCCCTGATTTATGAATGTGTCTCCAATTTGAACAACTGTAATTCTATTTCCAACTTCAGACCTTTTGCGTAAATGATAATCAACACTAGTCCCACTCTCAATCCTCATGGAGCACCTTTTGCCAGTCTGAGTAACTGTCTTAACCTTCCCTGTTGGAAGCCAGCTTAATATCGATTCCACGAGTTGCCACCCTCCACATGCTCTCATCATATCTGTGCCTCATTGGTGGACATTTGAATTATTATCCTCTACACTACTTTTTTCTACACTTTTTTTGTTATTTTTTCAATGAATTCAATAAGGAAGTTCAAGCATAACATTCCATTTGAAACCTATGCTGACTATTCTTTAACACATTTTCAGTTTTTTTTTTAATGTGTGACCTTGTATTAGAAATCCATTGTTATTCCAACTGATGATAAGATTCACATTTCCCTGGGATAACTCTATCTCCCTTTTAACTCCCAAATAATTCAATTAATTGTCTGTCATAATTCTAACTGTGTTCCTTTCACTTCGATATTATTTTACCTATTTGTAATTATGTCTCTGTCATGTCGTATTAAACATATGTTTAATACATATGTATTATAGGCTTATATGGTAGGCTTATATAATTCAGCATAACATACTCAACAATTCAGTGCTAAAATTCACATTCAATTTAACTAGCATGAACCAGTACTTACACTGGTTATACTCACTTAACCTCTGAGTTACAAGGAGAGGCTGAACAGGTAGGAACATTTTTCCCAGGAGTGTCGGAAGCTGAGGAGTGACCTTATAGAGGTTTATAAAATCATGACAGGCATAGATAAGGTGAATATCCAAGGTCTTTTCCCTCAGGTGGCAGAGTCCAAAACTAGAAGCAATAGGTTTAAGGTGAGAGGAGAAAAATTTAAAAGGAACCTAGGGGCAACTTCTTCACAAGAGGGTGGTGCTTATATAGCATGAGTTACCAAATAAAGTGGTAGAGGTGGGTACAATTACAATATTTAAAAGACATTTATACAGGTACAATGATAGGAAAGGTTTACAGATATATGGGCCAAAAGCAGGCAAATGGGATGTTCACCTGCATATCTGCCAATGTGGTATACTGTATTCACTGTACCCGGTGTGGCTTCCTCTACAATGGGAAAACCAAGTGGAGGCTTGGGGACCGCTTTGCAGAACTTCTCCGCTCGGTTCGCAATGAACAACTGCACCTCCCAGTCGCGAACCATTTTAACGCCCCCCTCCCACTCCTTAGACAACAAGTCCATCATGGGCCTCCTGCAGTGCCACAATGATGCCACCTGAAGGTTGCAGGAACAGCAACTCGTATTCCGCTTGGGAACCCTGCAGCCCAATGGTATCAATGTAGATTTCACAAGCTTCAAAATCTCCCCTTCCCCCACTGCATACCAAAACCAGCCCAGCTTGTCCCCGCCTCCCTAGCCTGTCTTCCTCTCAACTATCCCCTCCTCCCACCTCAAGCCGCACCTCCATTTCCTACCTAGTAACCTCATCCCGCCTCCTTGACCTGTCAGTCCTCCCTGGACTGACCTATCCCCTCCCTACCTCCCCACCTACACTCTCCTCTCCACCTATCTTCTTTTCTCTCCATCTTCAGTCTGCCTCCCCCCTCTCCCTATTTATTTCAGAACATTCTCCCCATTCCCCTCTCTGATGAAGAGTCTAGGCCCGAAACGTCAGCTTTTGTGCTCCTGAGATGCTGCTTGGCCTGCTGTGTTCATCCAGCTTCACACTTTGTTATCTTAAATGGTATTAATAGTTCAGTTTAGGAAGCCTGGTTGGCATGGATGAAGGGCCTGTTTTCATCCTGCCTAAATTAATTATTTTCTCTATTCATTTGTGGGATGTGGGCGTTGCTAGTTGGCCAGCATTTCTTGCCTATCCCTAGTTGCCCTTGTAAAGGTTGGACGTGAATTGCTTTCTTGAACCACTGCAGTCCACCTACTATGGGTTGATCCACAATGCCATGAGGGACGGCCTTCCAGGATTTTGACCATGTGACAGTGAAGGAATGGCAGTATATTTTCAAGTCAGGATGATGAGTGGCATGGAAGGGAACTTGAAGGACTCTATGATTCTAATAACAAATAATGACATACAGAAACTACTACCAATAATGTATTGAAATATTTTTTGAAGGATATTATGCTCACATCAAAGAAAGAAAACAACTAATCTTTAATTTTCATATGAATTCCCCAAATTCCCACAGAACCTCAGATGGATATTCTGGGAAATCTGCATAAATAGCAATTCCTCTGTATTTTCATGCAATAAATTGGGAACCATCACAAAAATTCTGCTGAATGCTCTTTTAGCACCACCTTTTTGTCTTCATCTAACTCCGGTTTTCCCTCCCTCAGTTTAATGTAGCTATTAAATTTAATAAAGTAACAGAAAATATTACAACAAATGTGTCACCACAACATGTTATTTTCCATTTCTTCTGTCTTACACTGAAGTTTAAACTTTGTTTTTCTTTAAAGTTGGATAAAATAATAAATGCTCAAGAGCTACAAAGTGAGAAGAATGGAAACAAAATACACGATGAACATCTATTTATTATAACTCACCAAGGTGAGCTGTTAACAGCATTATATCAATAATAAAAGCACATTGACATTGGCAAATAATTCACAACAACTTGGGGTTGATGCGATAAATTATTGGTAGTTTTAATTCTTTACATGTCTAAATTGCAGCTTATGAGCTGTGGTTCAAGCAGATTCTTTGGGAATTGGATTCAGTTCGTGCAATATTTGAGAATGGTCACGTGAGTATTTTACATTAATCCCTAATTTCTATAAATGTTACAGAGAATGACGGAGGGAAATGTTCCTGTAAAGTGGTCAAGTGAATTTTAACCCTTTCCACACAGTTTCCTGCTCGACAAGTATGCAATTAAAATCCAGCTGACTTTTTTTATCCCCAGTTGATGATTTAACCTGTGGGAATGAGGAAGTTGGAGATTTATCGGGAGCAGCAGAGACAGGATGGACTGAATGGTCTTTATTTTGTGCTGTGTAACCTTATGGTGTTGCCATTAGATCCAATTACCTCAGATTTTAATTAGCAGTCCTAATCAGACAATAAGCCACTCATCCAAAACTGCTCGTTTCTTCCTTTAAAAGTGCACCAAAGTCATCAAGTTAAAAGGCCTTTCGAGGTAAGCTTCTTGCTCTCCTCCAAGTCCACCTGATTGTAAATTCTCAAGGCTGCCTAGTTTCGTACAGGCTGGCAAAACATTTCCTTTCCATTTTCCTTGACTTTATTTATGAAGTATTCCATGAGGAGAAAAGACAAGAAAAATGTTCCTTGTAATCATTAAACAAGCTTCAATATAACTGAAACGTGCAGGAAAATGGAGTTGAAATGCCCATCAGCCATGATTAAATGGTGGAGTGGACTCGATGGGCTGAATGTCCTTACTCCCACTTCTATGTCTTATGGTCCTACGTCATTGTAATCTATTTTGTAAGGCATTTATTAGTTTGCTTAATGAAAAGTTAGAAATTATCTACATTGTCTGTCTTTGCCTACAATTATCTTTTATCAATGTGGGCAGCATGATAATATACTTTATCTGTGTTGCCAGGCAGTGAATTGTTTCTTTCACTTAAAGTAATGGGAAGATAAGGATGAATACTTTGTTTTAAGAGATTAAATAAACTGAACTTGTTTATCCTTACTTATTTTGGAAATTTATGATGAGATTATAAATAAGTGTTAGGCCATTCATTTTGTTTTAGCACTGGATGTTTGCTGGGATTGCTTACTCAGCCTGTGCCTTCAGTGGAAGAACAGCAGAATCCCTGACGTGGAATGTAAGATGATGATACAGTCCATAAGACATAGGAGTGGAAGAAAGGCCGTTTGGCCCATCAAGTCCACTCCGCCATTTAATCATGGCTGATGGATATTTCAACTCCACTTCCCTGCCCTCTCCCTGTAGCCCTTGATTCCTTATGAGATCAAGAATTTATCAATCTCCACCTTGAAGACATTTAATGTCCCGATCTCCACTGTGCCCCATGGCAATGAATTCCACAGGCCCACCACACTCTGACTGAAGAAACATCTCATTTCCGTTTTAAATTTACCCCCTCTAATTCTAAGGCTGTGCCCATGGGTCCTAGTCTCCCTAACTAATGGAGACAAGTTCCCAGCGTCCACCCTTTCTACGCCATACATTATCTTGTAAGTAAGTTTTGATTAGATCTCCCCTCAACCTTCTAAACTCTAATGAATACAACCCCAGGATCCTCAGCCGTTCATCGTACGTTAAACCTACCATTCCAGGGATCATCCGTATGAATCTCTGCTGGACATGGTCCAGTGCCAGTATGTCCTTACTGAGGTGTGGGACCCAAAATTGGACACAGTATTCTAAATGGTCCCAAACTTGAGCTTTATAAAGCCTCAGAAGCACATCACTGCTTTTATATTCCAACCCTCTTGAGATAAACGACAACATTACATTTGCTTTCTTACTCACGGACTCTACCTGCAAGTTAACCTTGAGAGAATCCTGGACCAACACTCCCAGATCCCTTTGTACTTTTGCTTTACGAATTTTCGCACCGTTTAGAAAACAGTCCATGCCTGTATTCTTTTCTCCAAAGTGCAAAACCTCACATTTGCTCACGTTGAACTTCAGCCATTTCCTGGACCACTCTCCTAAACTGTCTACATCTTTCTGCAGCCTCCCCACCTCCTCAGTGCTACCTGCCTGTCCACCTATTTTCGTATCATTGGCAGACTTCGCCAGAATGCCCCCAGTTCCTTCATCCGGATCATTAATATATAAAGTGAACAGCTGCGGCCCCAACGCTGAACCCTACGGGACACCACTTATCACAGGTTGCCATTCTGAAAAAGAGCCTTCTATCCCAACTCTCTGACTTCTGTCAGATAGCCAATCCTCAATCCAAGCCAGTAGCTCACCTCGAACGCCATGGGACCTCGCCTTACTCAGCAGCCTCCCGTGAGGCACTGTATCAGAGGCCTTTTGGAAGTCTAGATAGATAATATCCACTGGGTTTCCCTGGTCTAACCTACCTGTTACCTCTTCAAAGAATTCTAACAGGTTTGTCAGGCACGACCTCCCCTTAGTAAATCCATGCTGACTTGTTCTAATCTCACCCTGCACTTCCAGGAATTTATGTATAGTAATAAGTTATGTACAGACCTCCTACCAATGATCAGGACCAGCGGCGCAAGATGCACTGGGAAATAGATAGGGCATGAGAGAAAGGCAAGGCCATGGCGATCATGGGAGACTTCAATATGCAGGTGGACTGGATGAATAATGTTGCCGGTGGATCCAAAGAAAGGGAATTCATAGAATGTTTACAGGATGGCTTTTTTGAACAAGGGAGCAGGCTATTCTGGGCTTAGTGCTATGTAATGAGCCTGACTTTATACAAGATCTTACAGCACGGTGGCTCAGTGGTTAGCACTGCAGCCTCACAGCACCAGGGACCCAGGTTCGATTCCATATATATAAATCTCATCCTTAACAATGGATTCTAGAATTTTACCAACAACTGAGGTTAGGCTAATTGGCCTATAATTTTCCATCTTTTGTCTTGATCATTTCTTAAACAAGGGGGTTACAACAGCAATTTTCCAATCATCTGGGACTTTCCCAGACTCTAGTGACTTTTGAAAGATCACAACCAAAGCCTCCGCTATTTCCTCAGCCACTTCCCTCAGAACTCCAGGATATAGCTCAATCGGGGCCGGGAGATTTATCAATTTTTAGACCTTTTAGCTTTTCTAGCACTTTCTCTTTTGTAATGCCTACCATACCCAACTCTGTCCCCTGACTCCCCTTAATTGTTGGGATACTACTCATGTCTTCCACTGTGAAGACTGACACAAGTTAAATTCTTCAGCTAATTCCTTATCTCCCATCACTAGGCTTCCAGCATCAATTTGGAGCAGCCCAATGTCTACTTTTGCCTCTTGTTTGTTTCTTATGTATTGAAAGAAACTTTTACTGTCATTTCTAATATTACTAGCTAGCCTACCTTCATATTTGATCCTCTCCTTCCTTATTTCTCTCTGTTATCCGTTGTTTTTGTAGCCTTCCGAATTTTATGATTTCCCAGTGCTCTTGGCCACTTTATAGGCTGTCTCTTTTTCTTTGATACATTTCCTGAATTCCTTTGTCAGCCGTGGCTGTCTAATCCCACCCTGGACAATCTTTCTTTTCTTTGGGATGAACCTCTGTACTGTGTCCTGAATTACACTCAGAAACTCGTGCCATTGTTGCTCTATTGTCTTCCCTGCTAGGCTCTGCTTCCAGTTGATTTTCATCAATTCCTCTCTCATGCCCCTGTAATTACCTTTACTTAACTGTAACACCATTATATCTGATTTCGCCTTCTCTCTTTCATGCCATATTCTGATCGCTGCCTCCTAAGTGTTCCCTTACTTTTTTTTAGATTCCCTACAGTGTGGAAACAGGCCCTTTGGCCCACACGTCCACACTGCCCCTTGAAGCATCCCACCCAGACCCATCCCCCTATAGCCCACATACCCCTGAACACTATGGGCAATTTAGCATGGCCAATCCGCCGAACTTGCACATCTTTAGACTGTGTGAGGAAACCGGAGCACCTGGAGGAAACCCATGCAGACACGGGAAGAATGTGCAAACTCCACACAGACAGTTGCCCGAGGCTGGAATTGAACCTGGGTCCCTGGTGCTGTGAGGCTGCAGTGCTAACCACTGAGCCACCGTGCTGTAAGATCTTGTATAAAGTCAGGCTCATTACATAGCACTGAGCCCAGAATAGCCTGCTCCCTTGAGGGCTCCAGCACAAGCTGTTCCAAAAAGCCATCCTGTAAACATTCTATGAATTCCCTTTCTTTGGATCCACCGGCGACATTATTCACCCAGTCCACCTGCATATTGAAGTCTCCCATGATGACCGTGACCTTGCCTTTCTGACATGCCCTATCTATTTCCCAGTGCATCTTGCGCCCCGGTCCTGATCATTGTTAGGAGGTCTGTACATAACTCATGTTATGGTTTTTTTGCCTTTGTGGATCCTCAACTCCACCCACACAAACTGCTCACCCTCTTACCCTCTGTCGTTCAGTGGCGTAGATTTAATTTCATTCTTAACTAACAATGTAACCCCGCCCCCCTCTGCCCACCTCCCTGTCTTTTTGATAAGTCATTTAAATTGGCTTCTCCACTGGGAAAACAATATCCCACTGAGTTCAAAATGTCACCAGTGAAAATGCAGGTTCAATAACAATTAAATTTTGATACAAAAAGACAAAACTTTAAAGGCCTGTGTCTGAGATAATAGGAACTGCAGATGCTGGAGAATCCAAAATAACAAAGTGTCGAGCTGGATGAACACAGCAGGCCAAGCAGCATCATAGGAGCAGGAAGGTTGACGTTTCGGGCCTAAACTGATGAAGGGCCTAGGTCCGACATGGCAACCTTCCTGGTCCTATGATGCTGCTTGGCCTGCTGTGTTCATTCAGCTCTACATCTTGTTATCTCAGAGCTCTGTGTCTGATTGTTATGTTCGACCTGGACAATGGAAAAAAGATTGACAATGCATTTTGATGTAAATAACTACAGTTTAAAATCCATTATGGAGACATAGCATCAGGGTGACAAGGCTTAGGATAAAAAGAGAAAGCAGTGGAGAAACACAACCGCATGTGTGGAGAGAGAAACAGAATTAACTATTTGACGTCCTGTATGAATCTTTTTTAGAAGTTTCTGTTGACAGATGAGGGGAGTGGAGGAGTAGTGGAATAGATTGTGGGTCCAAAACAAAAGATGAAGGAAGTGAAAACAGTAATAAAGTCACAACTGACCCAGAGGACTGCTCTCTCATGAGAGAAAGAGAACTGTTGTTGGTTTAAACTGATGATCACCTTGCCTCAGGTAAGGTATTTTCCTTCTGGCTGGCACTGAGCTTCATTGGAACAAAGTCGCAGGGTAAGGATGGGAATGTTAGCAAAGTGGTCACTCAATCAGCTTTTTAGAATCATAGAACACCTACAGTGTGGAAACAGGCCTTTCGGCCCAACAAGTCCACACCGAACCTCAGAGCATCCCACTCAGACCTAACTCTCTATAACCCACCTAATCTACACCTCCCTGAACACTATGGGCAATTTAGCATGGCCAGTCCACATAACCTGCACATCTTTGGATTGTGGAAGGAAACTAGAGCACCTGGAGGAAACACACATAGACGTGGGGAAAATGTGCAAACGCCACACAACGAGTTGCCCATGGCTGGAACGAACCCAGGTCCCTGGCACTGTAAGGCACCTGTGCTACCACTATGCCACCCCATTTTTTCTTGCCAATGTAAGGGAAACTTAAAGGTGAGCAGTGAAAACAAAACTACATTGAGAGAAGTCCAAGGAAAATGTTGCTTCCTCTGTTAGGTATGTTTGAAACTTTGAACACTGTGAATGGATAAGGTAAATGGCCAATGAGATTACAAACAAAGGAATGGGGGCTAAGGAAGTGTTAGGAGTGATACAGAAACGGACCAAAATTATGTGGAGGAAACTGTCTCTACAGAATGTTGACAGAACAGGGAAGGTATAGATGTGTTTGGTGGTGACATCTTGATGGCAGTGTCAAAAATAGCAGAGGCACATCCTTTGAATCTAGAGACTGGTAGAGTGGAAAATGAGGTCAAAGGAACCATAATCACTTTCTTGGAAAGGAGGGGATAGACTGTGGGTTGAAGTAAGAGACACATTGAACACAGCTGAGAGCCTTTTTAAACACAGTTGTCGGGGTGGGGTGAGGAAAACTTCTCATTTCAAGAAAAAGGAGGATACATCAGACTCACCCCTTTGGAAGATGGCATCATCAGAACAGATGTGACGGAGGTGGAGAAACTGGAAAAATAGAATGGAATTCTTACAGGAAGCAGGGTGTGATGAAATATAGTTGAGATGACTGTGAGAGTCTGAGTTTGTAAAGGATATTGGTCAACAGGATGTGCCCAGAAATGGTAACAGTGAAGTCAAGGTAGGGAATGGAAGAGTCAGAGATGGACCAGATGAGAAAAGGATGGAAATTGAAAGCACATTTGATTAACTTTTCTAATTCCAGACAAGACCAGAAATTTGCTCCGGCAGTGTAATTGATCATTGGAGAAAGAGTTGTGTATGACAGCCCCTTGTAAGACTGGAATAAGGAAGCTTTTCTGAGTTTACAAAGGGGTCTTGATCAAATGGTCAATGGGCTGAAAAAATAGCAGATGGAGTTCAGTCTGAATAAATGCAAAGCATTACATTTTGACACAACAAATGAGGATTGGGCTTGTACAATTAATGGTAGGGCCTATGGCAGTGTTGTAGAATAGATGTACCTAGGGTTACAGGTATGTCATTCTTTGAAGTTTGTGACACATATTGACAGGGTGGTTTCAAAAGGCTTGCCTTCATTACTCAGCCCTTTGAGTATAGGAGTTGTGAAGGCATGTTGAAGTTGTACGGGACATTGGTGAAGCTTCTTCTGGAATATTGTGCCCAGTTCTCGTCACCCAGTTATAGGAAGGATAATGTTAAGCTGGAGAGGATTCAGAAGAGATTTACCAGGATGTTGCTGAGTGTGCAAGGTTTGAGTTATAAAGAAAAGCTGGATAGGCTGGGACTTCTTTCAGAAGAGCGTAGGAGGTTGAGAAGTGACCTGATAGAAGTTTATAAAAGAATGAGAGACATAGATAGAGTTAATCGTTGTCTTTTCCCTAGGATGGGGGATTCAAGACTAGGGGACACACTTTTAAGGTGAGAAGAGAGATTTAAGAAAAAGACAAGAAGGACATCTTTGTTTTACGCAGAGGATGGTTCATGTGTGGAATGAACTTCCTGAAGAAGTGTTTGATGTGAGTACAATTCCAATGTTTCAAAGACATTTGGTTGGTACTCAAATAGGAAAGGTTTGGAGGGTTATAGGACAGGAGCAGGCAGGTGGGACTAGTTTAGTTTAGAATTATGTTCAGCATGGGCTGAAAGGACTGAAGGGTCTGTTTCTGTGCTGTATGACTCTATTACTTTATGTGGGCATGAAAGCTAAGCAAGCTGACGTAAACTGGTGTACTTAACTAAGGGATAGATAAATGCATGCAAAGACTCAGAAGAAGCTACAGTATAAAGAATGTACTATTAACCCTTAAATGGTGGGAGACAGTAAGAGGAACTTTTGTTGCCAAGTTCCTGAGTGTTAAAACAATAGGGCAGTAATAATTGAGGGATAAAATTACCCAAGTATCAACTGGGATATCAACAGTGAGAAAAGCACAGAGGCAGAAGATTCTTGAACTCCTTTAAAGGGAACATTTTCAACTCGCATGTAACTGGTTCAACCAACAGAGAGAACAATACTATGGTTAGTCTTCGAAAGTGACCCTAGAAAAAGGAACAAAGAAAATTACAGTACAGGAAGAGGCCCTTCGGCCATCCAAGCCTGCACCGACATGCTGCCCATCACAAATAAAACCCCTACCCTTCCGGGGACTGTATCTCTCTATTCCCATCCAATTCATGCATTTGTCAAGGTACCCTTTAAAATTCTCTATTGTATCTGCTTCCACTGCCTCCCCCAGCAGCGAGTCCCAGGCACCCACCACCCTTTGTGTAAAAAAGAACTTGCGTTGTACATTACCTTTAAACTTTGCCCCTTACACTTTAAACCTATGCCTCCTAGTAACGGACTCTTCCACACTGCGAAAGAGCTTCTGACTGTTCACTGTATCCATGGCCTTCATAATCTTGTAGACCTCGATTAAGTCACCCCTCAACCTTCATCATTCCAAGGCGAACAGCCCAAGTTTCTCTGACCTCTCCTCATAGCTAATGCCCTCCATACCAGGCAACATCCTGGTAAATCTTTTCTGTATCCTCTCCATAGCCACCACATCCTTATGGTAGTGATAGATGAGACTAGACAGGTGAATGAAAAAGAAGTGAGTGACCATTTTTGGGTTGGGTAGATTTAACATCATTATGGAAAGGGATTAAGATAGACCAAGAATAAAAGTTTAAAAATTGGTTGGGAAAGGAAACGTAATAAATCTGATTAATAATCTGGCATTCTGAGGAAAGGCTACTGGATCCAAAACATTAAATTTGATTTCTGTCCACAGATGCTGCTAGATCTACTGAGCCTTTCCAGCAATTTCTGGTTTTGTTTCTGGCAAAGCAGGGCTAGTTACCACTGCTTGAAGGAAAGTCAGCCACAAGTCAGTGGTGACATGTCCCCACAAAGAAAAGATACTGCCAGATCTAGAATTCCCCAAAAGCCATAAAGGTTATAATAAAGCAAAACAAAAATAGGAGAGCAAAGTGAGCTTATGAGAAAATCTACAATTTCTAAATGGATTGTGGGGAGACACATGTAGGTGTGCAAAGATTGCTTAAATACAAGGAATTTGCAAATAAATCAGAACCCGTTGCTTTGAAGAGAAACAGCAGATTGGAAGAACAGCTTAAAAAGGACTGAACACAATTTTGAAAGATCAAATAAGTCAATTAATATGCCACTATTTTCAGCCGTGAACTGTATACCTGGCTAAGAACAGCCTGTGGAGTATCAGGCAGTATAAAAGTGCTGAAAACACTGAAAAACCAGGAATTTCCACTTCTTCCCAAACTCTGCTGGTCTGCTGCTATCCCTTGCACAAGAAAATATCAATCACCCAGCTACAGAAGATATACCAGATTTCGTGTTGACCTCTTCACTTCAGCAACAAATAACTCAAGTAATGGATCCAAAAGTATACCAGAGATTTATTGTTTATAAATGTCTCAAAAACACTAAAATTCCAGCAACACTTTTTGAACTGATAAATTACCAAAAAGAACCTACTGCTATTCAGGGAGCAGAATTTTCCATCTCTTGATCAGTTTAATTTTTGAAGATTATCTTAGAACCAAGACTCTAACATACTCACTGGAAACGTGGTGTTTGGTCTCGAATTCCAGTTTGACAGAAAAACAGGTTTGAAACCTGCTCAGATAATCTGATACTTAAAATATTTAGCTCAAGTGCCCAGTAGAGCAAAAAAGAACATTTAGACATCTTGGAAACTTCATAAATTTACCTTCTATGTAGGTAGTCCAACTAGGAAAAGGGGCTGTACTGGACCTAGTATGGGGAATGAGCCTGGCCAGGTGGTTGATGTTGCAGTCGGGGAGCAGCTCGGGAACAGTGATCACAATTCAGTAAGGTTTAAAATACTGATGGATAAAGATAGGTGTAGTTGTTTGGTGAAGGTGCTAAATTGGGAGTAGGCTAATTACAACAATACTAGGCAGGAACTGAAGAATGTAAATTGGAGGCTGATGTCTGAGGGCAAGTCAGCATATGATATACGGGAGGCTTTCAAATGTAAGTTGCTGGGAACTTGGGACCAATACGTTGCTTTAAGGATGAAGGATTAGCATAGCAAGTTTACGGAACCTTGGATAATGAGAGATATTGTGAGACTATAGTTATTGCATGCAGTTCTGGTCACCCCATTACAGGAAGGATGTGGAAGCACTGGAAAAAGTGCAGAGGAGATTTACCAGAATGTTGCCTGGTCTAGAGCACAGGCCCTTTGAAGAAAGGCTGAGGGACTTGGGTCTGTTCTCATTGGAGAGAAGGAGGCTAAGAGGGGATTTAATAGAGACATACAAAATGATCAGAGGATTAGATAGGGTGGACAGTGAGAGCCTTTTTCCGAGGATGATGACGTCAGCTTGTACGAGCGGGGATAGCTACAAATTGAGGGGTGATAGATTTAAGACAGATGTCAGAGGCAGGTTCTTTACTCAGAGAGTGGTAAGGGCATGGAACGCCCTGCCTGCCAATGTAGTTAACTCAGCCACAATTGGGGCATTTAAACAGTCCTTGGATAGGAAAATGGATAATGATGGGATAGTGTAGGGGGAGGGGCTTAGATTAGTTCACAGGTCGGCGCAACATCGAGGGCCGAAGGGCCAGTTCTGCGCTGTAATGTTCTATGTTCTATGTTCTCTGTACTATGTTCTATGACTAATCAAAAAGTGAAATGAAGCATTTATCAAGGGTAGGAAGCTGGGAACACATGAAAAAAGGATGGAATACAAGGAAAGTTGAAAGAAGCCTAAGCAAGGAGTCAAGAGGGCTAAAGAGGTCATGAAAAGACATTGGCCAACTGGATTAAGGAAAATCCTGAGACACGTGCAAAAAGCATGTGGGTAGTCAGGCAGTGAGTTGACCCACTCAAGGACAGGGAAGGGAATTTATATATGGAGCCAGAGGAAACGGGTGAAGTATTAAATGAGTACTTTGTGTCACTGTTCACCGTAGAGAAGGACTTGGTGGATGATAAGCCGGGGGAAGGGTGTGTAGATTGTTTGGATCATGTTGACATCAAAAGGGGGGAAGTATTGGGGTTCTTGAAAAACATTAAGGTAGACAAGTCCCCAGGGCTTGGTGGGCATCTCAGGATACTGAGAGTGGCAAAGGAAGAAATTTCTGGGGCCTTGAGGGAAATCTTTATATTCTCACTCACTGCAGTGGAGGACCCAGAGGATTGGGGATTAGCCAACATTGTTCCTTCATGTAAGAAGGGTGGCAGGGATATTCTGGCTAATTACAGGTCAGTGAACCTTATGTCAGAGGTGGGGAAATTATCGGAGAGGATTCTTCAAGACAGGATTTACTCGCACCTAGAGATCAGGAGGTGTATCAGTGAGATGCAACGTGGTTTTGTGAAGGGGAGGTCATGTCTCACTAATTTGGATGAGATTTTTGTGGAAGTGATGAAGATGATCAATGATGGTCGGGCAGTGGTTGCTGTCTGCATGGACTTCAGGAAGGCCTTTGACAAAGTTCCTCATGGCAGGTTAATACAAAAGGTAAAGTCGCATGGAGTCAGCGGTGAGCTTGCAAGTTGGATAAAAAACTGGCTCGAAGAGAAGACAAAAGAAAGCAGTTGAAGGATTCGTTTCTGAATGGGGAGGGCTGTGACTTGTAGTGTTCCTCGGGGGCCAGCATTGAAACCTTTGCGGTTTGTAATGTACATAAATGATTTGGAGGAGAATGCAACTGGTCTGATTAGCAAGTTTGCCGATAACACAAAGGTTGGTGGAATTGCAGATAGCAATGAGGACTGTCAAAGGATACAGCTGGATGTAAATCGGTTGGTGACTTGGACAGAGAGATGGCGGATGGAGATTAATACGGAAAAATGTGAGGTGATGCATTTTGGAAGGTCGAATCCAGATTGAAAATATACAGCAAATGGCAAAACCCTTAAGAATACTGATATTAGATTAGATTCCCTACAGTGAGGAAACAGGCCCTTCAGCCCAACAAGTCCACACTGCCCCTTGGAGCTTTCACCCAGATCCATTCCCCTACAACCCACACACCCCTGAACACTACAGGCAATTTAGCATGACCAATCCACCTAGCCAGGACATCTTTGGACTGCGGGAGGAAACTGGAGCACCCAGAGAAAACCCACGCAGACACAGGGAGAATGTGCAAACTCCGCACAGACAGTTGCCCGAGGCTGGAATTGAACCCGGGTCCCTGGTGCTATGAAGTTGCAGTGCTAACCACTGAGCCACTGTGCCATCCACAGAAGGGACTGTACTGCAGATGAATCTGGGTGTACAGGTACACAGATCACTAAAAATGGCAATGCAGGTATGTCAGGCATTTGGCATACTTGCCTTCATTGACCAAGTTATTGAGTTTAAAAATTGTCAGGTAATGTTGCAGCTTTATAGAACCTTAGTTAGGCCACTTTTGAAATATTGTGTTCAATCTGGTCGCCACACTACCAGAGTATGTGGTGGCTTTGGAAGGGGTATGGAAAAAATTTACCAGGATGTTGCCTGGCATGGAGGGCATTAGCTATGACAAGATGTTAGAGAAACTAGGGTTGTTTTCACAAAAACGATGGAGGTTGAGGGGGCGACCTGATAGAGGTCTACAAAATATTATGTGCGTGGACAGAGTAGACAGTCAGATGCTTTTTTTTCCCCAAGGTGGAAGAGTCAGTTGCTAGGGGCCATAGGTTTAAAGGCAAGTTATTTTACACAGAGGGTGGTGGGTGCCAGGAACTTGCTGCCAGGAGAAGTAGTGGAAGCAGAACTAACTATAGTGTCGTTTAAAGGGCATCTTGACAAATACATGAATAAGATTGGAAGAGAGGGATGTGGTCTCTGGAAGGATAGGGGATTATAGTTGTTACGGGTAGCATGTTAATGCAGGCTCGGAGGGCCGAAGGGCCTGTTCCTGTACGGTAATTTTCTTTGTTCTTTGTTCTTTGTTCTAAATATTATTTTTATTTGTTCTTGCTGTGTTGGAGGCTGAACTAAACAGGTATGCCAACATATCCTTTTAAGTAAAACGGGTATTAATTTATAACCCATGAAATAATTTGTTCCAGGTGAGAGACGAGAGAAATATGCTGAAAGTGATCTCAAGAATCCACCGAATTGCAATAATCTTTAAGCTTCTGGTGGACCAGTTTGCAGTTCTGGAGACAATGACAGCACTGGACTTCTTTGATTTCAGGTACCAAAGATTTGCAACAATCGCAAACAAGGGAAAAATTGATATATAATTATCTGAATGCAAAGAAACAATTTCTTATTGTCGACAAAATGTATAATTCCACTTATTTTCACACTTGTTGCAATGAAGACCCCTGTCTTAGAGATTCTGAACGTACAATTTAACAACTGTGGTATTTGATCAATACATGATGAGGAGGTGTTAGTGCAATGAAAAATCCCACTCGGCTAGAAATCTAGAACCCAAGACTAATATTTGGGACACGTGTGTTTTAATGCCACAGTGACAATGCTGCAGTTCTCCTCTGGGTTATTAGAAATTGGAAATAAGAGCTTCCCTATCCAATGATGCCATCATCCTGTGAGGGACTTATCACCAGAGACAATTCAGTTTCTTGAGTCAAATACCCAGTTGAAATATATATCATTGGGAATTCTGTACTTCCTTGAAGGAGACAGATTAGCATGTGCCTGAAGAAGCCTCATGTTTGTGAGACAGAAGGAAGTTCTTTTGAACCCATGTAATTGTCGAGTATAGACTAAACTTGTGATCCAGGATCTGCTGTTCCTCTTCAGCATTCATCACGTGGAGGTTTGGGATGGGGAGAAAGAGGAGCAGTAAAATTTGCACCCTCTGTGGTTAATTATCCTCACCATATATCCAGGTGTTCAAGCTTCCTTCATTTCACTTTTGATTATGCCTGTGTCTCACTGGCAATATAGTTGAGGACAACTGGAGCTTTAAGTGAATTTCAGTCCTCCTTTACACGCTTCTGTATTTATGTGAAACATCAAAACATAGTGCTGTTATTACGTTTGATTTGCTTTGATAACTGCATCTAAGGAAGCTTCCGTTATTAATGTTATAATATCATGAAACATAAAAGTCCAAACCTTCAGGTTTCTGGGTTGTTGGAGATTGGAAGCATGCTGGGAAACATGTGGAAACTGTTCAGGCTGTTAAACTTGTGATGGGCTAGTTCCATACTGACTGGACCCATCCATGCATTTCTTTGATGCTGATATTGTGGAAAAGGTGGGAGGAATGTGGTAGGAGTAAATGATGTGTAGAGTTAGATCCCAGAGTGAGAGAAACACAGTTGGCTAGACAAAGGAAAGTGTTAAGGTCAGCCTTGGAGAATGAATCCAGGATCTGTATCCATCTATTCCCTTCTTATTCATGTATTCGCCCAGGTGCTTCTTGAATGCAGTTATTGTGTCTGCTTCCACCACCACCTCTGGCATCATATTCCAGGCACTCAAAGAAACAAAGAAACCTACAGCACAGGAACAGGCCCTTTGGCCCTCCAAGGCTGCGCCAGTCAAGATCCTCTGTCTAACCTGTCATCTATTTTCTAATGGTCTGTGTCCATTTGCTCCCTGCCCATCCATGTACCTGTCCAAATATATCGTAAAAGACGCTAACGTGTCTGCGTCTACCAGCTCCGCTGGCAACGCGTTCCAGGCACCCACCACCCTCTGTGTAAAGAACTTTCCACGCATATCTCCCTTAAACTTTCCTCCTCTCACTTTGAACTCATGACACCTAGTAATTGAGTCCCCCACTCTGGGGGAAAAAAGCTTTTTGCTATCCACCCTGTCTACACCCCTCAAGATTTTGTAGACCTCAGTTAGGTCCCCCCTCAATCTCCGACTTTCTAATGAAAATAATCGTAATCTATTCAACCTCTCTTCATAGCTAGCACCCTCCATACCAGGCAACATCCTGGTGAACCTCCTCTGCACCCTCTCCAAAGCATCCACATCCTTTTGGTAATGTGGCGACCAGAACTGTACACAGTACTCCAAATATGGACGAACCAAAGTCCTATACAACTGCAACGTGACCTGCCAACTCTTGTATTCAATACCCCGCCCAATGAAGGAAAGCATGCCATATGCCTTCTTGACCACCCTATTGACCTGCGTTGTCACCTTCGGGGAACAATGGACCTGAACACCCAGATCTCTCTGTTCATCAATTTTCCCTAGGACTTTTCCATTTACTGTATAGTTTGCCCTTGAATTAGATCTTCCAAAATGCATCACCTCGCATTTGCCCGGATTGAACTCCATCTGCCATTTATCTGCCCAACTCTCCAGTCTATCTATATTCTGCTGTAATTTCTGACAGTCCCCTTCACTATCAGCTACTTCACCAATCTTAGTGTCATCAGCAAACTTGCTGATCAGACCACAGACACCTTCCTCCAGGTCATTTACATATATCACAAACAACAGTGGTCCCAGCACAGATCCTTGTGGAACACCACTGGTTACAGGTCTCCAATTTGAGAAACTCCCTTCTACTACTACCTTCTGTTGCCCAACCAGTTTTTTATCCATCTAGCTAGCACACCCTGGACCCCATGTGACTTCACTTTCTCCATCAGCCTGACACGGGGAGCCTTATCAAACGCCTTACTGAAGTCCATGTATATGACATCTATAGCCTTTTCCTCATCAATCAACTTTGTCACGTCCTCAAAGAATTCTATTAAGTTGGTAAGACATGACCTTCCCTGTACAAAACCATGTCGCCTATCACTGATAAGCCCATTTTCTTCCAAATGCGAACAGATCCTATCCCTCAGTATGTTCTCTAGTAGCTTCCCCACCACTGACATCAGGCTCACCGGTCGATAATTACCTGGATTATCCTTGCCCTTTTTAAACAAGGGGACAACATTAGCAAGTCTCCAGTCCTCTGGGACCTCACCTGTGTCTAAGGACACTGCAAAGATATCTGTTAAGGCCCCGGCTATTTCCTCTCTCGCTTCCCTCAGTAGCCTGGGATAGATCCCATCTGGACCTGAGGACTTGTCCACTTTAATGTCTTTTAGGATACCTAACACTTCCTCCTTCCTTAAGTCAACTTGACCGAGACTAAGCAAACATCTATCCCTAACCTCAACAACCGTCATGTCCCTCTCCGTGATGAATACCGATGCAAAGTGCTCGTTGAGAATGCCACCCATTTTCTCTGACTCAGCACATAACTTTCCTTCTTTGTCCTTAAGTGGGCAAATCCTTTCTCTAGGTACCCTCTTGCTCTTTATATATGAATAAAAGGCTTTGGGATTTTCCTTAACCATGTTTGCCAGCACTATCTCATGTCCTCTCTTAGCCCTCTTAATCCCATTTTTCAGATTCGCTCTACATTCCCGATATTCTTGCAAAGCATCGTCTGTCTTCAGTTGCCTCAACTTCATGTGTGCTTCCTTTTTTCTCTTGGCTAGAATCACAACTTCACCTGGCCACTCTTTGTGTGAAAAGTGTGCCTCACACATCTCTTAAACATTCCCCTAACCCTCCACCCTTGCACTTTGAACCTGCTTCTCCCAGTAATTGATTCCTTTACACTGGGAAGAAGCCTCATCCTTTCCACTCTATCCATGCTATTCACACTCTTTTAAGCTTCTATCAGGTCCTCCCACTAACCTCCTATATTCCAGTGAAAACAAACCCAATCTATTCAACCTTTCTTCATAGCTAAAGTTCCCATACCAGGTAACATCCTGCTAAATCTTTACTGTATCCTCTCCAAAGTATCCATATCCATAGGTGTATACCACTGGGCAAGAGTTATAGCTGGGGGAAAGGCAATTACGATGAGATTAGGCAAGATTTAGGGAGCATAGGATGGGGAAGGAAACTGCAGGGGATGGGCACATTAGAAATATGGAGCTTATTCAAGGAAAAGCTCCTGTGTGTCCTAGATAAGTATGTACTTGTCAGGCAGGGAGGAAGCTGTAGAGCGTGGGAGTCGAGGTTTACGAAGGAGGTAGAATCTCTGGTCAAGATGAAGAAGAAGGCTTATGTTAGGATGAGATGTGAAGGCTCAGTTAGGGCGCTTGAGGGCTACGAGGTAGCCAGGAAAGACCTAAAGAGAGCGCTCAGAAGAGCCAGGAGGAGACATGAGAAGTTGTTGGCGGATAGGATCAGGGTAAACTCTAAGGCTTTCTATAGGTATTTAAGGAATAAAAGAATGACGAAAGTAAGATTAGGCCCAATCAAGGATAGTAGTGGTAGGTTGTGTGTGGAGTCGGATGAGATAGGGGAAGCGCTAAATGAATATTTTTCAACAGTATTCACTCTAGAAAATGACAATGTTGTCGAGGAGAATACTGAGATACAGGCTCCTAGACTAGGTGGGATTCAGGTTCACAAGGAAGAGGTATTAGAAATCCTTCAGAGGGTGAAGATAGGTAAGTCCCCTGGGCCGGATAGGATTTATCCTAGGATCGTCTGGGAAGCCAGGGAGGAGATTGCCAAGCCTTTGGCATTGATCTTTAACTCGTCATTGTCTACAGGAATAGTGCCAGATGACTGGAGGATAGCAAATGTGGTTCCCCTGTTCAAGAAGGGGAATAGAGACAACCCTGGTAATTATAGACCAGTGAGCCCTACCTCAGTTGTTGGTAGAGTGTTGGAAAAGCTTATAATGGATAGGATTTATAATCATCTAGAAAAGAATAAATTGATTAGGGATAGTCAGCATAGTTTTGTGAAGGGAAGGTCGTGCGTCACAAACCTTATTGAGTTCTTTGAGAAGGTGACCAAACAGGTAGATGAGAGTAAACTGGTTGATGTGGTGTATATGGATTTCAGCAAGGCATTCAATAAGTTTCCCCACAGTAGGCTATTGTACAAAATGCAGAGGAATGGGATTGTGGGAGATATAGCAGTTTGGATCGGAAATTGGCTTGCTGAAAGAAGACAGAGGGTGGTAGTTGATGGGAAATGTTCATCCTGGAGACCAGTTACTAGTGGTGTACCGCAAGGGTCAGTGTTGGGTCCACTGCTGTTTGTCATTTTTATAAATGACCTGGATGAGGGTGTAGAAGGATGGGTTAGTAAATTTGCAGATGACACTAAGGTCGGTGGAGTTGTGGATAGTAATGAAGGATGCTGTAGGTTGCAGTGAGACATAGATAAGCTGCAGAGCTGGGCTGAGAGGTGGCAAATGGAGTTTAATGCAGACGAGTGTGAGGTGATGCACTTTGGTAGGAGTAACCGGAAGGCAAAGTACTGGGCCAATGGTAAGATTCTTGGTAGTGTAGATGAGCAGAGAGATCCCGGTGTCCATGTATACAAATCCTTGAAAGTTGCCACCCGGGTTGTCAGGGCTGTTAAGAAGGCATACAGTGTTTTAGCTTTTATTTATAGAGGGATCTAGTTCCGCAACCAAGAGGTTAGGCTGCAGCTGTACAAAACTCTGGCGCGGCCGCACTTGGAGTATTGTGTACAGTTCTGGCCACCACATTATAAGAAGGATGTGGAAGCTTTGGAAAGGGTGCAGAGGAGATTTACTGGGATGTTGCCTGGTATGGAGGGAAGGCCTTATGAGGAAAGGCTGAGGGACTTGAGGCTGTTTTCATTCGAGAGAAGAAGGTTGAGAGGTGACTTAATTGAAACATATAAAATAATCAGAGGGTTAGATAGGGTGGATAGGGAGAGCCTTTTTCCTAGGATGGTGACGGGGAGCTCAAGGGGGCATAGCTTTAAATTGAGGGGAGAAAGATATAGGACAGATGTCAGAGGTGGTTTCTTTACTCAGAGAGTAGTAAAGGAATGGAACACTTTGCCTGCAACGGTAGTAGATTCAGCAACTTTAGGTACATTTAAGTCATCATTGGATAAGCATATGGACATATATGGAATAGTGTAGGTTAGATGGGCTTCAGATCGGTATGACAGGTCGGCACAACATTTAGGGCCGAAGGGCCTGTACTGTGCTGTAATGTTCTATGTTCTCTATATCCTTCTGGTAGTGTGGTGACCAGAACTGTACGTAATATTCCAAGTGGGGCCGAACTAAACTTCCATAAGGCAGCAGAATAACTTGTCAATCCTTCTACTCAATGCCCCTTCCAATGAAGGCAAGCATGCCAGAGGCCTTTTTATTACCTTATCTACCTGTCTTGCTGTCTTCAGTGGTTTGTGGACCTGCTCACCCAGATCTCTCTGCATATAAATACTCCTCAGTACTCTGCCATTCATTGTATAATTTCCACCTGTACTTGACCTTCCAAAATACATCACCTCACATTTGTCTGGATCAAAGTTCATCTGCCAATTTTCTGCCCATGGCCTCCAACCCGTCTATATCCTGCTGTATCCTCTGATAATCTTCGTTACCACCCACAACTCCACCAATTGTTGTATCGTCCACAAACTTAGTAATTAAACCAGCTATGTTTTCCTCCAAATCATTGATGTAGACTACAAACAGCAGAGGTCCCAGCACTGATCCCTGTGGAACACTACTAGTCACAGTCCTCCATTCCAAAAAGCTTCATTTCACTGCTACTCTCTGTCTCCTTTGACTGAACCAGTTCTGTGCCAGCTCACCCCTGATACCAGGTGACTTCAACTTTTATAGCAGTCTGTCATGAAGTACCTTGTCAAAGGCTTTACTGAAATCTGTGTAGACATCAATCACTTCTCCCTCATCAATCATCTTCGTCACCTCTTCAAAAAACTCCATCAAGTTAGTGAGGCATAACCTTCCCCACACAAACCATGTTGTTTATCAATAATCATTCCTTTTCATTCAAATTGCTTATAGATCTTGCACCAAAAGAATCCTTTTCAATAATTCCCCTACCACTGTGAGTCTTACAGGCCTGAAATTTCCTGGATTATCCCCCCTTTACTCTTTTTAAACAATGGGACACCATTAACTATTCTCCAGTCCTCTGGGACCACACCTGTGGCCAAAGAGGATATAAAGCTGTCTCAATGCTCCAGCAATTTGTTCTCTTATCTCCGTCATTATTCTAGGATAGACCTGGACAATGGACTGTTTATGGTAGCAGCCATTATAACCAGGCCTGGTGTCTGGGCTTTGGGCAAGGACATGGAGAAGATATGCAAGCCCTAAAATTGTTGAATTTGATATTGAGTCCAAAAAGCTGCAGTTGGAAAAAGAGGCATTATTTCTCTAGCCAGCACTGGCCTTTGCTGGAGCACTGAGGCAAGCTTGAGACAATGATGTTGGCCAGGGAACACAGTGATATGTTGAAATGGCATACGACCGGAACTCAGATCCCCACGTTCTTATATCATTTGCCCCTTTTCCTGCACCCAACTCTTCTTTGGCATTTATACTTTTCCTAACTGCGATCAGTTCTGAAGCAGGGTCATTAGATCCAAAACCGTTAATTCTGTTTTCTGCAGACCTGCTGATTTTTTTTCTTTCCAATAATTTCTGTTCTTGTTTCTGATTTGCAGCATCGACAGGTCTTTTGTTTTTGTTTAGAAGATTTAGTACCTGTTATGACACAAATAATTCTCCAATAATTCACTGATCACCTGACTTTGTCACTGATCAGACCCACACTAGCATCTGACTACCTCACTGTCAGACCTGATATTGCCCTTTGACACAACCATATTCTCTAACCTGATGATGCTAGACCGGACCATTCCCTATCCAGTTATCATTTTGGCTTCACCCAACAGCCTCCAACTGAATAACTCCATCTTTGACACAACCTTACTTCTTACCCATTTGACCCACCTCTACCCACTCATTTACTAGCCCACACTCTTGCATTAAATTTCTCAAAAGCATTTTAAAATGACCTGGATGCCATGGCTAGTACTGTAAAAGGGAGACATCCTTTTCTTAATCCAATTCTTCAATGACCATCTGGATTTGAACGGGAGCTGCTGCATTATCTGTTATTCTCCGTGCCAGTATCTGATGATTACAAACGCTTCAAGTCTTTGTGAGTAATGGCAATGTTTCCAGCATTGCCCCTGATCAGAAGGTCTAAGCCATTAACTAGTTACTGTGTATCAGGAAGCCACATGAAGAGGAAAGAAACCTCCATTGTCCTGGAGGAAGTTTCAAGGAAGAATACCAACACACATAACTGAAAAGGCATTAAAAGGCAACAAGAAACATAAACGAAAGTGATGAAAAAGAGTTACCCCAGCTACATCTACAACATGATGCAATTGTTTCACTGAACACCAGTACTTTCCTCAAGGCCACAGGGCCTCTGCTCACCACACTTTGGGAATTTTTGATGGTCTTTAAAAGAGCAGATTTAACACAATGATTCAAGGGTTGAGGGAGTTTAGGTTGCAGAAGCTGGGGTTCTTTTGAAGCAAAGGAAATCAAGATGAAGTCTGATAGAGGTTACAAGATTATGACAAGTTTGGAAAAAGTAGTCAAGAAAAAGCTGTTTTCATTGATTGATAGCTCAAGGACTTGTAGACACAAATTTACAATTTTTGGTGAGCGCTGTTGGTGCTGTTGGGTGGTCGGGATGGGACAGATGATAAAGAACTTTATTGCACAGGTTTATTACACTTTGGTAGTAGCCTCAAATCTATTGTACATGACAATCATGGGAGCAGACATTCAATGGCATTTTGAAAAAAAATTGCTGGCCCCATGAAGGAAATGAACTTGCAGCGCTATGGTATAGACCGAGAAGCAGGATTAATTGATTTAGTAACAAGGTGTAGAGCTGGATGAACACAGCATCAGAGGAGCAGAAAAGCTGCTAATTGATTTGGTGTCGGCAAGCTAGCGAAGACTAGGTGGGCAGAACGTATTCTGTGATATTACAAATTCGATGAATCTAACGTTCAAATGTCATCATGATGCTTATGATGTTCGTGAATGTTATTCTTGAACTTGCCATCACCAAAGCTGTCAAATATCAGCTCCAGTGAGATGCATATCACATTCTTGTATTTGATTTAGTGTACCATTCTTGTAACGAGGATTGGCAAAACAATAATATAAAGTCTTCCTTGAAGACAGGGATAATCATTAAGAGGCAAAACATGCATGCATTACGTTTGCCATTGTGTACTGACTACAAGCCATGGAACTAATACTTTTAGGGTGGTTATAGTACTATTGTACAAACCTCAGCAAGGAAGTAAATCTTTAAGATATCACATGTTGTGATGCTATCTTGATGTTCCTATATAAAAGGTCGCCTTTTTATTTCAGCAATTAGTGAGTCAATCTGTAGTTGTCAGTCCAAATGGTTGATCCTGTTCAGTCAACTGTATATATGTGATATTAGTAAACAAAGCAAGCATTGAACCCAGACTGTGGATGTAATTCTGAGATGTATTAATGTACATTGTTGGTGTTGTTAATAAGGTCAAGACATCTATTTTTAACAAGAATCTAATCTTTGTGGTAAATGTTATGTCGGCTAACAGATAGAAAATATATTAGGAAGCAATGCCTGATGGTATTACAAATGGGCTGTTAATCCAGAGATCCAGGTAATGTTCTGGAGAAGTAGGTTCAAATCCTGCCACAGCAGATGTGGAATATGAATTTCATTTTAAAAAAATAACAAAATCTGGAATTAAGAATCTGACCATTAATCCATTGTTCATGAGAAAAACTCATCTGATTCAACTAACGTCCTTTCGGGAAGGAAACAGTCGTCCTTACTTGGTCTGGCCCACATGTAACTCCAGACCTACAGCAAAGTGGTTAACTCTTAATGGCCCTGAAAGGCAATTAGGGATGGGCAAAAAATGCTGTCCTAGTCAGCAATGCCCTCATATCGCCTCAATGATTTTTTTAAAAAATTGCATCATGGTACCAGCTCGTGAGTACAAAAGCTGAAGACAGCAAGGCACCAAAGGCTTGAGAAAAGGATTCCAATCGTTGCAGTTGTGAAAAGTTCTTTTTATTACAGCCACCTATCAATTGTCTGAGTTCAGCGCTGAATTTGTCACTATGATCAAGGTTGAAAGCTACAAATTATACTGGAGCTAGAAGCAATCATGAGTACGCATTCTCTTCAGTGAAAAAGAACGGCACAAGTGACCTGTCCTTAAAAAAAATGGTGCTGAAAGTGCAGCTCCATCCTCAGTGATTCTCAGTTCGACATTTCGGGGAAAACCAAGACAAAAACTGTTTTATATATTGAAAAGGCTTACCCGTTCTTGGTCATCAGTTTGTTCATCCATCTTGTTCCTTGGAAAAGGCACAAATGCAGAGAGAAAAGGTACATGTGATATCATTAACTCATTCAGAGATAGTAAGAACTGTCGATGCTGGAGTCAGAGATAACACAGTGTGGAGCTGGAGGAACACATCAGGCCAGGCAGCATCAGAGGCACAGGAAAGTTGATGTTTCAGGTCGGGACCCTTCTTCCTAGCTCATAATGCATTCTTTTTTGGCATAAAAGCCAGCTAAAGGCACAAGCCTGCAATATTTAAAGCAGCTACCATCATGATTAAAAGGAGAAATTCTCAAAAACATGGAAACAAGAACAGGAAGAGCACTGTGAATGATCATGGGGTTTTATTCTGATATTTTTGAAGAGCACAAACAGCATAATGCAGATAAAAAGCAACCATCTGTACATGGATTGACACACCAGATGCTGAGTATATTTAAGAGAGGAATAAATAGGTTTCGACAAGCTAAGCATGTCAAGCTGTCTGGGAAGAGAGCATAAGTATGGCATTGAGACAAGAATTGGCAATATCTTTTTGAATGGTGAAACAGGCTTATTTCTGTTCCTATTTTGATATATTTATGAAACCTGAACTATTTCAAAAACTAGACAATTTCCTAGAAGCTCGAGCATTTCCCTGTGTTTGGAGTAATTTGCCTGAGCCATTAAAAAAACTTTAGAATCAAACACAATGCAATACCTATGCTCTTTTGAGGATGTAACTACTTCTAAAGTGTTAAGCTTGGTGTGATTAAAAAAATTGAAGCAAAGACTTGCTGGATGATAAAGTATCTTTTAATCTCTGAAAATATCCTGGCATATACATAAGCTACATTTATAAATCTTTTCAGGGCAAATTTCAAAGGAGAGAGGCTTGGGTTACAAAATTTGCCTGTTAACTCAACTTGCCTAAATTGCCCAAATGCCTCTTTACATTATCTTCACCACTGTTACTCCACTAATACTCTCACATAAATTTTTGTTGTAAAACTAATCATGTTTTACCTGGCTTGTTCCTACTTAGTCAATAAGCATTTCGTTGTTGGTACAGATAATAAATTGTTGGAATTGATCTGCCAGAAACCTCTCCAGTGGCCCAGGTAGTGAACCTTGCCTGCCAGGGCCTGCTTTCATGGTCTCCTCTGCCAGTCCTCTGGGAAGAGGATGCCACCACCGTCTGGACCACTCCATCCACAACATTTCTGGGTCTCTCTTGGAGAATTGTGGCACCATCTCTGTCACTTTCTCTGACATCTTCTGTCTGAATGTCCAACACTGAACAGTTCTGAGGAAGGGTCATCAGACCCAAATTGTTAACTCTGATTTCTCTTCACAGATGCAGCCAAACCTGCTGAACTCTTGTAGTAATTTCCGTGTTTGTAAATGAGCAGGACAGCTTCAGAATTCTAAGTGTGTGGCTGGTACACAGCTGCCTTTTATATATGACACATCCAAAGTCTTTCAGTGGATATTCAGTGAGTGGCAAGCTGTTCTGTGGTATGTGGTAAGATGGGGTTATAACTAGACAAAAGGTAAATAGTGGGGTAGATTAATAAGGTGATATAATAAGCAAACAACTGTGGATACTGGAAATCTGAAAAATCAGATTTGAAATCTGGCAGCATCTGTGGAGAGAGCACAGTTAAAATTTTGAGTCTAGCGATTTTTCTTCAAAATGAGGTGAGTTTGGCAAGATACTAACAAGAGATCTTGTTAGGTCTTGAGTTGAGGGCGGCACGGTGGCTCAGTGGTTAGCGCTGCAGCCTTACAGCGCCAGGGACCCAGGTTCAATCCCAGCCTCGGGCAGCTCTCTGTGCAGAGTTTGCACGTTCTCCCTGTGTCTGCGTGGGTTTTCTCCTGGTGCTCCGGTTTCCTCCCACAGTCCAAAGATGTGCTGACTAGGTGGATTGGCCATGCTAAATTGCCCGTAGTGTTCAGGGGTGTGTGGGTTATGGGGGGGATGGGTTTGAGTGGGATGCTTCAAGGGGCAGTGTGGACTTGTTGGGCCGAAGGGCCTGTTTCCACACTGTAGGGAATCTAACAATCTAATCTAATCTAATCTAAAACCTCTAAGAAACTTGATGGAACTAAGACTTATCCAGACAAAAACTGATTCAGCCTTTGCTGACTATTTATAAAGTCTACGAAAAACTAGGGTGTTGTCAGGTTCAGGTTACACACATGGCTTTGCCAGGTAATCACACAACATTTGTACAACTAGCTTTGTTCCAGTAAACTTGGCCCTTTGCAATATTCAGACAGCATCAAAATCCAAAGGACTTGAACAGCACTGCAACCACCACAATAAAGCTGTGTGCAGTTAAGAAAATATTGAACAAATATTGATGTGTTCTGTTATCATTAGGCTCCTGATTTCAATTCAAAGTTTAAAAATGACAGAAGTCTTCTGGAAAATTAACATCAACCAACTTAACTGTCACGATGTAATATTTCTATCCACAGAACTAGCTTTCATTGTCAGAAATGCTAAACTTTGCAACCAAGTGATAAATCTTATTTTAATATGAAACTAACTACACTTACAAATGAAGAAAATAATAAAAAGCAAAACACTACAGACTGAATAAGAACAGGAGTTGGTCATTCAACCCCTCAAATCTACTCCATCTTCCAATAGGATTATGGCTGGTCCAACATTCCTTTGCTCACTTTTCCGCCCTTTTCCCATAACCCTTGACTTCAATGAGCAACAATCTATTTATCGCAGGCTTTAACATACACAAGGTCCCTGCCCCAACAGCTCTCTGTGGCAGAGTTCCAAAGGCTGTCAACACTCTGTGAGAGGAATTTCCTCCTCATCTCAGTCTTAAATAAGTGCCCCTTTACTCTGAGATGATTCCCTTTGGTTTTGATTCACCTGTGAGGGGAAACATCCTTTCAGCATTTACCTGGTGAAGTCCCTTAAAAAAACTATATGTTTCAATGAGATCACATCTCAGTTTTCTACACTCTAATAGGTAGAATCCCATCCTGTTTTACATTTGCTCATGGAATAATCCCTCTACGCTGGATTATCCAAGTGAACCTTCTCTGAGCTGCTTCCAATGAAGTAATATCTTTTCTTCAATAAGTAACCAAGTCGGATGCTCACTGTGCTCCAGATGTTGTCTGACCAGCACCTTATACAGCTGCAGTAAGGTCTCCCTATTCTTGTACTCCAACCACCTTGAAATCAGGACCAACATTCCATTAACCTTCCTGATTATCTGCTGTCCCTGTGTTCTAGCTTTTTGTGTTTTGTGTACAAGTATTCCCAAGTTACTTAGTGTTGCGTCTTGCTGTAGTTTTTCTCCATTCAAATATTACTGCACTTTTGTTCACCATGATAAAATAAAGAACTCCACATTTTCCCACATTATAGTCCAATGCCAAACTTTTGTCCACTTAATTATCCTCTGAGCATCTCCCTTTAAACTGTTTATTTCTCTCTTGCAAGTTGCCTTTCCACCTATTTTTGGGTCGCCTGCAAATTTAGCCTCACTAGCCTTACTTCCTGTCTCCATATCATTGTACACAGCTGCTGTTCCAGCACTAATTGATTGCTGTAGAACGTCATTGGTCATGGATCGTCAACCTGATAAAGAACGCCTTATTTTCACTTGCTGTTTCCTACCCTTTAGCCAATGCTCTATCCATGCCAACATACCATCTCCAACACTGTGGTCTCTTATCTCCTGACTTAAAACTTGTGGAAAATAACTTGTCAAATGCCTTTTAGAATTCTAAATTCAACACATCTACATTCAACAAGGTCCCCCCACTTGATCAACTCTGGCTGACACTTCCTCAAAAAACTCTCATATGTTAGTTTGGCACAATTTCCCTTTCATGAAGCTGCACTGACTCTGCTTGATTTAGATTATGATTTTCCTTAATAATTGATTCTTTTTTTTTCAGCAATAGTGTTCGTCTAGTTGACCTACTGTTTCCCACTTTTTGCTTATTTTCCTTTCTGACTAGTGGTATCATATTAACAGTTCCCAATCCTCCAGTACTTCACAGAATCCAAGGATTTTTGGAAAATTACAACCATGCATCCACTATCTGTAGCTGCTTCTTTTAGGATGCCAGGAAGCAAGCCATCAGAGCCGTGGACATTTCTGCCTTTAGTGCTATTTGTTCTCCAGCTTTGGTGATGGCACTTAATTCCTCCCTAAGATTCTTCAGTATTAATGGGATGTTTGAGGTATTTTTCACTGTAAAAACTGATGCAAAATACCTGTTTATCTCCTCTGAAGTAGAATCATTGAATTCCTACAGTGTGGAATGAGGCCATTCAGCCCAAGAAGTCCACACGGCCCCTCCGAAGAGAATACCATCTAGATTCTTCCCCTGTAACCCGGCATTTCATATGTCTAATCCACCTAATTTATATATCCCAGTCATTTCCTTGTTTTCCATAATTGTCTTCCCATACATACTTTAGATGCTGGAAGCAGGGAATTTTTTTTCTTGGGGGAGAAGCTACTTTTCAGGTTTGGGGTCTCCTTTTTCATTCTCACTAATCGATTTGATTGATGCTAATGTCATGTAGTCACTTCTATAGTTGTGCTAGTGTATGGGGCTTTGAATTCGCACAGAAGCATGAATAGAAGAATTCAGCAAAATCTTCAATAATAATAGCCAATTCATTCAACTACAAGGAAAGTATTAATTTATTTGACAATGCAGTGTTTAAATTAATTCAAGATAGCAGCTCATAAATTAGCAACTGTTAATTTTCAGAATATCTGAAACACGCATCAACACACAAAAAGCCATCACATTAAAATCTCAGACTGATCTGTCACAGTGAATGTGTTTTCATCGCACATGCACAAAACCTGAAAGACTTTAATCAGGCAATTTCTAGCCTTTTCACTGCACCTTAGATTTGAAACTGAAATTTAATTCAATAACTGTCGCATTGTTTCTTACAGTTGCATTCATTGCATTTCTTCCGAGACGGTAGCTCCTCGTAATATAGATCTGTGGCATGGAAAAACCTCGTTCAGTATCAGCGTCAACAACAAGTACTTTACAATACCTAACAAGAACAGAAATTGCTGGAAAAGCTCGTCAGATCTGGCAGCGTCTGCAAAAAGCTTTCTTTTACTCCAACCATCTCTTGCAGCCACCTTCATTCACCATGGTGCCTCCCTATCTCCTCCAGTCACCTTCCAGCCTCCTTAGTTCCTGAAGATCACATACAGCTTTCCTGACTCCCCTAACTCTCACCCATTCCCCATCCCCATGTGCATCCTCCCTGTTTCCTCTCAACCCTCTTGTAGCATCCATGACCCTTGTTCATGGACAATTAGACGTGGAGTGCTTTGACTTGGACCTAGAGCAGATTGCGCAAAGCATACTTGTTTGTGAGCACATCGAGGCACTGTTACCCAAACCCATATCCTGATGATTAGTACCATATACATCCCTTCTTTTGGGCTCTGTACGGGGTTAGCCATTTAAACCCTAAGGTGAGAAAAAAGTTCTTCAATCAGTCATTTTGAATGTTTAGAATTCTCTGTCCTCGAAGGCTGTGTCTGCTTGGTTCTTGAGTATATTCAATACTCGATGGTAGCTTCTTGAGTGTTTTGGGAGTCAAAAGGTTGAGAATTGGGACACGAAAGTAAAATTGATATCAAAACTCAGCCTTGAGCTTACTGAATTGAAGGAGGCTCGAGTAACTGTACGACCTACACTATTAATTATTTCTTCTGCTCTAAACTGCACTCCTTCTATGTTGATCATAAAAAGCAAGTTTTTTGTTTGTAGTTCTTTGTTCTCAGGATATGGTGAATGTCAGCAGGGAGACATTTATTGTCAGCCTTTAATCATTTGGAGAATGTGCCTTCTTAATAGGGATTGAGGAGATTGTTGGGTCATCTTTGATGTAATTATGCAAAAATGTTATCAATTTTTGATATGCATAAGGTATCCCATGATCCAGAGAGTAAACCCAGTTCTCATTGAATGGCTGTGAAATAAAAAGTCTAATTTTGTCAAACTTGACCGACTAATCTTATGTGTATAGCTGCTGACAAATTCCCTTTCTTCCAGAATGGAACTGACCAATGTGATAGTAAAACAAAGGCAATTACAATCTAACAGTTGGTTAATTTTATATGTAACATGAGAAGAAGAGCAATTTTTTGTGAATTTCCATCTACCATATTTGTAATGTTCCGTGTAATGCGTTATTTCGTTTACCATATATTTTTAAAGGAATTACTTAGTACCAGCGTCTGGATTTCAGAGCCTGCAGTTTCGTCTTCTGGAGAATAAGATTGGTGTTCCAGAGAGCCTGCGCGTTCCTTACAACAGAAAACACTACAAGGACAATTTCAAAGGGAAGGACAATGAATTACTACTTCAATCTGAGCTGGAACCAACACTACTACTATTAGTAGAGGTACTCAATAATCAGGTTCAGTTAATACTCAATTATCTTTATTTCTTCAAAAATATGACCAGTAAGACCTACATAATATCACTCAGCATTCAAGGTTGGAACTGCAGAGCCTTTTTGACACTCTGTATCAAGCATATACATCACTTTGTCTAGGTGCTATGCTAAGTCTTGGAGACAAAGCCAGACTTCTGAATCCTATAAATAGTAAATAACCTTATAGTAAGAGTTTTAGTTTAAAAAGTCTTCAATTTTGTCTTGATTCTTCATTTGCTGCAAGTGTGAGGTGTTTGTGAACTTGTACATGGATGTTGAGCAACTGTGAAGTATTGTGGAAGATAAAGGAGAGATGCTAAAAATCTGACATCATTCCAGGTTGAGAGTCATCAGAGCCAGATGGGATACATTCTAGAATGCTGAGAGATGTTAGGAAGAAAATCTCAGATCCATTGACAGAAATTTTCCAGACCCCTCTGAACACAGGATTAGTTCTGGGGAACTGGAGGTTTGCAAATGTGACATCATTGTTTCAGAAAGAGGCAAAGAATAACCCAGGAAATTTCAGACTTGTTAGCTTGATATGAATAGTAGAAAGCTGATGGAGGCCATATTGTGAGATAAGGTAAATCTACATTTTGGAAAAAGTAAATTACTACAAGATAGTCAAAGTGGCATTGTCGAGGACTGCTCATGTCTGACAAATTTGATTGAGTTTTTTGAGGCACTGGATGAGAGTAGTGCTGTGCATGTTGTATACTTGGACTTGCAGAAAGCGTTTAATATGGTATCACATGGCAAGTTGCTAAGAAAGTTAGAAATGTTTGGAATTAATGGAAATTTGGCAGCACGGATTAGAAGTTGGCTGAAAGATAGCAAACAGAGGGTAGGTATGGATGGGCATTTCTCAGATTGGTGATGAGTTAAAAATGGTGTTTCCCAGCGGTCAGAGATAATGGGAACTGCAGATGCAGGAGAATCCAAGATAACAAAGTGTGGGGCTGGATGAACACAGCAGGCCAAGCAGCATCTTAGGAGCACAAAAGCTGACGTTTCGGGCCAAGACCCTTCATCAGAAAGGGGGATGGGGAGAAGATTCTGAAATAAATAGGGAGAGAAGGGGAGGCGGACTGAAGATGTATAGAGGAGAAGATAGGTGCAGAGGAGAGTATGAATGGGGAGGTAGGGAGGGGATAGGTCAGTCCGGGGATGACGGACAGGTCAATGGGGCGGGATGAGGTTAGTAGGTAGGAAATGGAGGTGCGTCTTGAGGTGGGAGGAGGGGATAGGTGAGAGGAAGAACAGGTTAGGCAGGCGGGGATGAGCTGGGCTGGTTTTAGGATGCAGTGGGGGGAGGGGAGATTTTGAAGCTGGTGAAATCCACATTGATACCATTGGGCCGCAGGGTTCCCAAGCGGAACATGAGTTGCTGTTCCTGCAACCTTCTGGTGGCATCATTATGGCACTGCAGGAGACCCAGGATGGACATGTTGTCTAAGGAATGGGAGGAGGAGTTGAAAAGAGAATCCCCCTAGTCCTCACATACCACCATACCAACCTCCGGATACAACGCATCATCCTCCGACACTTCCGCCATCTACAAACCGACCCCACCACCAAAGACCTCTTTCCCACCCCACCCTTGTCTGTCTTCCGCAGAGAGAGACAACTCTCTCTGCGACTCCCTTGTCCGCTCCACACTCCCCTCCAACCCCACCACACTTGGCACTTACCCCTGCAACCGCAGGAAGTGCTACTCACGCCCCCACACCACCTCCCACACCCCTATCCCAGGCCCCGAGATGACATTCCACATCAAGCAGATGTTCACCTGCACATCTGCCAATGTAGTATACTGCATCTGCTGTACCCGTTGTGGCCTCCTCTACATTGGGGAAACCAAGCGGAGGCTTGGGGACCGCTTTGCAGAACACCTACATTCAGTTCTCAGTAAACAACTGCACCTCCCAGTCACGAACCACTGCAACTCCCCCCTCCCATTCCTCAGATGACATGTCCATCCTGGGCCTCCTGCAGTGCCACAATGATACCACCCATAGGTCGCAGGAACAGCAACTCATATTCTGCTTGGGAACCCTGCAGCCCAATGGTATCAATGAGGATTTCACAAGCTTCAAAATCTCCCCTCCCCCACTGCATCCCAAAACCAGCCCAGCTCGTCCCCCGCCTGCCTAACCTGTTCTTCCTCTCACCTATCCCCTCCTCCCACCTCAAGCCACACCTCCATTTCCTACCTACTAACCTCATCCTGTCCCGTTGACCTATCCGTCCTCCCCGGACTGTCCTATCCCCTCCCTACCTCCCCATTCATACTCTCCCCTGCACCTACCTTCTCCTCTATCCATATTCAGTCCGCCTCCCCCTCTCTCCCTATTTATTTCAGAATCGTCTCCCCATCCCCCTTTTCTGATGAAGGGTCATGGCCCAAAACGTCAGCTTTTGTGCTCCTAAGATGCTGCTTGGCCTGCTGTATTCATCCAGCCCCACACTTTGTTATCTTGGATTCCCCAGTGGTCAGTTTTGGAACTCCTGCTTTTCCTGACTTATATAAATGATTTGGAGATGGGTGTTGAGGGAAAAATCCCTAAATTTGAAGATGATACAAGTGGGCATACACCTGACAGAGAAATGAGACATCAGGCATTTTGGTAGGAAAAACCCAGAGATAATACAGACTTAATGGTACAAATTTGAGCGTAATGCAGGAGCAGAGGAAACCTCGTGGTTCACGTTCTCTGAAAGTGGCAAGATAAATTGAAACAGTTGTGCAGAGGGCTTAAAGGTTTATAAGTAGAGCCATCGAGCATAAAACCAGCAAGTGATACTACACCTGCACAAATCATTGGCCAGACCACATTTGGAATGTTGTATTCAGTTTCTGAGCACCTTATTTAAGGAAGGATATTAAAACTCTGGAAAGAGTGCAAAGATTTACCAGAATGAAACAATGAATGAGGAAATTCAGATACGAGTAGAGATTAGATAAGTCAGGCTTACTCTCCTTTGAATGGAGAAAATTTAGATGTGACCTTATTGAGGGCTATAAAGAAGGCCTACAGTGTTTTAGCTTTTATTTATAGAGGGATCGAGTTCCGGAACCAAGAGGTTATGGTGAAGCTGTACAAAACTCTGGTTCGGCCGCACTTGGAGTATTGTGTACAGTTCTGGCCACCACATTATAAGAAGGATGTGGAAGCTTTGGAAAGGGTGCAGAGGAGATTTACTAGGATGTTGCCTGGTATGGAGGGAAGGTCTTACGAGGAAAGGCTGAGGGGCTTGAGGATCTTTTCATTAGAGAGAAGAAGGTTGAGAGGTGACTTAATTGAAACATATAAAATAATCAGAGGGTTAGATAGGGTGGATAGGGAGAGCCTTTTTCCTAGGATGGTGACGGGGAGCTCAAGGGGGCATAGCTTTAAATTGAGGGGTGAAAGATATAGGACAGATGTCAGAGGTAGTTTCTTTACCCAGAGAGTAGTAAGGGAATGGAACGCTTTGCCTGCAACGGTAGTAGATTTGCCAACTTTAGGTACATTTAAGTCGTCATTGGATAAGCATATGGACGTACATGAAATAGCGTAGGTTAGATAGGCTTGAGATCGGTACGACTGGTTGGCACAACATTGAGGGCCGAAGGGCCTGTACTGTGCTGTAATGTTCTATTTCTATTTTTATTTCTAAAATTATGAACAATTTTAACTGGGTAATGGCAGATATTCTGTTTCTACTAGTCGATATGTCAGTAACTAGGGGACAAAATTTCAAGGCTATCAGCAAGAAAGCTAGGAGTGAGATGAGGAAAAACTTCTTTATTCAGAGAGTTTGTTAGAATTTGGAATGCACTGCTAGAGAGAATGGTGGAAGTGGATGCCAAGGAGGTTTTAAAAGAGAGGTGGATTTATGTTTGAAAGTGGTGAATTTTAAAGACCATGGAAATAGGGTTGGAGAATGGGACAAGCTGGGTAGCTCATTCAGGTGCCAAGACAGATATGCTGGATTTAATGGCCTCCTTTTTCACCATAAAATGTTTTGGCTCTATTTGGGGTACTGTGTGCAGTTTTGGTCTCCTTACTTGAGAAGAGATATGCTAGCAGTGGACAGGGTGCAGAGGAGATTCACTCGGTTGATTCCCGAGTTGAGAGGGTTGGATTATGAGGATAGACTGAGTAGACTGGGATTATACTCATTGGAATTCAGGAGAATGAGGGGAGATCTTATAGAAACATATAAGATTATGAAGGGAATAGATAAGATGGAGGCAGGGAGGTTGTTTCCACTAGCAGGTGAAACTAGGACTAGAGGGCTTTGCCTCAAAATAAAGGCAAGCAGATGTAGGACTGAGGTCAGGAAGAATTTCTTCACCCAAAGGGTGGTGAATCTGTGGAATTCCCTATCCAGTGAAGCGGTAGAAGCTACCTCGCTGAATGTTTTCAAGGCAAGGCTAGATAAATTTTGAATAGTAGAGGAATTAAGGGTTATGGTGAGTGGGTGCGTAAGTGGAGCTGAATCTCAAAAAGATCAGCCATGATCTTATTAAATGGTGGGGCAGGTTCAAGGGGGTAGATGGCCTACTCCTGCTCCTAGTTCTTACGTTCCTATCAACCCAAGTCTAAGTGTTGCCCAGGTGTCTCTGCATTTGGACAGGGGCTGCTTTAGTATTTGAGGAGTTGCAAACGGTGAATATTGTGCAATTATTAGCAAGCATCCTGTCCTCTGACAAATGGAGGGAATGCAGAGGAGATTACCTTGAGAGTAGCAATGACTGGATACTAAATTGCAAGATATATAAGTAAATTGCTCTTTCACTGAGAGGGAACATTTGGAGCTTTGTGTGGTGAGAAGGAAAGAGATGAAAAAGCAGGCATTTCCTGAGTTTATACAGAAAGGAGTGTTGGTAAGGGAGGTGATGTTAAGTGTGACTGCACTTAAGACTGGACTAAGGTGTTGCGATTGGTACAGTCCCTTCAGAATGCTGAAAGCAGAAGGTAGAGGAAGATAATGACATATACTGGAGCTGGTGCAAATGTGGAGAATTATCTGTTTAGTTCGGTGGCTGGTGGGGAGGTAGTGGGCATAAGGGGAATCCTGTCATTATTTAGGCAGGGAGGCAAAGTGGTGAAAGCAGAGGTGTGTGAAACATATTTGACACAATGGAGGGGCTTGTCAATTTTGGCAGGTGAAAATCCTCAGTTGAAGAAAATGGATTACATATCGTAAGATCTGATGTGAAAGGTTGCATTATCACAACAGGAGTGTCTGACATGGAAAATGTGGGAGGATGGAATGGAGTCCTTACGGGAAATAAGGTATGCAATTGTTGTCAAGGTAGTTGTAGGACTGAGGTTGTGGACTTGCTCGCTGAGCTGGCTTGTTCTCGTTCACACGTTTCGTCACCAAGTTGGGTGACATCATTAGTCGAGCCTCCGGTGAAGCGATGTTATTCTACCCTGTTTGAAATTTATACTGATTGGTCCTTTTATGCTGAGTAGTGTCATTTGTGGTTTTGATCTGGATGGATTTGTATATGGGGTCCTTTTGTATATTAATGTTTTGGTCTGGTGACCCTTCCTCAGAATGGAGGAAGTGTACCAATAATAAGGAAAGTTCGTAGTGCTGTTTTGCTGCCAGTTGATCATGTATTCTCATGGCTAGTTTCCTTCCTGTCTAAGATAACAAAGTGTGGAGCTGGATGAACACAGCAGGCCAAGCAGCATCTCAGGAGCACAAAAGCTGGCGTTTCGGGCCTAGACCCTTCATCAGAGAGGGGTATAGGGAGAGGGAACTGGAATAAATAGGGAGAGACGGGGAGGCAGACCGAAGATGGAGAGAAAAGAAGATAGGTGGAGAGGAGAGTATAGGTGAGGAGGTAGGGAGGGGATAGGTCAGTCCAGGGAAGACGGACAGGTCAAGGAGGCAGGATGAGGTTAGTAGGTAGGAAATGGAGGTGCAGCTTGAGGTGGGAGGAAGGGATGGGTGAGAGGAAGAACAGGTTAGGGAAGCAGAGACAGGCTGGGCTGGTTTTGGGATTCACTGGGGAGAGGGGATGAGCTGGGCTGGTTTTGTGATGCAGTGGGGGGAGGGGAACAACTGGGCTGGTTCCTTCCTGTCTAGCCATCAGAATACATGAACATCAACTAGCAGCAAATGGCATGATGAACTCTCCTTATTATTGGCACACTGAGACAATGAAGGCCATCAGCTTAACTGGGATATGGTAACCATAGTAGCCCAAGCCAAACAGAGACATACATGGGAATTCCTGGAGGCATGGTTCTCCAGCCATGATTCAATCAACAAACACTTAGAATTGGACCCCATATACAAACCCATGCAGATCAAAACCAGAAATGATACTACTCACCATAATAGACGAGACAGTATAAATTCCAAGTGAAGTAGAATAACATCGCTTCATCGGAGGCTCCACTGATGACAACACCTGGCACAGTGATGAAATGTCTGAATGAGAATGAGCCAGCTTGGCGAGCAAATCAACAACTTCACCCATAACCCAACCTACAGATCTTTGCCAAAACTTTAGTTATAGGAGTCTGTAAATTCATAGTGAACATGGCTTGATCCAGAAAATGAGACATGGAAATGCAGGAGTAAAAAGTCTGAGATGGACCAGTTAAAAGTAAGAGAAGAGTGGAAATTGGAAACAAAGTCAATGAAGTATTGAAGTACATGTTAAGACCAGCATTTGGCATTGATGCTGTTGTCAAAGTAATGGAAGACGTCATGAGGGAAGGAGCCTGAGTAGGACTGGAATAATTAATGTTCCAAAAAAAGGTCATCTCACCCTAAAATGTTAATTCTGTTTTGCTCCACAGAAGCTACCTTATCAGTATTATTTGTATTTAACATTATATCAGAAGCCTTCATCTGATGTTCTGATGATGGTCACAGATTGAAACTTGAACTGTTTTTCAGTTCACAGTTGCTGCTAGACTTGGTGAGCGTTTTCACCATTTGCTGTTTTTAGTTTTTTTTCAGCACCTGCAATAGTTTCTTTTTGTCTCACCACAACTCAGAATTTGGGCGGCATGGTGGCTCAGTGGTTAGCGCTGCAGCTTCACAGTGCCAGGGACCCGGGTTCGATTTCAGCCTCGGGTAACTGTCTGTGTGAAGTTTGCACATTCTCCCCATGTCTGCGTGGGTTTCCTCCGGGTGCTCCGGTTTTCTCCCACAGTCCAAAGATGTGTGGGCTAGGTGGATTGGCCATGCTAAATTGCCCAAAACGTTCATGGGTGTGTGGGTTATAGGGAGTTGGATCTGGGTGGGATGCTGCAACGGGCGGTGTGAACTTGTTGGGCCGAAAGGCCTGTTTCCATACGTAGGGAATCTAATCTTAAAAAAAATTGGTTGACTTCATACTTAAGGTATCTGCAGGATTTCAAAATCTACATTCCACTTCTTTCTCCCATTCACAAATAACATATTTGCTAAGGCCACTCGTCAGATACTCTTTGACACCGATGACACCAGTCAGATACATAAAGTCAGACACATAACCTTAACTTTCCTTCAAGACTGTGTTTCCAGGGAGAACTGAATGCAATAAGATGCCATCAGATGATCTGCCAACATTCACTAAATGGAACAAATTCCATTCCCCAATGTGCAGACTGCTAAGTCTTGGCTAAGTCCTCCTTGTCGTCAGCTCTCATTACAACACAGAATTTAAAAGATGAACTTGAAATTTCTGTAGCAAGCAATAGAAAACAACATAAAGCAGCTCCATATGTTCAAATGGAAAAGTAAGTCTTTAAAGACATGTTGTTATGCGGAAGGAGGTTTTTGGTCAGGGGAGGGCACATTTTATGATGGTTTTCTGGCAGGAGTTTTTTCCTTGTGGAGTACAGACATTCTAATTGTTCGCCTTACATTTTGCAGACCCCTCAAAACTCCTTACTGCTGCATAAAATTAACCTCCCTGGTAAGGCTTCTGTGCCACCCTGTGTGAGGACATAACATACAGTTTCAATGTTAAGGGTGTGAGGACTCAGGCATTCTTTTAATTAAACTGCGGGATTGCTCTGTCTTTCATCATAGATTATATACTCAAAGACATGAAACATCAGAGGATATATCTACTATCCATGTAGCCTTGCTCCCTCAGATAATTAACAGAAGGAAAGAGATAGTGGAGGTAAGATCTTCAGAAAATCCAGCAAGACCAGCAACCTAAAGTAGCTGCCTTCCAACTGTGAGGAAGAAGCAGCAAGATAAGATCCACAAAGAGGTATAGAGGAGTGATGAGAGCCAGGGTTTATAGATTTCACTGCTGTTATGTGCAAATACTGGAGCAGCAATGCCAGAGAAAATAAAGGATGGCCTCATCCATCATCACAAAGCTGAGAAGCTGAACAAGAGCTTGCTTTCACAAGCACTAGCTATCAAAACCATCCCAGTGATCACAGGGTCACAGCTGCCCTTAACTTTTATGCTAGAACCTCATAAAAGGGAGTTACTGATTCCTCTGTCATCTCCCAATCTTCCACTCTGATGTATGTTTAGAATGTCATTGATGCCATTTTCACAAGAGCCTACCTCCTTATTATCTTCATCCTTGAAAAGAATCAAAGTATTATGGCATTATAATTCTCCACTATCATTGGCTTCCTATAGTGCAAGATTTATCAACTTTACCTATGTTGGTTTGAGACCAGGGTTAATAGGAACTGCAGATTCACACTTTGTTATCCTGGTTTGAGACCAGCCCATTTGAAGAACAAGACAGGATTCTGCACATTTAATATTGAAATAATTTGTGATCATCAAAGCCACATTTTGGAAATCATTGGCAGATATCCTAGTATATGTCTTGACTTATACCTTCTAGAGCATTCACAGATGCTTACATCTTTCCAAGGTTACAGCCCACACAGTAGTCGCTGCTGGGTCACCAGGCTACCCCTCATAACTTGGCTTATAATACCTGTATAAAATGAATGCAGAATTAGTCTACAGTGTTACTTATAGCTCCTCCAGGGCCAGAGTGGAACAGATAATAGGCTTACTGAGGAGAAGTTTCCAATGACTGGACTGCTCTGATTTCAGTATAGCGTAGACAAGGCGTCCTGTATCAGTGACTGCACTATCTGTGCCCTACAAAATTTTCATAAACAAGATTTGAATGTCCCTGATGCAGCAAAAATGGCTGTGCAAGATTAAGGTAAAGGATAAGGTGAAGATGATCAGAATTTTGACCAGGGGCCTTCTACAAGAAGAAGACAGAATAATCTTTCAGAGAGTCTGGCAGTGCAGAGACAAACAGGCCCAAAGGGCCTGTTCCTATGCTGTAATTTTCTTTGTTCTTTGTTTACCAGCCATTTCCTAGTTATGAAATGTGAGGCTGGATGAACACAGCAGGCCCAGCAGCATCTCAGGAGCACAAAAGCTGACGTTTCGGGCCTCCACCCTTCATCAGAGAGCGGGATGGGGTGAGGATTCTGGAATAAATAGGGAGAGAGGGGGAGGCGGACCGAAGATGGAGAGAAAAGAAGATAGGTGGAGAGGAGAATATAGGTGGGGAGGTAGGGAGGGGATAGGTCAGTCCAGGGAAGACAGACAGGTCAAGGAGGTGGGATGAGGTTAGTAGGTAGGAGATGGAGATGCGGCTTGGGGTGGGAGGAAGGGATGGGTGAGAGGAAGAACAGGTTAGGGAAGCAGAGACAGGTTGGACTGGTTTTGGGATGCAGTGGGTGGAGGGGACGAGTTGGGCTAGTTGTGTGGTGCAGTGGGGGGAGGGGACGAACTGGGCTGGTTTTGGGATGCAGTGGGGGAAGGGAAGATTTTGAAGCTGGTGAAGTACACATTGATACCATTGGGCTGCAGGGTTCCCAAGTGGAATACGAGTTGCTGTTCCTGCAACCTTCGGGTGGCATCATTGTGGCACTGCAGGAGACCCGTGATGGACATGTCATCTAAAGAATGTGAGGGGGAGTGGAAATGGTTTGCGACTGGGAGGTGCAGTTGTTTATTGCGAACCAAGCGGAGGTGCTCTGCAAAGCGGTCTTTTGCAGAGCACCTCCGCTCGGTTCGCAATAAACAACTGCACCTCCCAGTCGCAAACCATTTCCACTCCCCCTCACATTCTTTAGATGACATGTCCATCACGGGCCTCCTGCAGTGCCACAATGATGCCACCCGAAGGTTGCAGGAACAGCAACTCGTATTCCACTTGGGAACCCTGCAGCCCAATGGTATCAATGTGGACTTCACCAGCTTCAAAATCTTCCCTTCCCCCACTGCATCCCAAAACCAGCCCAGTTCGTCCCCTCCCCCCACTGAACCACACAACTAGCCCAACTCTTCCCCTCCACCCACTGCATCCCAAAACCAGTCCAACCTGTCTCTGCTTCCCTAACCTGTTCTTCCTCTCACCCATCCCTTCCTCCCACCCCAAGCCGCATCTCCATCTCCTACCTACTAACCTCATCCCACCTCCTTGACCTGTCTGTCTTCCCTGGACTGACCTATCCCCTCCCTACCTCCCCACCTATATTCTCCTCTCCACCTATCTTCTTTTCTCTCCATCTTCGGTCCGCCTCCCCCTCTCTCCCTATTTATTCCAGAATCCTCACCCCATCCCGCTCTCTGATGAAGGGTGTAGGCCCGAAACGTCAGCTTTTGTGCTCCTGAGATGCTGCTGGGCCTGCTGTGTTCATCCAGCCTCACATTTCATTATCTTGGATTCTCCAGCATCTGCAGTTCCCATTATCACTGATTTCCTAGTTATGGTTTAGTTTATCCCATAATGAGACATAAGGAAGGATTGCGTCTATTGGAAGTGAATATAAGAGCAGTTAGTGATCACACATGAGCAGGCAAGATGGTGTGATGACCCTAGTGAGTGATCAGAGTTGCAGAGGACAGAAAGGGTTCGTAGTCATAGAGGATGGAGTGGATTTTGGTCCTTGAGTTGAAAAGAGGTGTGGGAAAGAACAGTACAAGAACAGGCCCTTTCACTGATATGTGTTCCAATATCATGCTCTTCTAACTAAACCCTCCTGCCTCGATATGGCCCATACCCCTTTATTCACTGTTCATGTGTCTGTCTAAATGCCTCTTAAATTGATACTGAGGGTTGTGCAATTGCTGGAGTGAATTGTGAAGTAGGAGAGAGAAAATAGATACAATTACCCAATCTTCTTCTCCACAGGAGATCATTGGCCATATTACTGCACTGCTGGCATCCCCTTTATTGGTGAAGACAGAATTGATCTAGATTGCTATCTTTGTCCAGAGTGGCTGGTTCTGGTGGATAGCCTTCTGTTATGGTCAACTGGGAAGGGACAGTTCCTGGTTTGGAATGTCTGTAATGATGTAAGTTGAGTTTTAATTATGATGCCAGAGCTTTGTAAACCAGAGGGCCCCAACAATGGCAATTTCATCATGCTCACCACACAATTACCTGATCAAAAATTTATTTTGCCTGGTTAAAAATTTATTTTGCCTGATTAGTGAGATGAGAGGTAATCTTCTCAGGAAGTAGTGGAAAAAGCCATGAAATTTTCTTGCCACTATTTTTTAAATTTCAAATGGAAAAGAATCTGCCTACAGCCACAAATACCCAAGTGAATCTCTTGTACAAGGATAAAGTCTTTTTCTTTAACTTCCCATTATTTCTATATGCTTGTACACCAGTGGCTTCAGCAGCGCTCTGTTAGGTGCTCATTCCCTTGCTCTGACATTAAGTGGATGCCAATGAGTCTTAGGACTACTGAGATACTCAGCTTCTATAAATGCATAAAGCTCCGAGCATGCGCCACAACGATTAGGACGCTGTCCTGTTCCATGAGATGTATGGTGAGACAAATACCAATCATGCCTGGAAGTCCATTATGACAGTGAAATATATATTCTTAGATCTGCCCAGAATTGTTAGTCTTCCACACATGGACAAAAGAAAAATACAACAGATGCTGGAAATCTGAACTGAAAACAGAAAATAATAGAAAAATTCAGCAAAAAGAGTCTTCGTGCTCAACACATTAACTATGTTTCTCGTTTCAATGCATAACGTTGACCTCAACTGTGTGTTGTAGACTGACACATTCCAAAGTTTAGAATCATATACAGAGGGATACACTGAAGCATGGGGCAGCAACTGCAGAGATGGAAAAGTCACCGAGTCCTTTCAGCATTCCCTGAACAGCTGGAAACTGTGATACACCTCATGCTATGTTCCCCACAAAGAACGCATGGTGTAAATTTGTAAAAATCAAGACACTTTAGAGTAAAACATGTTGCACAGAGAACTTTATATTGATTGCACTACCTGTAATTTGAAATGTTTTGTCCTCAGGCTGCATACCTAATATGAAATGCTAAACATGAAGATTATTACAATTGTACATGTTGAATTTGCTAGAAAATCCTGTGACATTTGAAATGAAATGTCATTTTTTTTTGTTTTTACAAATTTTATAAATAAGGTATATTTTGGAGACGAACCTCATGCTCAGACTGTTAAGACAGTAAGTAATAGCACATTATTTATAATGCCTCAACAATTGTACTCTGATTGGGTGAGATGTATTAAACTTAACCCCATTTTATTTTCTTCCTCAATGTAAGACATTTTGAGACATTTTCCTGTACGTGAGGAGCAGTATACACTTGCAAAGTTTTAACTCTAATGCTCTTCATTAACATTTAATTTCAACATCTGTCTTGGTAAACAAAATTATTTGCATGGTTAGTAAACCAAGCAGTAATGGCTGAGATTTATCTGAACATTTAGCTTAAAAAAACTATAATCGTGAAGAGTTTGTTTACGTGAGTTCACAATACAATTTCTACTCTTCCTTTACTTGTAAACACTATAACTGGCATTTTGGTATTTTAAAGAAAACTTGCATTTATATAGCACCTGTCACGACCTCTAGCCATTTGAAATCTCTCAACAGACAATGAAATATTTTAATGTGGGAACTGTGGGAGCTAAACATCAAGCTTCCATCAACAGCAATATGGTCATGACTAGATGATATGTTTCTGTGATGTTGGTTGAGAACTAAATATTGACCAAGCCACTTGAGCTAAATATGATGCACTTCTTCAAATCAGTACATCGTTTTATTATTAGTTGAGAGAATAGATAGTTTTTTTTTTAATGAAAGACAATACCTACAACAGCATAACACCACCTGAGCATTACACAGGAGTATTAGCTTTAATTTTCTGCTCATTACTCTGAACTTGGACTTTACTTATGGATGAGAGTGTTATCAACTGATTGATTGCTATTTTCTTTGTTAATTACTCGTGAGGGTAGATGGAAGTCATTCACTACTCCTTACAGATGGGAAAAATTGGATCATTAATCATAATTGTTGAGGGAAGGAGAGGGAAGAGTTACCTATGTAACTATTTCCTGTTTTGAATACATTTTTACATTCCAACTTCAATTTTATTTTAAGCAATGGCTGGAGAGAACCCCTGGGCTGGAACCAGATGGATTTGATTTTTGGGGCAAACTTAAAATCAACGTTGAAAGAGGACTGAAGGAAGAATTTACAAGTATTCAGGTAACAATCTCTATCAAATTAAAATCAATATAGAGCAGCAGTATGTATTATGCAACATTAGATTGTAATTAAAGCAGAATATTTTTTAGAAAAGCCCTCCCCACAAATGCACAGAGAACTTTATATTGATTGCACTACCTGTAATTTGAAATGTTTTGTCATCAGGCTGCATACCTAATGTGAGATGCTAAGCATGAAGACTGTTTCAATTATGCACATTGGAATTGCTAGAAAATCCTGTGACATTCAAATGTCATGTAACTTTTTACAATGTTTGTGAGTAAGGTATATTTTTGTGAAAGAACATCAAAATTTAACTTCCTCCCTAACAGCAAATGGGTGTAGTTACACCACATGGACTGTAGCATTTGAAGAAGACAGCTCACCACCATCTGCATAGCAACTAGAAAGAGGATTAACTGTTGGCTTAGCCAGCAATGCCACATCCCAAAAAAGGAATTCATAAAATGTACACAGAAATACAAATGAAACTGTGCAAAGATACCAATTATAATGCAAATATAAGGGAATCTGTGGTCAGTTATGTTTGGGATATGGTCAATAATGAAGCATAACAATTTTCATCACGAACAGATTACTGTTTCATGTTTTCTTGTGACTATGATTTTGCATGTAAAATCTTGCATCAGAAAGTATTCAGTCAAATTATATTCACAGAAAGAGAGAAATAACTTCAGAAAGTGTCAAGTGAAAATAATCTTCAAATGATAAACTGCTGTTCAATCTTTTTGTTTTGCAACAGTCAAAGCCAGAATTTGAAGGGAAGGAAGATATGTTGTGGGAGCATAACAAACAGAAAGAAGTACTCACATCACTGTTCGATGAAAGACGCCACGAGCATCTGCTGAGTAAAGGTAGAAACAAAATTGTAGAATGGAAAAGGAGAATTGTTCAGTTTTGGGCTCTGTGACCACAGAGATGCAATAAAAGTAGTCAATCATTCATTGGGAATTTTCAGATAGTTTATTAAGTTTGTTAAGCAACAGCAATTTAGATAGGATATATTGGTTAACTGGAAATAAGTATAAGACCCATGAAAACTGGGGATACTTAATTGACTTCAAAGGACAAATGGGCAGTTGGAACGAATTGAGTTGATCTTATTATTGCAAAGGCATCATCCTCTAGCTGAAGAGTTTAGGAACTCTTCTCTGGATCTCTTGTTAATCTCTTCTGGTCCATGTTCCATCAGAAGAAGACAGTTCCCTGATGAAGACTGTACCCGATAAGAAGTGTCCTTTGACTTTGAGCACTTGCTGCTTTATTAATTTTTTGAAGCTGACAATCTAGGCTAATTCAATCTCTTATAACAAAGTGTGGAGCTGGATGAACACAGCAGGCCAAGCAGCATCTCAGGAGCACAAAAGCTGACGTTTCGGGCCTAGACCCTTCAACAGAGAGCCATCTGATGAAGGGCCTAGGCCCGAAACATCAGCTTTTGTGCTCCTGAGATGCTGCTTGGCCTGCTGTGTTCATCCAGCTCCACACTTTGTTATCTTGGATTCTCCAGCATCTGCAGTTCCCATTATCACTAATTCAATCTCTTGCCTGAATACTTTTTTTGCCAATGAGCACAGAACAATTACAATATAAGAATAATGATTGCCTCCTCGCACTTCTTACCCATCTCCATCACAAAGTCAGCATTCAGTTTACCTTAGAACAAGCTGTTTTCTTTTTCCTAAACAACTAGAGGTACCAGGCATCAGTTGCCTGGTAGCAACTATTGCATGAGGTTTCATGCTACACGGGAAATACAAAAAAAAAACCATTTTGAAAGGACCACAATTTCTAACTCTATGATCTCCTACCATGAGGTGATTTTAAGCCTTCTTGAAAAAAACACTAGGCAGTTTTCGTTACTGCCTTGGACCAGTTAGGGGCTAATCTGTCAATATTTTCACTGTAGATGTCAAAGATACAGAGATGTGGAGGCTAAGTGGGTTTGCCATGATAAATACTGGATTACAAGGATAGGTTGGGAGTGCTAGGTGTAGGGGGTTCTACCTGGTTTATGGTTCATCAGCTCCCGGGTTCTGGCACTGGGCTCATGTAGTGGAATGTGGTTTGGTGGAAAACACAGGAGACAGATGCTTCGGAAGCAAACAATACAGTGAGTGGTTTTACATAATGGCTGACAGAAAGTGTGTGTGAGAGAAAGAGATTCCTGGCTAACCCAATAGCATACCCTACTTCACTGATAATGGGAACTGCAGATGCTGGAGAATCCAAGATAATAAAATGTGAGGCTAGATGAACACAGCAGGCCCAGCAGCATCTCTGGAGCACAAAAGTCTCTGATGAAGGGTCTAGGCCAAAAACGTGAGCTTTTGTGCTCCTGAGATGCTGCTGGGCTTGCTGTGTTCATCCAGCCTCACATTTTATTATCTAGCATACCCCACTTCACTTCCTTATGGATGCCCTTTACCATTTGGCCCTAAACCCCACCTTCCCCTATCTTTGACCAGCCAAGCTCTGTTAGAGGGTCTCCATGAGCTTAGGCTCAGCCCTGGAGTGGAACAGAATTTAGACTTGCTCTTTTCCGTAGCCTCTTGCTGTAGCTGGGGCTCTGTTGAGCGCAGTGAGAGTTGATGACTGTCAGTCTGGTGATGTCTGCTAATGTGGTTAGGTATGTTGGCCCTGATGGTGAGCACCTTAGGTTTCTTTACTTTCTTGGTGGTCCTTATGAGAGGGTTGTTGTCCTGGATGGTGGTGGATGTTGCTGGTGTTGGCCTGGTTGGTGCCTTGTGGCTCCGGATGCTTTCGGTTGCCTCCAGATGTCGAGTGGATGTTCACGGTTGGTTGATAGTGTTCAGTGGCTGTGAGCGTTGCTCTCAGTATGGAGGGTTTGTTGAGTCCTGGACTCGGAGATATCAGCAGGAACTTTTCTCTCAATCGGTAAGTCTGACTGATCTCCTTTCCCTTCTTCATGGCTTTGGCTCAAGGAATCCTTCGTGTGTGGGGCCTGCTTCTGGTTTGGACTCTTAAAGTCCACTGATGAACTGCTCGCATCAGGAGTGCACAGAGCCACCTCAGAGCACACACCAAGTTGGAATCAGTGCATATGGCTGGTATCGCTCTCACACTGCTGGGATTGCAGCTCTCAGTTGTGTCCATGGCAGGCCCCCTTATCTCCCACCGAATCTGGTTTTGGCTGCTGGACTATTGTCTCTCCTCTCTGGGCTGAATGAGCTTCCTGATCACTGGAGGAAGTGTGAATGGCATTTTGATTAAGGTGAATAGTTTCAATGGTTTGTAATGTCTAGTATCATCTTGGATGAATATTTACTAAGTGTTGAATAGTAGCGTGAATATTCTTACATCCAAAGGTGATACAGGTTTACATGTAGAACAATCATGTGGACTGTTTGGTATTTCTGTTCCTGAGCACTGGTTGGAAATTGAATGGCTTTGTACATCTATGGGCTCCAGAAGGTCTGACGTTGTTTATTTCCTCCAGTCTGGGTTCCATTGTTTTAAGCTGGTGTGTGAATGGAAGTCTTCCTTTTAGTTTTCAAAACTGACACATGTTTCAGATATCTGCCCCTGGGCTTGCATATTACCCAGTCTGTCCCAAACAGCCATTTCCTGAATCAGTTGAGTCCCCTAGTTTCACAAGTCCAGAAGTTGCATGCATTTTAGGCCCAGTGTAACTTCCTCAAATTTACATCTTCAAAAGGTTTTTGTCCAGAGTATATCCATAAATTGATGTTGATTTTTGTCCCAATTTACACTAGGTGAATGCAGGATGCTTTTCAGAGGGTTAATTTGGACATGGTGGACCAAATGGCCTCTTTCCACACTGTAAGGATTCTATGAATGTCCCAATAATAATAGGGATCCTCAATGGTCATCCATAAATTGTTGTCATGTATTTATCGGCTGTTGGTGGGTTGACAAGGCTGAGAGAAAGTAGAGCAGTCAGAGAGGGTGAGGTTGACAGCTGAGTGGGGCTGTCAGAGATTGAAGTGGAGCAGTCAGAGAGGACAACTCTGAGAGTGCAGTGGAGGAGACAGAGAGGACTGCCTGTAACTAGCCTTGTAATTATTCTTGTAATTAACTTCCAACACTTGATATTAATTAGAACCCAGAATCACCTTCCCAAATTGCAAGAGTGTAGGTATTCAATCACTCATGTGACCAAAGTTCTTCATGACATTCGCAGAATCAGAGAATCCCTATAGTTTGGTCCACCGAGTCCACACCAACCCTCTGAGGAGCATCCCACCTAGACCCACATTCCTACTCTACCCCATAACCCTGCATTTCCTATGGCTAATCCACCTCACCTGTACATCCCAGGACAATATGGGTAATTTAACATGGCCAAGCCTCCTACCCTGTGTATCTTTGGACTGTGGGAGGAAATCGGAGTACCCAGAAGAAACGCATGCAGACACAAGTAGAAAACTTCCAGTAAGATGGTGGTGGAGTAGGGCTTGTCTGCTCTGTTCGCTTTTCTTTTCATGCATTTTCTTTTTTATTCTTTCTTCACTTGTTTTTTCTCTTTTATTTTACTTACCTCTTGTTTGAAAAGCATGGAATCGGTGGTGGCAAGTAGGCCACCAGAGCAGACTTATGGTAGTGAGTTTAGAGGCAAATTTCATTCCTGGCACCTTCTGCATTGTCAAGGCAGACCTTAGAACCAAAGTCACCAACCTTTGGCGCCATCTCACCTCCACCAATACCTCCTCCCACAATCAAAAGATATGCAGGGTAGGTAGATTGGCTGTGCCAAATTGACTGTAGTGTACAGGGATGTGTAGATTAAGGGGATGGGTCTAGGGGATTAAGGGGATGCTCTGAGGGTCGGTGTGGGCTTGTTGGGCTGAAGGGCCTGTTTCCACACTGTCAGGATTCTATGATTCTAATGATGCAGTGGCTGAGGTGTGTTTGGCTATATTGATGAGGTGGGCCCAAAGCAGACTCATGGTGGCAGTAGAGTTGGGTTTTGGTCAGAACAGTACTGGGCAGCATCTGTAGCATCTGCATTGATGAGGTCCAGCAGGTACTTATAGCGGGTATTGGTGGAGGCGAGATGGCGCCAAAGGTTGGTGACTTTGGATCTAAGGCAAGGACGTGACGAAGGGGATTCATGCCTTTTCACCAGGCCCATGGAGCACTTAACAAGAAGGACGGTAAAGTTGGACACTTTCCCCTATTTCTTCATACTTTTGCCCTGTTTTGGTTTATTTTCTGTGCTTTGAGATGGCGCTGAAAGTAACAACACTATACAACACCTTTCACTGTATTTTTGTAACAGCATAAATGTGAAAATATATCAAATCAAATGTGCAAACTCCACTCAAAGTCATGCAAAGATGGGTGTTGAACCCAGGTGCCTGGTGTGTGAGATTGCAGTGGTAACCACTGAGCCATTGTACCATTCTCAATCCATTGTTTCACAGCTGTCTATTAATGAATAAGCACAGTGAAAAGTCATCAATATGATCAGACAATATGGTCAGGAAAGTACATTCAGTAATTTTTATGATGTGTAGCATAAAAAAACATCACAATGAAAACAAGGTTTATTTAAATACAGCTTAATAAATGTTAGATCAAACCAAATACTGAGAGCTTTTCCGTTTATAATGGGTAAATCATTCATTGTTTACTACAGGAGTGCTCTTGAACATATATAAATATTTTCAACCTTTCATTTCAGGTTTAATGACATTTACTGCCATTTTCCTGTGGAGATGATTAACTTTGAAATGTGCTTGAACATGTCACCTCTGTTTTCATGTACAGAAACATTTATACTAGCAAAGTCAAAGTTGATTTAGAATTTGTTGCTAATCATTATTTTAAGAACGTAGAAGCATCAGACTATGCTTTCATATAATAGCTAATTTTAGTGAAAGGGAGACATCAAAGAAACATGAGCAACTATTTATAAACCGAAAGAACTGCGGATGCTGTAAATCAGGAATAAAAATATGTGGAGGAGAAAACAGAGTTGACCCAAGGGTCACCAGACCCGAAACGTTAACTCTGTTTTCTCCGCCACAGATGCTGCCAGACCTGCTGAGCTTTTCCAACAACTTTGTTTTTGATTGTGAACAAATATTTATTTATTTAAAACTTACTCTGAGGATTCCCTTACCAGCAAAAATATATTAAGAAAGCTCATGTAGATGGTAAATATGGTTCATGTTTGTGAAGATTGTTAGTGGTGAACCTCTGCAGCATTCTACGGTTTTACAGCACATTATAAACCGAGGCCCTGAACATTTATTGATTCTTCCAGTGGATTTTTGTTCCTTAACTCCAGCCAACAAGAAAAATGATAAAGTTCTACACAGGATGGAAGGAAAGCATACATTGAAGAGGTTCAGCTTGGATTCCATCTGTAGATCCAGTTGTGTGACATGGGTGAAATCCATGGTCCTGGAGGCAGGAAGGCAACTTAATTAGGTGAGGTGGAGGGATTCCGGAAATCCGTTGCCTTCATGCCTCTGTCCAAGTTAAGTTCTGGCAGAAAGAATGAAGCCTTGTTACCAATCGAGACCATGAAGTGGTCAGTTATTTCAATATCAATAAATTCGTGATTCTGTTATGTTGGACTGTAATTTCCAGACTGATTCTCCTGAAATTGATCAATCACTGCAAAAGATCAGGAAATCCAAATGCAAATTAGCTGAGTGCAAATTGAAAGTCCACACATTTTACCCTGATTTGGATTAAAAAGCTGGGCTGGGAGCTACTTCTCATCACAAAACTGGCCATTTCCAAGAGTTAATTATCAATATGTATTTCAGCTAATTGTGTCTGAACAGACCTTAGAGTAGGCTTACAAATTTTTTTTTGGATTAAAAGACACTTTTATAAAGGCTTTTAAATTAATTTACTATGTATTAATTTATACAAATGCAATTTGGAAAGGATGATGTGTCATTTTTAAAATCATTCTCAATGACTTAAAATTATGACAGACCAGACAATTTTATTATACGTGTTTATTTTTATGATAGCCCATTTTCAGCTGTATTAATAAAATTACACCAGGTTACCTCTCTGAAATGTAATTTTTAAATTTAAGAAAAAAATTATGTTGTTTAAAAATCGACTTAATTATATTAGTTCATGAAATCTTTTATATTCATCAAAATTTTGAGTATAAATTTGCTGAGCAAAAGAAGGTAAAATTATTACAGATAACATGATGTGAAGCTGGACGAACATAGCAGGCCGAGCAGGAAAGTTTGACGTTTCGGCTTGAGACTCTTCCTCCTCTGATGCTGCTTGGCCTGCTGTGTTCGTCCAGCTTCACACTGTGTTATCTCAGATTCTCCAGCATCAGTAGTTCCTATTATCTCCTAAATTATGACAGTTTTGATGTCTATTTGTGCCCTGATTCTCAATTGCACCCAGCCTGAAAATCCAACCTCTTTATGTTTAGTCCTACAAGGAGTGCTTTTGAAAATATTTCCTTACCTCCTGATAACAATATATTTTGTGTGCACCAAATTTACATTTTCTTTCAGCATCTTCCTTGTTCATTTCCTGCATTATCTGCCAATCCTTATTTTTAATCTAGTTCAGTCAGATCACTAACTCAGAATATTAACTCGCCAAAATGATCTCTCTCTTGTTGAGAGATAACAAGAACTGCCAATGCTAGAGCCAGAGAGCACACTGTGAAGTTGGAGGACCACAGAAGGCCAGGCAGCATCAGAGCAGCAGGAAAGTTGACGTTTCAGGTTGGGACCCTTCTTCGGAAGTGCCTGGCCTGATGTGTTCCTCCGGTTCCTGCACAGTGTTATGTTATTTCTTCCAGTTGAGAAGCTTTGCCTTCAATTGTCCCATGTCCATCTTCTTAATCTCTCTAAACCTAATCATGGTGCGAGTCCTGTTTTCCAAAGGTTATCCTATTGAAATATACTTCTTTTTCTCCAGGTTTTGCATTGTGTACTTCCATATTGACCTGTGCAAGCATAATCATCAAGAATGTTATCCTGAAGGCATTTCATGAATTCCTCCGTACTCCATGTGCTTTCCATTGTTTTATTTCCTGTCTATTTTAAGGTCATTGCCTTGAATCCAAAGATAAGTTAAATTACTTGGTGCATCAGATAATTTTTGGGACCTTCCTCACCTCAATCCCGTTACACTATTTTATGGCCTCTTCTCACTGGGTGTTATCCAAAATGCGTACTTAGTGGCATAGCCACCTTCTAGCTGAAATTAAAGAAGATCCCAATGACCATATGTTAACAGCGGAGATTCTTGATGGGCTAATCTCAGATAAGACTAGAAAACTTTTAACTACTGTGCAACTAAAATTCAGGACCTCAGGATGTCTCAGCAATGAATACTTGTGTTTATAAAGCACTACTAAAGTAATAATACATCCCAACATGCTTTACAGGAGTGTTCTCAAACAGAATTTAACATGTGCAAATAGTAAACTAGTGAGAGAGTTTTTTAAAGGAATGTCTTAAAAGAGCAATGAAAGATAGAGGCGAAGAGATTTGGGAAGGGAATTCTACATCTTAAGGTGTTAATTGCTGAAGGCAGGGTTGCTAACAGTGGAGCAATTAAGATTAAGGAAGTGTAAGAGGCTGCAGATTTCTTGAAGGATGTAGAAGGTTATAAGTGATTACATAGATTTGGATGGTTATTGATAAAGTAATCTTTGCAGAATACTGTCATAGAGCAAGCAAAACTACACAATGGTTCTGGACATTGGGGCCAGGAGGCTGATTATAATAGACTTCCTGAACTAATCAGATGCTCTGGTTCTGGATGAAGGTTATTCTTAATAATGAGCCGATTGAGTCTTTATGATATTTGGCCTCATGTTTTGTCCATGACTGTTTCTGAGGATTGATTCACTTCAGATTGGGTTGCTGCAGATATTGGACACAACTTAAGTTGTACTGAATACTGGTATCAATCTGCAAGATTCTAGAACATAGATCAGTACAACACAGGAACAGGCCCTTTGGTCCACCATGTCGACACCAACTATGATGCCATTCTAAAGTATTCCCATTCGCCCACGCATGTGCTCTATTCACTGCCTGTTAATGCGTCTTGCCAAAATCCTCTTAAATATTGCTATCATCTTTGCTTGTACCACTTCCCCAAGCAGTATGTTCCATGTATCTACCACCTCTGTGTTTTAAAAAAAACTTGCCTCATACGTATCCTTTAAATTTTCCACCTTTCACATTAAATATTACTTGTATGTGGCATTTCTAACCTCAGAAAAAGACTCTGACTACCCAGCCTATCATGCCTCTCTTAATTTTATGTACTTCTATCAGATTATCCCTCAGTCTGATACTCTTGTAGAAACAATTCAAGTTTGTCCAACCTCTTCTTATAGCTAATACACTCCAGTCCAGGGAACAACTGGTAAACTTTTTTTGCACCCTCTCCAGAGCCTCCACATCCTTTTTATAGTGTGGTGACCAGAACTACACACAGTACTCCAAATGTTGCCCACCTAAAGTTTTATACAGCTGCAACATGACTTGCCAACTTTTGTATCCAAATCCCTGGCCATTGAAGACACGCATATATGCCTTCTTTACCATTTTGTTCAATTCTGTTGCCACTTTCAGGAAGCCATGGACTTGAACCGGAAGGTACTTCTATATATCAATGCTCCTAAGAGTCCTGCCATTTACTGTATCCTTTCCTCTAGCGCTTGACCTCTCAAAATATATCACCTCACACTTGTGCAGACTAACTTCCATCTGCCACTTCCCTGTCCAGCTTTCCAACCATCTATATTCTGCTGTATCCTTTGACAATTTTCCTCACTATCCATAACTCCACCAATTTTCGAGTTGTCAGCAAAGTTACTAATCAGCCCACGAAATCATTTATGTATATTACAAACAGTAGAGGTCCCGGCACTGATCCTTGTGGAACATCACTGGTCACGACATCCGATATGAAAAGCATCCCTCTACGATTACCCTTTGTCTTATATGACCAAGCCAATTTTGAATCCAGCTTCCAACTCACCATGGAACCCACGTGACTTGATTTTCTGGATCAGCCAGAAAATAAGGGACCTTGTCAAGTGCATTTGTCAAGATAATGTAAACAACATCTACTGCTCTATCCTCATCAATCATCTTTGTTAATTTCTCAAAAAACTGAAGACAAGACACCCTCTGCACAAAGCTTTACTGACTATATCAAATAAGAGCATTCTTTGGGGGGAGGACACAAAGTATAGAAGGGAATGTGGTAGAAGGGGATTGGTCAGGTCCCAAGCAGGTGATCGAGAGTCAGGATCAGATCTGGAGTGCTAGGAGTCACCTTTGATGGTGGGGGAGGGTGTTGGCAGATTCCAGGGTGGAGAGTCTCAGGGCAGGCAATGAATGGCCAGTCCTGGGATAGAGGCAGTGTCAGGTCAGAATATGGATGGTGTAAGGGGTCTGGATGATGAGTAGTTGATGGAATGTGTGACAGTTTAAGGGGGGGTGATGTCAGTTAAACTAATTACTGATCTAACTTTTACTGAGTAGCTACTGACTTAACTGCACCCTCCAAATCCTCTGATGTAAATTGATACTCTCAGAAGGTTCCAAGGATAGTAGAATTGCTCAATGGGTGCTTCAGTTTTTGGGACAATTCCTTAAGAATCTGTTATCCTGGAGATTCAGCAGGGACCTCAGTCACAACTGTATCTATATTTCAGAAACTATTATCTGCCCATCAGAAAATGTGGACCATCAAAGAAACATTACAGTGAAGGAGGCCATTTGGTCTGTTGTTCAAGCACTGGCTTTTAAATAAAGGATATTTACCAAGTACCAATCTTCTACTTTATGCCCATACCTTGCATACTATTTCTATCCAAATAGTCTCAAATATCTCAATAGAACAAGCTTCCACCAGTGCCATCCAGGCAGTGTGTCTGAACCTTATCAACTTGCTGCGTAAGAGTTCTTTTTTTGCAACACATTTGCTTCTTTTTCACATCACTTTAAATTTATAAACTTTTCATTCTTATTCTTTTTATGAGCAGGAAAAGCTTCTTCCTATCTACTTTATGCAGCCTGCTCATGATTTTGAAAACTGCTATCAAACCTCTTCTCAGCCTCCTTCTCTCCCAGGTGAATAGGCCTAACTTCTTCAATCTATCCCCATAACTGAAGTTTCTCATTCCTGGAACCATGGTTGTCAATTGCTTCTCCATTGTCCACAAAGCATTCACATTTTTCCCATAATGTGGCACCAACAATTACACACGATATTCCAGCTGAGATCTCACAAGTGTCCTGGACAAGCTCAGTGGCAGTAACCTGCATGTGTATCCTTGGTCTCCAATAATAAAAGCCGAAGACACTACATGCTTTGTTAACTGGTCTCTCGATCTGTTCTGCTGCCTTCAACAATCTGTACACATGTACACCCAGGTCCCCCTGCAGCACAGTGGCATAGGGTTAGCACTGCTGCTTCACAGCACTGGGGATCCGGGTTCAATTCCAGCCTTCGGTGACTATTTGTGTGGAGTTTGCGCATTCTCCCTGTGTCTGCGTGGGTTTCCTCCAGGTGCTCTGATTTCCTCCCACTGTGCAAAGATGTGCAGGTTGAGTGGATTGGCCATGCTAAATTACCTATAATGTTCAGGGAAGTGTAGATTAGGGGGATAGGTCTGGGTGGGATGCTCTGAGGTTCAGTGTGGAGGTTCAGCCTCACAAAATAAAATTAAAGTGATCATTGGGCCATTGTTAATGTTGGTGAAAATGAATCCTGCCAGCCTTGAATGGATAACTTAGCTATTTGTCCAGAAAAGTCTTTACAGTAGGAAAAAAGCAATTTTTCAGTGGCTAAGTAACGGGGGCATTTTAACTGTCCACCTACCCAGTATCTGTGAGGTAGGTAGAGTTAAAATTTATTTAGCTGTCGTATTCTCCATTTCCAAATAGATATTTTAATTTCATTATTTTTATCAAATCCTACGTGAGATATTAGTTAGTCTGAGAGAGATTTTACCATTGCTAACTGTTGTACTTTTATCTTATCAGGGGAACGGAGAATATCATATAAGGCATTGCAGGGGGCCCTCATGATTTACTTTTACAGGTTAGTAAAACCAAACATACTACCGTAGAAGGGCTGAGTGATTGAGTGAAACCGCATTTTGTTTTCTCATCTCTGGGACTTCTGTTCAAATCCAATTTAAACTGATTCAATAAAAGTACTGTTGTTTATTGTTGGGGCTCCAAAAGGTAATGGAAAATCACAGGCTGCAAATGTTTTGAGAGTGCTGGTCATCTGTGGAAGGACAGGAGTGTGAAAATTGTAATTAAATGAATTTGGATATCCCAAATAGACACTGACTGCTACAAACTAACCACAGTTTGCAATCTGAGTACACTAACAGCACTGGAAGTATTGCAAGTTCCCATAATCTTACCCAGACTGTACGGTTGCTCTCACATTAGAGAAAGACAACTGGTGGTTGGTTGAGCCTAAGGGTCACCATGCCTCAGGGGAGGGGAGAGATTGAGAATGAGATTCCTTCATGGTAACCTCAGCCAGTGTAGGAAGTGAGCACACACTGCGAGATTCATTCTATGTAGTAAATCAACAGTCCAGCAAACCGAGCTAATTGACACCTCAAAATGTTCTCTCTGTGGTGTAGGTGTTAATTTTTTGGGCCCAGTGACCCTTTTTCAGAACATTTTTTTTATAATAAATCTCAAAAATTAATTTATTAATTTTCAATAAGTCTTGATGAAGCTCAAGATTTTTGTGTAGATTTCAAAGAGAAGTAGAGTTAGATGGCTTTCCCAATTTTTTGTCCATGGATGATACCTGGATTCAGAATAAAAATGCTGAGAGGTTAACTTTAAAATAGAGGTTAAACAAGAGAAGATATTCAAAATATTTACATTTTTTAACTCCAGAGAAGAACCACGTTTCCAAGTGCCATTCCAGTTGTTGAATTCCCTCATGGATATTGATGCGCTTATGACTAAATGGAGATGTAAGTTATGCTTCCAACTTCAAATTAATAACAAAACTTGTGCATGTTTCATGAAAGTAAGTCAATTTAAAACATGTTCCTACTTTTTCCAAGACAACCATGTTTGTCTGGTTCAAAGGATGATTGGAAGTAAAGCTGGCACTGGTGGTTCGTCCGGCTATCATTATTTACGTTCTACGATGAGGTAGGATAAAAGGAGAGCCTTTTTTTTCAAACTTTGTATAGGTCTTCTAATTTTTGTTGTGAAAAATTGAGCAAGTATCCATGGAAATTGCTGCTTGTTATCGGTACTTTAAATTTAGCCACTTTGTAGTGATTAATTAATAGGGTTCTTTTCTTCAATGCACAAACACTGCTGCTTTCATGAGCTATGCAGTAATACTCCCCAGGTAAATTTTACTTTAGGAACCAGGATGGTATCTGTCTGTTTGATTTATTCATTGTGGAACCCAAAATATGTTTATCTCATGTTAATTTCAGGAAAAACAGTCAATGGTACTGAGCTCCATCAGATTGCTGTATGGGTGAAGGTGAAGTCATCGTATCATTACCCTCCTGTGCTTATTATTTTGATTAATAAACAGCATAGACATCAAGAATCCACATTTCTAACCTGTATAATTCTTTTTATTTAGATTGATTGTTTGAAACAACACGTTGTGTTGTCTGACAATTGAAACATCTGTCTTTCAGTTTTCAACTTGAAATCATGAATTTACATTCTTCAAATATTAGGTGTTTTTGGAGCAAAATATGCAGAGGAAGAAAGTGAGTGAATATGACAGTTGGACTGTTGATAGCTGATTAAATGAATGTGTTGGTGTTGGGAAAGTGTACGAAGGGATTACACTATAGAAGGTCTCAAACATTGCGAGTAGCTAAAGAGTGCTTTCTCTGGCATTCAGGCTGACATTATAAATCTTCAAAGGAACAACAACTTAAACTCCATGAGAAATGGGTGCCAATAGGTTGGGCAAGGGACTCTGATTGGTGGAGAGGCATTGCCACCTAGTAAAGAAGTAACTGAAGACAAAGAAACCAAAAGAACTGCAGATGCTGGAAATCTGAAACAAAAATAGAAATGGTTAGAAAATATCAGCAGGTCAGGCAGCATCTGTGAGAGAAATCAGAGTTAACATGTTGGGTCCAGTGACTCCTCTTCAGAATTGATGATAGCTAGGAAAAGGATGGTTTTATACTGAAGAAGGGCTGGGGTAGGGAGGGGGAGTAAACAATAGGTTGAGATAGTGCCCAAAGAGAGGAAAACCATTGGACAGACAAAGAAGTGGTTAAAGATCAGATCGTGGGAATGAATAGCCGTTAGTGGGGACTATTAGCGACCTTTGGGTAGTGTGCGGTAGCAGCCCACTTGATGCCAAGGCCTGTTGTGTGGATGTGAGGCAAAGCATGGGGAAAGATGCTCCAACCCCGAAGTTTTTGAACTTGACATTAAGAACTGAGGGCTACAGAGTTCCTAAGCAGAAAATAAGCTGCTGTTCTTCCAGCTGTCTTCACAGGAGCTCTAAAGCAAACCTGAGGTTGCAACCAATTGGAAGCTCAGGGTCTTCTTTGCAGTTAGAAAGTAGGTGTTCTATGTATCCATCATCCAGTCTGCACTGTTTCTCCAATGTACAGGAGGCCACATTTAAGCAGAAATACTGTAGATTACATTGAGCAAAACACCTCAGAACACCTATATTCTGTCAGTGAAAAAAGACTCTGAGCTTCCAGGTGCTTGCCACTTCAACACATTTTGTGGCCAAAATCTCCTTGTCAGGTTCGCTGCAGAAGCTCAGCAAAAGCTAGAAGACAGCACCTCATTTTCCACTTGGGATCTCTGTGCCTTCTGGGCTTAATGTCAAGTTTAACAATGTTAGAGCTCGAGCACCTTTCCCCTACCCCACACGCTAGGCCTTGGCATCAACTAGGCTGTTACCACACACTGTTTATTGTCAGTCACTATCAGTTCCCATTAACTTTTCCAGGCTAAACTTTAACCATAAATAACAAGGTGTGGAGCTGGATGAACGCAGCAGGCTAAGCAGCATCACAAGTGCGGGAAAGCTAATGTTTTGGGTCTGGACGCTTCAGAAATGGAGCAGAAATGCAGCATTTCTGAAGAAGGGTCCAGATACGAAACATCTGCTTTCCTGCTCCTGTGATGCTGCTTGGCCTGCTGTGTTCATCCAGCCCTACATCTTGTTATCTTAAATTCTCCAGCATCGGCAGTTCCTACTATCTCTAAACTTGAACCATTCCTTTGCCTGGATAACTATTTTCCACACTCTTTAGGCTCTATTTCCATCTATCATTTACTCTTCTCTGACCCCATCCCATATTCTGTGTTTAAAAAAAAGTCCTTTTCCTAGATAGCTTTTAAGCTTTTGCGTAAATTCAAAGTAGGCAAATTCACTCTGATTGATTAAATCATTGTTACCTGGAATGCACGACGGAATGTTTGTCTCCCACCCTTTCTCTTGCTGTAAAATGTGCGATATAATGCATGGACATGTTCTTTGTTTCAGTAAAGGACAAAAAGGTATGCATTTGAATATCTGTAGCTTCTGGCGGACATATGTCTATCACACATTGAGCCCAAGTGATCAACTTAAATTGGTAATTATTGTAATTCTAATTGGTAGCACAATCTCAGAATATAGGGTAGACCGTTTAGGAGAGGCGAGGAAACATTTCTTCAAAGTGTAGTTTATCTGTGGAATTCTCTACCACAGAGGCTATGAGGCCACATCACTGAATATATTCGAGAAAGATCTAATTAAAGTTTTAAACATTAATGACATAGAAGACAGAGAAAGGAGGAAAATGGCATTGAGATAAAGGAACAGCCATGATCATTGTGAATGACAGAACAGATTCAAAGGGCTGAATGGTTTACTCCTGCTCCTAGTTTCTGTACATCCAGTTTTAATTGATATTGCTTAGAAAGTACTGATCAATCATGCAAGCACATCTCATGTTGCACATTATGGGGTCTTAATGGAATCTGAGTGATGTGGGGATATGACGAGATTTGGGTCAGAATTGGATGGGAATTCTGGTATTCCCTATCTTGATATTGGGAGCATTTTACTTCATATTTTATGTTTTTGCCATACGGTGAGGTGAGTTTCTCTTTTGGCAACAGTGAGTTGCCAATGAAGAGAGCTATTAGCTCATCAAAACTCATCTGTTCAATTTTCAATTTTCTATCTTACCAAACACACCAAATAAGATCGATAATGAGAATTCTCAATGTGGAACTCAAGAGTGGGTAGCTGGTGACTTCAGCTATTATTATTTCAGCAAGGCGTTTGATAAGGTTCCCCACAATAGGCTATGTACAAAATGCGGAGGAATGGAATTGTGGGAGATATAGCAGTTTGCATCGGAAATTGGCTTGCTGAAAGAAGACAGAGGGTGGTAGTTGATGGGAAATGTTCATCCTGGAGACCAGTTACTAGTGGTGTACCGCAAGGGTCGGTGTTGGGTCCACTGCTGTTTCTCATTTTTATAAATGACCTGGATGAGGGCGTAGAAGGATGAGTTAGTAAATTTGCAGACGACACTAAGGTCGGTGGAGTTGTGGATAGTGACGAAGGATGCTGTAGGTTGCAGAGAGACATAGATAAGCTGCAGAGCTGGGCTGAGAGGTGGCAAATGGAGTTTAATGCGGACAAGTGTGGGGTGATGCACTTTGGTAGGAGTAACCAGAAGGCAAAGTACTGGGCCAATGGTAAGATTCTTAGCAGTGTAGATGAGCAGAGAGATCTCGGTGTCCAAGTACACAGATCCTTGAAAGTTGCCACCCAGGTTGACAGGGCTGTTAAGAAGGCATACAGTGTTTTAGCTTTTATTTATAGAGGGATCTAGTTCCGCAACCAAGAGGTTAGGCTGCAGCTGTACAAAACTCTGGTGCGGCTGCACTTTAGTATTGTGTATAGTTCCGGTCACCGCATTATAAGAAGGATGTGGAAGCTTTGGAAAGGGTGCAGAGGAGATTTACTAGGATGTTGCCTGGTATGGAGGGAAGGCCTTACGAGGAAAGGCTGAGGGACTTGAGGCTGTTTCCATTAGAGAGAAGAAGGTTGAGAGGTGACTTAATTGAAACATAAAATAATCAGAGGGTTAGATAGGGTGGATAGGGAGAGCCTTTTTCCTAGGATGGTGACGGCGAGCACAAGGGGGCATAGCTTTAAATCGAGGGGTGAAAGATATAGGACAGATGTCAGAAGTAGTTTCTTTACTCAGCGAGTAGTAAGGGAATGGACGCTTTGCCTGCAATGGTAGTAGATTCACCAACTTTAGGTACATTTAAGTTGTCATTGGACAAGCATATGGACGTACATGGAATAGTGTAGGTTAGATGGGCTTCAGATCGGTATGACAGGTCCGCACAACATTGAGGGCCGAAGGGCCTGTACTGTGCTGTAATGTTCTATGTTCTATGTTCTATGCTCTATGTTCTATGTTCAGCTCATCATTGGCTGTGTACAGCTGGTGTGTTGGTCACCCAGTGCCAACATTTCAGGCATGCTGCATGGGTATCAGCCACACACACACCTCACATCCACAGTCATTGCCATTCAACATGTGCCAGCCTCTAAGATTCCTCAAGATACATCTCCAATCAAATTCCAGGACTCTTCTCTAAGTCAGTGCTGAACTTCAGGCTACTCTGGCAACTTTCATTGTCATGATGCTGCAAGGACACTGTGTGCTTAGGAACATAGATGTGACCAGTTGAATGTCTAGGATCTTTGTTTGCTGTCATACTTCTCACTCATTCTGAGCCTCCCTGGAGGTTCGTAGCATCCTGACTTCCTTGCCTTGCCTTTTGCACTTATTATAATGCTTAAAATACTTCTGCTCTGTCTTGATGTTTAGTATTTAAAAAAAAGGCCAGGAATCTCCTCATGGTTGTTAGCAGTCTTCAGTCAAATGAAGGAAGATAGTCTTCAGTCAGGATACCCTGGCACAGTAAATTGAGGATAAGTCCAATATGTTTCAGACTACCAGGGTGGCCAGAGTCAGAACATGCTCAATGTAAAGGGTGAAAAGCCCAATATCAAGTAGCCTATTATCTGTCTTGAATCTTTCTGACCTTTTGTGGCTGTTTTTCTCTTGCATGGAGAGAGTGGCAAGTATTAGGAAAGATGAAAGTGTACGTCACTTTTGGTGCAGAGGAGACAGACGCAAAGTGCATGCAGAATTAGTTGTGTTGGGGCTAGAGTGGTGAGAGCAAGTTCGAAAGAATTTACAGGCAATAGTGAATGTAGTCAGCATGAGCCTTGGTAGGAGGTGGGTACAGTAGCAGAATAGAGTGTGTGTGAGATTTTGGGGAGAAGATTGTGGAACTTATGCTGGAGAGTTGACAGCGTTCGCCTTCTTTCTTTGGCCATTTCTCCATATGATTCAGACTGCACTGATCTGGTTATCAACCACAACCCAGGCTGGCATAGTGTGCACGGTGTAGAGTTGGATGAACACAGCAGGCCGAGCAGCATCAGAGGAGCAGGAAAGCTGATGTTTTGGGTTGCGACCCTTCTTCTGCTCCTCTGATGCTGCTTGGCCTGCTGTGTTCATCCAGCTCTACACCGTGTTATCTCAGATTCTCCAGCGTCGGCAGTTCCTACTATCTGTCACATAGTTTGCAGGTGTGGTCACCACTGCTGCTCCTGGGTAAAAACGGTGTCTCCTCTCGAGGATGCACAGCTCTGTTCAAAGGACCTTGAGGTCCTTTGCTGCAAAGTAGGTGCCAACTTCCCTTTCTGCTGTGTCATGGACAAATATCAGGAACCATGCTTCATACTAACAGTGCTTCTGTAGGTGCACAACAGGCTATTAAACATGGTTTCGGGAGTAAAGAATACCATCCTTTCAGTGTGTGGTCAATTTTAGTAGGAGTAACACATGATGAGATGGTGATAGAACCAGATGTGAGGGACATCATTATTATGAAATAGATAGTTAATGAGCTACATTTAGTAAGATCTGTTGAGAATTCCTCCTTAAAAAAAAGATGCAATTCGCAATTAACTAAAAGGAAATGATAAAATTAAGTCTCATATTTTGAATTCTGTGAACAGTCAAAAGGACGTGCTCTTTGATACGATGATCTTATCGATTCTAAGTGTAAGTAGAGGGTTCCTTTTCGGATTGGAGACCTGTGACCAATGGTGGTTCACCAGGATCAGTTCTCAGTCCTCTTTTGTTTGTCATTTAGAACATAGAACATAGAACAGAACAGCACAGAACAGGACCTTCAGCCCACGATGTTGTGCTGACCATTGATCCTCATGTATGCACCCTCAAATTACTGTGACCATATGCATGTCCAGCAGTCTCTTAAATGTCCCCAGTGACCTTGCTTCCACAACTGCTGCTGGCAACGCATTCCATGCTCTCACAACTCGCTGTGTAAAGAACCCGCCTCTGACATCCCCTCTATACTTTCCTCGAACCAGCTTAAAACTATGACCCTTCATGTTAGCCTTTTCTGCCCTGGGAAATAGTCTCTGGCTATCAACTCTATCTATGCCTCTCATTATCTTGTATACCTCAATTAGGTCCCCTCTCCTCCTCCTTTTCTCCAATGAAAAGAGTCCGAGCTCAGTCAACCTCTCTTCATAAGATAAGCCCTCCAGTCCAGGCAGCATCCTGGTAAACCTCCTCTGAACCCTCTCCAAAGCATCCACATCTTTCCTATAATAGGGTGACCAGAACTGGACGCAGTATTCCAAGTGTGGTCTAACCAAAGTTTTATAGAGCTGCAACAAGATCTCACGACTCTTAAACTCAATGCCCCTGTTAATGAAAGCCAAAACACCATATGCTTTCTTAACAACCCTGTCCACTTGGGTGGCCATTTTAAGGGATCTATGTATCTGCACGCCAAGATCCCTCTGTTCCTCCACACTGCCAAGAATCCTATCCTTAATCCTGTACTCAGCTTTCAAATTCAACCTTCCAAAATGCATCACCTCGCATTTATCCAGGTTGAACTCCAACTGCCACCTCTCAGCCCATCTCTGCATCCTGTCAATGTCCCGCTGCAGCCTACAACAGCCCTCTATACTGTCAACAACTCCAACCTTTGTGTCATCTGCAAACTTGCTGACCCATCCTTCAATCCCCTCATTCAAGTCATTAATAAAAATTACAAAAAGTAGAGGCCCAAGGACAGAGCACTATGGAACCCCACTCACCACTGACTTCCAGGCAGAATATTTTCCTTCTACTACCACTCGCTGTCTTCTGTTGGCCAGCCAATTCTGTATCCAGACAGCTAAGTTCCCCTGTATCCCATTCCTCCTGACCTTCTGAATGAGCCTACCATGGGGAACCTTATCAAATGCCTTGCTGAAGTCCATATACACCACATCCACAGCTCGACCCTCATCAACTTTTCTAGTCACATCCTCAAAGAACTCGATAAGGTTTGTGAGGCATGAACTGCCCCTCACAAAGCCATGTTGACTGCATTTAATCAAGCCATGCTCTTCCAGATGGTCATAAATCCTATCCCTCAGAATCCTTTCTAGCACCTTGCAGACGACAGACGTGAGACTTACTGGTCTGTAATTGCCAGGGATTTCCCTATTTCCTTTCCTGAAGAGAGGAATTACATTTGCCTCTCTCCAGTCCTCAGGTATGACTCCAGTGGAGAGAGAGGATGCAAAGATCTTCGCAAGTGGCGAAGCAATTGCATTTCTCGTTTCCCAAAGCAGCCGAGGACAAATCTGGTCTGGGCCTGGCGACTTGTCAATCTTAATGTTTGACAAAAGTTTCAGCACATCAGCTTCCTCTATTTCTATCCATTCCAGCATGCACACCTGCTCTTCAAAGTTTTCATTCACTACAAAGTTCGTTTCTTTCGTAAAGACAGAAGCAAAAAACTCATTTCGGCCTTCCCCTACCTCCTCAGACTCCACACACAAGTTCCCTATGCTATCCCTGATCAGCCCTACTCTTTCTTTGATCGTTCTCTTATTCCTCACATAAGTGTAAAATGCCTTTGTGTTCTCCCTAATCCGTTCTGCCAAGCCTTTCTCGTGCCCCCTCCTGCTCTCCTCACGCCATTTTTGAGCTCTTTCCTCGCCTGCCTGTAATCCTCAAGAGCTGAGCTTGACCCTAGCTTCCTCCACCTTATGTAAGCTACCTTCTTTCTTTTGATGAGATGCTTCACCGCTCTCGTCATCCAAGGTTCCTTTATCTTACCCCTTCTTGCCTGTCTCAGAGGGACATATTTATTCATCAGTCGCAACAACTGTTCCTTAAACAGTCTCCACATGTCTATAGTGCCTTTACCATGGAACAATTGCTCCCAGTCCATGCTTCCTAACTCATGTCTAACCACATCATAGTTTCCTCTTACCCAATTAAATATCCTCCCATTTTGCCTAATCCTCTCCTTCTCCATAGCTATGTAGAATGTGAGGCAGTTATGGTCACTATCACCAAAATGCTCTCCCACCACAAGATCTGATACCTGCCCCGGCTCGTTTCCGAGCACCAAGTCTAGAATGGCCTCTCCCCTCGTCGGCCTGTCAACATACTGAGTTAGGAAACCCTCCTGAACACACCTTACAAAAACAGCTCCATTCAAATCTTCTGCTCGAAGGAGGTTCCAATCAATATTGGGAAAGTTAAAGTCACCCATTACAACAACCCTACTACATCCGCACTTTTCCAAAATCTGCCGACCTATGCTTTCTTCAATCTCCCTCCTGCTATTGGGGGGCCTGTAGTAAACCCCTAACAAGGTGACTACTCCCTTGCTGTTCCTAATTTCCACCCAAACTGACTCGGCAGGCAGATCTTCCTCAACAATGGAAGCTTCTGTAACTGTGATACCCTCTCTGATTAGAGTGCTACACCCCCTCTTCTTTATCCCCCCTCCCTATTCTTTTTAAATGCTCTAAACCCTGGAACATCCAGCAACCATTCCTGCCCATGAGAAACCCATGTCTCTGTTATGGCCACATCATAGCACCAGGTATATAAATGATTTGCATGAGAATATAGAAGACATGGTTAGAAAGTTTGCACAGGGGTAGGGCTTATGCAATTATTGGTAGGGCCTTAGTTGGTGTTGTAGAACAGAGGGACTGAGGAGTACATGCACACAATTCTTTGAAATTTGCATCACATATAGACAGGATGGTTAAAAAGGCATTTGGCACACTTGCCTTCATTGCTCAGTCTTTGAGTATGGAAGTTGTGAAGTCATGTTGAGGTTGTACACAACGTTGGCAAGGCCTCTTCTGGAATACTCTGTCCAGTTCTGGTTACCCAGATGTAGGCAGGATATTATCAAGCTGGAGAGGGCTTAAGAGATTTACCAGGATGTTGGAGGTATGGAAGGTTTGAGTTATAAAGCAAAGTTGGAGAGCTTGGACCTTTTTCACTGGAGTGTAGGAGGTTGAGAGGTGACCTGAAAGAAGTTTTTAAAATAATGAGAGATATAGATAGAGTTAATGGTAACAAAGTGTGGAGCTGGATGAACACAGCAAGCCAAGCAGCATCTTAGGAGCACAAAAGCCTGCTGCTTGGCCTGCTGTGTTCATCCAGCTCCACACTTTGTTATCTCGGATTCTCCAGCATCTGCAGTTCCCATTATCTCTGAAAACGTTAATGGTAGTTGCTCTTTCCCTAGGATGGTGGATTTCAAGAATAGGGCGCATATTTTTAAGGTGAGAGGAGAGACATTTAAAAAAGACATTGGCAAATCTTTTATAGAGTGGGTCGTTCATGTGTGGAATGAACTTCCTGAGGAAATGGTGGATGTGGGTGCAATAACAGCACTTAAAAGTCATTTGAATAAGTACATGAATAGGAAAGGTTTGGAGAGATCTGGACAAGGAGCAGCGACCAGTTTATTTTGGAATAATGTTTGGCGTGGACTGGAGGGTCTGTTTTTGTTCCCTTTAAATTTTAGTATTCTTGCAAATCTGTCCTGATAAGTGCTAGACAAAAAAAAACGTTGACAGGGTGCCTTTTTAAAACAATATTCAATTTCTATACTGTATTAGTTTTGTTGATGTAATACTTATCTTGGAAGAATTATGTTTCTGAATTCATTTTAGGGGGAAATGTTGATCGTTTAACTGAAATGCCCTAAGTACACATTAGTGACAGATTTCAGCTGTAGCCATTACTGATCTATCAGGGCAGTTCAATTTTTTTGATAAAGTTGTCAACAGGTAACTATTTTCTTCATCAGAAGGGCCTTTGGGATGTCCAAATGCGAATAAACATTTTTACACATAACCTTCATTTTTACCGTCCCTTACACCATTCCCTCAAACTTCCATTCCCAGCCACCTAAACATTTTTGAAATGAGTTCTTGCTGAGGTTTTGACAGTCAAATTTGGGGACAGAATTCACTTCAACAATAGATTATATAAGACTTAGAATTTCAGGATTGCCACTAAGGGAAATTCTAATCTTCTAAGGAGGTCTCGAATCAATTATTTGCTTTATCCAAATAAACAGCATTCTCCCAGTCATTAAGTAAGTTTGGTGTTTTCCTTGAAGTGATTCCTGCCAAATAAGATCAGCATTTATCTGAAACCATGAGTTTACAAGAAGTGAATTTTGAAAAGAAGTTCCAATGCCTTTTCCTTGACCTTTTTAAACACATAATCCAAATAGCCACAATACTTTAAATGTGACTTCCACAACAATGATTAAATATGACATGTTCACAAAAAAGGGAGGCTGGAAAGAAGGAAGGCAGCCTGGCATCTGTCTGGCATAAAGCGGGTACCACCATTGAGGGCACCGATGATACTTCTCCTGTCTTCCTCTTTCCCTGTCCCTGAGGTCCCACTCTGGTCTCATTAAGACTATCCACAGCATATTATTACGCAGGGTAGCTGGATTTCATATTGTATTAAGTGCTGGCTGATTTTTAGAATGATTCGGGGTGTGTGGGATATCACGTATGTTCCCCACTTGTAAATTCTCTTCCATGAAGTTATTATTGTTCTCCATAAGATGCAACTGACCTGTTGAGTGTTACCAGAGTTTTCTGAGTAAAACGTTTTTTTGTTCTTTTTGATTTTCTATTTCAGTGATCGATATAAAGTGTTTGTTGACCTGTTCAACCTTGCAACTTTCTTGGTGCCAAGACAATGGATTCCAAAGCTGACCTCTTCAATTCACAAATTTTTACATACTGCAGAGTGTTGTGATAGCTCATACTTCAGTGGTGAGGAATCTGATTAAAATAGAAATCAACTCAGCATATTTTGAAAGCAAACTACACACAATTTTAAAAGATTTTTAAAGCTTTTAATGATCCATGTATGTTTTTAAATTTTAATTGGACTTGGACACAAAATCATTTTCAGTGAAAGGCTTTCACAGATCTTGGCTTTATAATTTTGTAAAGTGGGTGATAGTGGATCTCCAGCAGATTTTATACATTCCCTGATTTTCACATGCAATTACTATCACATGAACTCAATAGTACCCCTCTTTCTCAATTTGTTTCCTGTAATATATTTTACAAATGGGTAAGGTAATGTACATGTAAATCTATTTATCTAAAATATTATACACAGGATATAAAACTACCTTAATTCTTCAGGAGATGCTTATAGATTTAGTTTATATTTCATAAAGGATAATTGATTTAAAAGAGCAACACTGCTTCTAAAAAATGGATATGGCTTTTATTGACAGTTGTAAATATGTACATTAATGGAATTATTCAAAAGGCTTTTCAGATGCAAATGCATTGTATTTGTGCATCCTTTCTGAAAGGTATGCTATCAATTAAGTAAATCTAAATACCTTGATTAATGCTCTATAACCATTGACATGCCAGACAGTGTGAAGCAACATTCATTAACTACATGTTAAACTTCATCTTCAAGCTTGTCTACATTCTGATCTGATATTTGTTGGTAGAAGATCATGTCTGCTTTTAGAGTATGCAATCTTCAACACACTTCGCATTTTACAGTGTGGGTTATTGTTCCTTTATTCATTCACACAATATTGGATATACTAAAGGCCAACAATTATTCCTTTATCTCTTCAATACAACTGGGTGGCTCAGATGGCAATTTGAGAGTCAACCACATTGTTATGGATCGGTCAATCGTGATGATTTACTTCCTTAAATGCCACTAGTGAACCAGTTGATTTTTGTGTCAATCCAGGGTCCTTGTTAATATTAATTATACTAGATTTTCCATAATGCAGATGTATTTCATTATTAAAATTAAAATTCCCAGCTATTAGTACAACCACTTCAAACAAAAACCACCTACAGAGAAACTTCCATCAATTAAAGTGGAACTAGAAAAACACAGCAGGTCAGACAGCATCCGAGGAGCAGGGCAGTCAATGTTTTGGGCTGAAACTCTTCGTCAGGACTTGGGAGGGAGACGGTAGCCTAGAATAGGATGGTGGGAGAACACTTTGGCGACAGTGACCACAACAGTCTCACATTTACCGTAGCCATGGAAAGGGAAAGAAGCAGTTACCAGAAGAAGATATTTAGCTGAGGAAAAGGAAACTATGACACTATCAGGCAGGAGTTGGGAAGTACAGATTGGGAGCAATTGTTCCACAGAAAGGGCACAACAGACATGTGGAGATTGTTTAAGGTGCAGTTGTTGCGAGTGATACATAAATTTGTTCCTCTGAGACAGGTAAGGGGTAAGATTAAGGAGCCTTGGATGACGGGAACAGAGGTGCTTCTCGTCAAAAAGAAAAAGGCAGCTTAGGTAAGGTGGAGGAAGCAAGGGTCGAGCACAGCTTTAGAGGATTACAGGCTTGCTCGGAAGGAGCTCAAAAGTGGACCAATTAGGGCCAGGAGGGGGCACGATAAAGGCTTGGCAGGAAGGATTAGCGAGAACCCAAAGGCATTTTACTCATACTTGAGGAAGAAGAGAATGATCAGGGAGAAGGTAGGGCCTATCAGGGATAGCGTAGAGAACTTGTGCGTGGAGTCTGAGCAGATAGCGGAAGCCCTAAAAGAGTTTTTTGCTTTGGTTTTCACTAAGGAAAGGGACTTTGTGAATGAGAACTTTGAGGAGCTGGAAAACAGGCTTGAACAGATTGAGATTGAGGAAGTTGATGAGCTGGAAATTTTGGCAAACATTAAGATTGATAAGTCCCCAGGGCCAGACCAGATTTATCCTAGGTTGTTCTGGGAAGCGAGAAAGGAGGTTGCTAAGCTGCTGGCGAAGATCTTTGCTTCCCCACTCTCCATGGGAGTCGTACCGGAAGATTGGAGGGAGGCAAATGTTGTTCCTCTTTTCAAGAAAGGGAAATCCCTGGAAATTACAGACCAGTCAGTCTTATGTCTGTGGTCAGCAAGGTTTTGGAAAGAATTCTGAAGGATAGGATTTATGACTACTTGAAAAAGCATAGCATGATTAAAGGGAGTCAGCATGGGTTTCTGAGGGGCAGGTCATGCCTCACAAATCTTATTGAGTTCTTTGAGGAGGTCACGAGACAGGTTGACAAGGGTCAAGCAGTGGATGTGGTGTACATGGACTTCAGCAAGGCATTTGATAAGGTTCCCCACAACAGGCTCATTCATAAAGTCAGGAGGTATGGGATACAGGGTGATTTGGCTGTCTAGATTCAGAATTGGTTGGCTGACAGGAGGCAGAGAGTGGTTGTAGATGGTAAGTATTCTGCCTGGAGGTCAGTGCTGAGTGGTGTCCCGCAGGGCTCTGTTCTTGGGCCTCTGCTCTTTGTAGTTTTTATCAATGACTTGGATGAGGAGGTTGAGGGGTGGATTAATATGTTTGCTGATGACACAAAGGTTGGAGGTGTCATTGATAGTATCGAGGGCTATTGCAGGCTTCAGCGAGACATTGACAGTATGCAGAGCAGGGCGGAGAAATGGCAGATGGAGTTCAACCTGGACAAATGCGAAGTGATGCATTTTCGAAGGTCGAACTTAAATGCTGAATATAGGATTAAAAGCAGGATTCTTGGCAGTGTGGAAGAACAATGGAATCTTGGTGTTCAAGTGCATAGCTCCCTCAAAGCTGCCATCCAAGTGGATAAGGTTGTTAAGAAAACATATGGTGTTTTGACTTTCATTAACAGGGGGATTGAGTTTAAGAGCTGCGAGGTTATGCTGCAGCTCTACAAAACCCTGGTGAGACCACACTTGGAATATTGTGTCCAGTTCTGGTCGCCCTGTTATAGGAAAGATGTGGAGGCTTTGGAGAGGGTGCAAAGGAGGTTTACCAGGATGCTGCCTGGACTGGAGGGCTTGTCTTATGAGGAGAGGTTGACTGAGCTCGGACTTTTCTCTCTGGAGAGAAGGAGGAAGAGAGGAGACCTGATCGAGGTGTACAAGGTAATGAGAGACATGGATAGAGTCGATAGCCAGAGACTTTTCCCCAGGGCAGGATTGACTGCCACAAGGGATCATAGTTTTAAGGTGTTAGGAGGAAGGTATAGAGGAGACGTCAGAGGGAGGTTCTTCACCCACAGAGTTATGAGTGCATGGAATAGTTTACCAGTGGTAGTCACGGAAGCAGAGTCATTAGTGACATTTAAGCGACTGCTGGACATGCACAGGGACAGCAGTGAATTGAGGGGAATGTAGGTTGGGTTATTTTATTTTTGGATTAGGATTATTCCAGGGCACAACACTGTGGGCCAAAGGGCCTGTACTGTGCTGTACTTTTCTATGTTCTAAATAAATAGAGGGAGGAGGGGGGCTCTTGGAGGTAAGGTAGGTGGGATGGAGATGCGTGGATGCAGGTAAGAGGTAGACCAGTGGGGAGGGTGAAATGGATAAATGAATCAGAAGATGGACAGGTTGGGACTGGAGAGATTTTGAAGCCTGTGAAGTCAATATTCAGGCCATTGGGCTGTAAACTCCCACTGTAAACATCAAATGTTGTTCCTCCAGTTCATGTACAGCCTCGCTCTGACAGTGGAGGAAGTCAAGGATGGACTCATCACCAGTGGGGTGGGAGGGGATGTTAAAATGGATGGCAACCAGAAGTTTGGCTTGGTTGGTGTGCACGTAGCGGAGGTGCTCTGTGAACCGGTCCCTGTGGCTGTGTTTGGTCTCCCCAGTATAGACGAGATCGTGTTGGGAGCAAGAGAAACTTTCACCCACTTTGTTCAGCTATATTGTTTATCACAACATTGAATTCCAAGTCCTTTGTCCTTGTCCGGGATCTTGATCAGATGGGCCAATGGGCCGAGGAGTGGCAGATGAAATTAATTTAAAAAATATGTGAGTTGCGGCATTTTGGAAAGGAAAATCAGGGTAGGACTAATACACTTAGTCGTCTGATCCTGGAGAGTGTTGCTGAAAAAAGAGACCTTGGAGTGTAGGTTCATAGCTCCTTGAATGTGGAGTAGCAGGTAGACAGGAGAGTGAAGAAGGTGTTTGGTATGCATGCCTTTATTGGTTAGTGCATTCAGTATAAGAGTCGCCAGGCCCGGATCAGATTTGTCCTCGGCTGCTTTGGGAAGCGAGAAATGCAATTGCTTCGCCACTTGCGAAGATCTTTGCATCCTCGCTCTCCACTGGAGTCGTACCTGAGGACTGGAGAGAGGCAAATGTAATTCCTCTCTTCAAGAAAGGAAATAGGGAAATCCCCGGCAATTATAGACCGGTAAGTCTCACGTCTGTCGTCTGCAAGGTGTTAGAAAGGATTCTGAGGGATAAGATTTATGACCATCTGGAAGAGCATGGCTTGATCAAATACAGTCAACACGGCTTTGTGAGGGGTAGGTCATGCCTTACAAACCTTATCGAGTTTTTTGAGGATGTGACTAGTAAGGTTGATGAGGGTCGAGCTGTGGATGTGGTGTATATGGACTTCAGTAAGGCATTTGATAAGGTTCCCCATGGAAGGCTCATTCAGAAGGTCAGGAGGAATGGGATACAGGGGAACTTAGCTGCTTGGATACAGAATTGGCTGGCCAACAGAAGACAGCGAGTGGTAGTAGAAGGAAAATATTCTGCCTGGAAGTCAGTGGTGAGTGGGGTTCCACAGGGCTCTGTCCTTGGGCCTCTACTGTTTGTAATTTTTATTAATGACTTGGACGAGGGAATTGAAGGATGGGTCAGCAAGTTTGCAGACGACACAAAGGTCGGAGGTGTCGTTGACAGTGTAGAGGGCTGTTGTAGGCTGCAGCGGGACATTGACAGGATGCAGAGATGGGCTGAGAGGTGGCAGATGGAGTTCAACCTGGATAAATGCGAGGTGATGCATTTTGGAAGGTCGAATTTGAAAGCTGAGTACAGGATTAAGGATAGGATTCTTGGCAGCGTGGAGGAACAGAGGGATCTTGGTGTGCAGATACATAGATCCCTTAAAATGGCCACCCAAGTGGACAGGGTTGTTAAGAAAGCATATGGTGTTTTGGCTTTCATTAACAGGGGGATTGAGTTTAAGAGTCGTGAGATCTTGTTGCAGCTCTATAAAACTTTGGTTAGACCGCACTTGGAATACTGCGTCCAGTTCTGGGCGCCCTATTATAGGAAAGATGTGGATGCTTTGGAGAGGGTTCAGAGGAGGTTTACCAGGATGCTGCCTGGACTGGAGGGCTTATCTTATGAAGAGAGGTTGACTGAGCTCGGTCTCTTTTCATTGGAGAAAAGGAGGAGGAGAGGGGACCTAATTGAGGTATACAAGATAATGAGAGGCATAGATAGAGTCGATAGCCAGAGACTATTTCCCAGGGCAGAAATGGCTAGCACGAGGGGTCATAGTTTTAAGCTGGTTGGTGGAAAGTATCGAGGGGATGTCAGAGGCAGGTTCTTTACGCAGAGAGTTGTGAGAGCATGGAATGCGTTGCCAGCAGCAGTTGTGGAAGCAAGGTCATTGGGGTCATTTAAGAGACTGCTGGACATGCATATGGTCACAGAAATTTGAGGGTGCATCCATGAGGATCAATGGTCGGCACAACATTGTGGGCTGAAGGGCCTGTTCTGTGCTGTACTGTTCTATGTTCTATGTTCTAAGAGTTGAGCAGTCATGTTATGGCTGAACAGGACATTGATTAGGCCACTTTTGGAATACTGGGTGCAATTCTGGTCTCCCCGGTAGAGGGAGGATGTTGTGAAACCTGAAAGGGTTCACAAAGGATTTGCAAGAATGTTGTCAGGGTTCAAGCTGTAGGGAGAGGCTGAATAGGCTGGGGATTTTTTCTGGGAAGCATTGAATCTGAGGGGTGACCTGGTAGGGATTTATAAAATCATGAGGGGCATGGATAGGATAAATAGACAAGATCCTTTCCCTGGGGCAGAGGAGTCCAAAACTAGAGGGCATAGGTTCAAGGAAAGAAGGGAAAGATTTAAAAGGGACCTAAGGGGCAGCTTGTTGTTTAATACAGAGGGTGGTGCATGCATGGAATAAGCTGCCACAGGAAGTGGTGGAGGCTGGTACAATTAGAACATTTAAAAGGCATCTGGATGGATGTATGAATCAGAAGGGTTTAGACGGATGTGGGCCAAATGCTAGTAAATGGGCCTGGATTAGTTTAGGATATCTGGTTGGCATTAGATGAGTTGGACTGAAGGGTCTGAGTGATTCAGAGGATATCTGAGGGGAAAAAATAATTTACGTAGATAGTGGTAGAGATATGCAAGTTGCTGCCTGATGGCAACTTGTAAGAAGCATTTGGACGAACACTTAAAATGGCAGGGCAGGGCACAGTAGGCTATGTATCAATAGCAAGTAAATTGGATTAGTGTCGTGTCATTGTCTTTGGTTTGCATAGACGTGGTGGGCTGAAGGGCTCGTTTCTATCCTATATGACTCTCAGACTGGCAGGCTTACTGTTTCAGTCTGCTCTTGCCTGCTTATTGAGTTTATTCCACATTAATTTGTAATTCTTATGATGCTAGATGCTGGTTTCACAATTTCCAGTTTTCTGGCCCGAGCAGCGTCCTCTCCATCAGGAATGTGCAACCCTTCTGCACATCCCACGTCAGGATGGCCTTAAGGCTCTTCACCTCTTTGTTGACAAGAGGTCTGAACACTCCCCATTCGTCACCGCCTTCCATCACTCAGTAGACTTTGTTCTCACTTTGAACGACTTTTCCTTTATTTCATCTCATTTTCTCCATGTCAAAGACATGGCCAGGGGTACTTGCTTGGTTGTAGCCAGGTCCCTCTCTTTTGTGATATTTAGAACATTGCTTATTCCAGTCCTACTTGGGGTCCCTGCACAACACTTTCTTCAATACATCAGTGCTGTTTTCTGGTATCATGTGGAATTGGAAAAGTTAATCAATTTTGCTTCTAATTAGGCATTTTATAGCCTCTAGATTGAATACTCAATATTGAAATACTTAATATTTCACATTCAAAATCAGAGAATCCCTACAGTGTGGAAACAGCCCTTCGGCCCAACAAGTCCAGACTGACACTGAGAGCATCCCACCCACACCCACTCTCCCTAATCTACACATCCTTGAATCCAGAGTGGGGGACTCAATTACTACGGGTCATGAGAGGAGGAAAGTTTAAGGGAGATATGCGTGGAAAGTTCTTTACACAGAGGGTGGTGGGTGCCTGGAATGCGTTGCCAGCGGAGGTTGTAGACGCAGACACGTTGGCGTCTTTTAAGATACATTTGGACAGGTACATGGATGGGCAGGGAGCAAATGGACACAGACCGTTAGAAAATAGCTGACAGGTTAGACAGAGGATCTTGATCGGCACAGGCTTGGAGGGCCGAAGGGCCTGTTCCTGTGTTGTAGGTTTCTTTGTCCAGAATTACAAAGAACAAACAATGTAGCATGGCCAATTCACCTTACTTGCACATCTTTGAATTGTGGGTGAAAACTAGAGCATCCAGAGGAAACCCATGCAGACATGGGGAGAAGGTGCAAACTCGACACAGACAGGCACCTGAGGGTGGAATTGAACCCGCATCCCTGGATCTGTGAGGCAGAGTGCTAACCACTGAGCCACCATGCCGCCCTTTTACAGCCAACCTCAAGTTTGCTTCCCTCCCTACAGATGCCACCAAACTTGCTGAATTTCTCCAGCATTTTCTGTTTTTAGTTTGAAATATTATTGTACTTTGTTTTGATAGTTTATATTTTTACAATCATCACAGCAAAGAGTGTTTCTGTTGTCAAAAAAAAACTTTTGAACAAGTTTTGTCACTAATCTGTGCTAAACAAATCGCAGTCTTACCGGTATCACATTCCTTTAATCCATTGGGCAGAATTATATACCCTTTTGCTAGATAGTCTTAACACTGGACTCCTGACCTAATTGAGGCCCTTAAGTGGCAAATCAATGACAACTTGGCATTTCCCACTCAGCCGCAAATTTCAGTCTGCAAGGAAAGATTCAGAATTGGGTAGAAGGGAGACATCGATAGTGACCTTGTTCAGACTGTGAGGAGAAAGAGTTGAAAAACTCCATTACAACCTCTTTCCAACATTGATATCACCACCCTCTCCCAATGTCTAACTGCTGTGGGTATTCTATTTCACCCAGCCTCTCTACTAACATTTCCATATCTCTGCCTCGCTTCCCCCTCCTTGTCTGAAGAACCTCACACCTACCGACTCTTGGGCTGTGGAGACATACACGGTGGGCACCATTTGCAGTCCCAGTATAGCACACTTCATGTTTTGGTGTGATTATAGAGCCAGTAGCCAAGGCAGGTCTTCCTCCTAAGAGAAGAATAGCAATGCTCATTGCTGACTGTCCCACTGACATTCAACGCTCTATAGGTGGGAATGCATTTGTCATTGCTACAGTTTCAATAAACCAGAAGCTATATGATAATTCTAAAAGACTTGTAGAGAAGGCTTTGGCAAAACCAAAACTACTTCAGCAAATTTAAAGGAATTTAGTACAGTTGTCTTCACTACTCAGAAGTGATACTTTCTTCTTTGATGTTCAGCCCCAACCTTTATCCATTGTATTAACCATGACCTTTTTCCTAATTACTCATATTTAGGAAGCTTGTCAGTACTTGGTTTTGGGTTTGTTACTGCAGCACCAGAGAGATGGTTAAGCACTGAACAGACCAATATGATCAACAGAGCTTACAGGTTTTAAGTAACAGGGATTCAGAGTGCCATTATTAGGCCCTATTTCTTCATCTCAAGGCCCTGGAGCCTTTGACCCTGCCACCTCAGGCCTTCTCCCACCTTGTGCATGGCAGTCCTGGGAAGCAGTACTAACTGGAATGGAAAAAAGGAAAATGACAAGATGACTGTAGGTAGGGAAGAAAATAGAAATTCATTTAGTTATCATAGCACTTAAGGAATGTTCTCGCCATTTTTTGTTTTGCATTTCTGTGGAATAAATGCATACAAGGCTCCAAACCAAGAGCTGGAAAATGGGATTAGAATAGTTGGGTGGTGTTTTTGACTGGCATGTACACAGTGGGTCAAAGGGCCTTTCTCTGCACGATTTTTATGATTCAGGTGAGTGTATGGAACAAGCTGCCAGAGGAGATAATAGAGGCAGATACAATTACCAATTTTAAAAGGCATCTTGATGGGTACATGAATAGGAAGAGTTTAGAGGGGTATGAGCTAAAGGTGGTCAAATGGGACTAGATCAGTTTAGGGTATCCACTCGGCGCGAATGAGTTGGACTGAAAGGTCTGTTTCCGAGCTGTATAACTGTGACTCTATTTGTAACACGATTACAAAAAAATGCAGTTAAATAAGCAGAAGTACTCGCATCCTTATCAAAACGAATCATAAAAATAGACCCAGAAGTCAATTTGGTCATCTTTAAAAAGATAACTATATATTTTCTATCATTCAGGTGATCAAAGTAAAATTTAATTTTGACCAATTTCATGAGCAGTGTACACAAATTAAAAAGTACGTGCATAAGGTAATGAACTCAAAAAAACATTGATTGTATTGTGGTATCCTGGTTTGTAAGGTTTGAAGACTGGAAACAATTATTTGGTTAATTACCATCACTTTTAGTACATTGAACTATGTTGCCGGGCAAGGTTGTCATTTTATCGCTTTTGTACTGCATTCAACAAAATGGGAAGGTCATCAATTGTACTCATAAGCTGCTCATTTGAAAATTCCATGGAAATATTGACATCTGAAAACAGTTTTAAAATTTAAAAAGACTACATTAGTGTAAATATATATATATACTCCTTGCTCCAATAAAATATTAATTAAAATATTAAAAATTATCATAAACTTTGGGAATGCAATCAAATGAATTAGAGCTCCTAATTTCGGTGTAAAACAAATTAAGCAACTTTAGGATTCTCTGAAATAAATATTGTGAATACTGACAAGAGTTGCTAATAGCTAACTTAATACTAAGGCATTTTGGTTTAAACGTTTTAAGACTGCTCTGTGGTGAGGTTGTTTGCCAGTGTCAGCGCATTTCAGAAAATGGTGGAATAGCACTGACAACCTTTTTTATGTCAGCTTGAGATATAGAACATAGAACATTCAACACTGTCAGCAGAGGGTCCAGAAGATTTAAAATGAAACATAGTCTGTACTAACTTGTCCACTGCAGTTATTAAGAAATCAGGTAAGAGCTGATTCTCTGATGTGATTCACCAAAATTTCTTCCATTAATTTAAATGAAGGAACATCATTTGGATTCTGGCATAGGTTACACAATGGGGGATCCGCAGCGGATGTGGAGGAATTGGGCTATCTTCATCTTAAATTCAGTTCTTGGTAAAAGGCTGTCCTGTAGGCAGACCAAGATCCAGGGAACATCTATTTCTTCTCATACAAATGCTACAGCAACGGAATCAGCAATACCTGGGTGATTTAAAAATAATTCAACATTAAGAAATGTTTATTGGAAAACTGCATCTCATGCATATATAGTTAATATTTCAGTTCAGTTTTTATAAAAATACCTTTGTTCTTCTTTCTCCTTTCAACTGAAAAACTATAGTAGTGCCCTGTTCAAGTGATTTATTAACAGGTCAAAAGCAAAATACTGTAGTTGTGTAAATCTGAAATAAAGCAGAAAATTTTCAAAATTTTTTCCTGCTCAGGCAGCATATATGGCAGGAGAAAAAGCATTTAATATTTTTATTAATTGTTTAGATTATAAATCTGAAACATTAACTCTGTTTCCAGTGCCACATATGTTACCTGATATGCCTCTGGTCAGCTGTTTTCAGGTGGCTGGAATTGACATTCTTTCTGCTTCTGTTTGTTGATGTTTAATGCAAAGAATAAACTCTATTGGTAGTAAAAAATGTCCTGGCTGAAAGCTATGGCAACTGGATTTTTTGGACTTGGACAACTCTAGGCTATCGAGTATGATATCACAAATTTTCCTACACCAATCAAATACGTTGCACCTGAAGGAGATGCATTGGTGTAGATTTCATAGAAACACTGGCAATCTTGAGATGAAGAAATGGCAATTCTACTTCTCAATAGCCTCATTATCTATCTGAAGACATTTCCAACACGATTTAGAGAACAATCTTAGCACCATGAACCTATCTTCAAAGCGGTGGGTAGGGAAGCACTGACTAATTCAACCAAGCCAAATGAAATGAAACTATGTCCCTGAAGACTGTAAGGATCGTAAGTGAAATAAATATTGATGGCTTCAATCGCTTCTGTGGAATGAAGGGCAAGAAAAAAGTCCTTAATTTGGCACTCCATGGGCTCTCCTGTAACACAACAGTTGAGTTAAAGCTCAACATTGTGTTATCTATATAAATAACTGGGCCTATGGGAAAAGGGAGGTTAGCAGAAGAAAATCAAAATAGCGTAACACAAAGGATTGCACTATCAGCAGCTCTTTAGGCAGATTAGTCCAACTGTGACTGCGGCTTCTTCTCGGATTGACACAACTGGCATCACTAATTCCAAAAAGTGAAGGACAGTTATCCAGGTGTCCTGGTCAACACTCATCCCTTATTCAGCAACACAATGACAGATTATAGTCATTATAACACTGTTGCCTGTGGGAGAGTGTTGTTTAAAAATTAGCTGCTGTATTTTCTACAATGACTGCACTTCAAAAATACTTCAGTGACTGTCAAGTTCTTTGTAACAACCTGAGGTTGCGAAAGATGTAAGCCTTTGTAAGTAAGAAGATTTAGGTTCAAGTCCTGCCTCAGAACTCCAAAGGCAAGAAATGGTGTGTTCAAAATATTACCAAAAATATTGAGGATCAATTGGCAAATTCTTCCAACACTGCCAGGAGCAGATTGTAGGATGGGGAGAGATTCATGATCAGCTGTGTGACTAAAAGAATATTGGAGACTTTACTTCTACTGTCCATTGTTCTGGACTGCGTATATATATCGTATATACGTACCTAGCAACTCCTTCACCGATCTTTTCACCACACCACAAAGGTGTTGAAGGACATGGGGCAAAGGTGGGAGAATCAAGTTTAAACATAAGTCAACAATGAACTGACTAATTACTTAAACAGGCTCCTGGAGCCTCCTGTTGTAGAGTCAGAGTAATACAGCATGAAAACAGGTCCTTCAGCCCAAACTGGTCCATGCTGAGCACTCAGCAAGTTCCAATTGGTTGTATTTGGTCTACGTCCCTCTAAACCCTTCTCATCCATGTAACTATCTAATATTTTTTAAAATTTTGTTGTACTTGCCTCAATCAGTTTCTCCAGCAGCCCATTCCATATATGCACCACTCTCTGCATGAAGAAGTTGCCCTGCAGGTCCTTCTTAAATCTATCCCCCTCACCTTAAACCTGTGCCCTCTAGTTTTCAATTGCACATCCCGAGGAAAAAGACTATATGCATTCATCCTATTTATGCCCCTCATGATTTTATATACCTCAATAAGGTAACCCTCAATCTCCAACATTCCAAGGAATAAAGTCTTGTCCTGACCAACCACTCCCTATACTTCAGGCCTAGTGGTCCTGGCAACATCCACATAAATTGGCGGCACAGTGGTTCAGTGATTAGCACTGCTGCCTCACAGTGCCAGAGACCCGGGTTCAATTCCACCCTTGGGTGACTGTCTGTGTGGAGTTTGCACGTTCTCCCCGTGTCTGCGTGGATTTCCTTCATGTACTCCAGTTTACTTCCATAGTCCAAAGATGCACAGGCTAGGTGGATTGGTCAAGCCAAATTGCCCGTGGTGTTCAGGGATGTGTAGATTAGGTGGGTTATAGGGGGATTGGACTGGGTGGGATGCTCTGAGGGTCAGCGTGGACCTGTTAGGCCAGAGGGCCTGTTTCCACACTGTAGGTATTCGATGATTCTATGAAATCTTCTTTGCACATTTTCTAGTTTAACTAAGTCTTTCCTATAATAGGGTGACCAAAACTGTACACAATTCCCCAAAGGCTGCCTTACCAATGACTTACACAACTGTAACATAACATCCCAATTTCTGCACTCAAAGCCTTGACAGATGAAGGCCAGCACGCTAAAAGCTTTCTTCACCACCTTGTCCACCTGTGACGGCGCTTTTAACGAACTATGTACTTGTACTTGTAGGTCCCTCTGTCCCACAACACTCCTCAGAACCTTACCATTTACTGTATAAATCCTACCTTGCTTTGACATACCAAAATGCAACACCTCACACTTAGCTGTATTGAATTGCATTTGCCAATCCTCAACCCAATTCCCTATCTGATCAAGATCCCTCTGTAAATTTTGAAAACCTTCTTTGCTGCCAATGATACCTCCCGCATTTTGTAACATTCACAAATTTCTAACTGTGCCTTGTACATTCACATCCAGATCATTTATGTAAATAACAAATAACAAAGGTCCCAGCACCAACCCTCGTGGCACACCACTAGTCACAGGCCTCCAGTCCAAGGCACAATCTTCGACCATCACTCTCTGCTTCCTACCATCAAGTCAATTTTGAATCCAATTAGCTAGCTTTCCCTAGATGCCATGCGAACTAACTTTCATGACTAGCTTGCTCTGCGTAACCTTGTCAAAGGCTTTACTGAAGTCCATACAAATAACATCCCCACTGCCCTCCCTCATCCATGCTCTTGGTTACCGCTTTGAAAAACGCTGAAAGATTTGTCAAACATGATTTCTCGTGCACAAATCCATGTTGATTATCCAAATGCTGGTTGATCTTGTCCCTCAGTATCTTCTCCAATAACTTGTCTACCACTGATATCTTGCTATCAGTGCTATCAATAACTTGCTATCTTTCTCAAGCGATGGAACAACATTAGACTCTCCAGTCTTCATGAACTTCATCAGTGGCTAAAGATGAAGCAAAAATCTCTGCAAGGGCCTCTGCAATTTCTTCCCTAACCTCCCACAACATCCAAGGATGAACTTGATCAGGCCCAGGGGATTTATCCACCTTAATCTACTTTAAGGCTGCAAACACCTCCTCTCTGGTATGCAGTCCAAAACATCTCCACTTGTTTTCCTTATTTTCTTATCATCCATGATTTTCTCTTCAGTAAACACTGAGGAGCAATGTTCATTAAAAATCTCCCCCATCTCCTGTGACTCCACTCATAGATGGCCATGCTGATCTTTAAGGGACCAATTCTCTACCTAGCTACCCTCTTACTCTTAATATAGATATAAAGCCTCTTGAAATTATCTTTAACCTTATCTGCCAAATCAATCTCATACCTTGTCTTCGCTCTTCTGATTTCCGTTTTGAATGTGCTCCTATACTTTTTATATTCATCTATGGATTCGCTTGAGCCCAATAGCTTAAATCCAATGTATGCCTTCTTTGTCCTGACTACAGCCTCACTGTCTCTTGTCAGCTAGGGATCCCTAAACCGTGCCAACTTTTCCCTTCACCGTAACAGGGACATACTGTCCCTGGGCTCTTGATATCACACTTTTAAAAGCCTCCCATTTGCCGGTTGATCCTTTTCCTTCAAAAAGGCTCCACCAACCGACCTCTGCTAGATCCTGCCTAACAGCGCCAAAATTGGCCCTGCTCCAGTTCTGCATCTCAACCTGTCTTATCTTTTTCCACAACTATGTTACAACTAAGAGAGTTATGGTCACTGGATCCAAAGTGCTCTCTGACTGACACTTCAGTGAGTTGTCCAACCTTGTTTCCTAAGAGGAGGTCCAGTCTTGCACCCTCCTGAGTAGGGCCCACTACATATTGATATGGCAAACGTTTTTGGACACATTTGACAAATTCCACCCGGTCAAGGCCTTTTACACTCTGGGTGGCCCCGTCAATACAGGGAAAATTAAAATCTCCAACCAATACTATTCTGTTATTATCGGTATCTGCAATCTCTCTACACATCTGTTCATTGAGTACCCACTGGCTGTTTGGAGGTCTTTAATACAGTCCCAAGACAGTGACCATCTCCTCCTCATTTCTCATATGGCCTGATTTGATGACCCCTTGAGAACATCCTCTCTCAACATTGATGTCATGTCCTCCCTTATCAAAAAGGCAACTCCACCCCTCTCTTACTTGTACTTCTCTGTCACACCTGGAGTTTGTGTCTCTTGGAACATGGAGCTGCCATTCCCACCTTTCCCTCAGCCACATTTCTGTTACGGCCAAAATAGGCAATTCCCCAGAGCCAATCCATGCACTGAGGTCATCTGCCATTTGAGTCAGACCTCGTGCATTGAAATAAATGTACTTTAAACCAGAAATCTTTTCCCTCCCTTTACTGTGCTCCTGACTACCCTGAATCGTAAACTTGCTCTTGATGGCTAATGTATTTTCCCTGACTTCTCGATAGCCCCACTCTTGTCAGAGTTCCAACCACACACCCCCCCACCAAACTAATTTAAACCCTCCCAGGTAACACCTAGTGAATTTCCCTGTGAGGATATTGATCACGTTCAGCTCAAGTGCAACCTGTCCCTCTTGTACAGTTCACCTCTACCCCAGAAAAGATCCAAATGATACAAGAGCTGAAAACTCTGTCCCCTACACCAGCTCCTCAGCCATGCATTCATCTTTTTATTTCTATCCTCAATGACATACGGCATTGGGAGTAATCCAGAGAGTAACCTTGAGGTCCTGCTTTTCAAACTTTTTACCTAACTCCCTACAATCATTTCATACAACCCCATCCCTGTGGTACTTAGGTCCTGTGCCTCACAGTTGTTTTCAAGGTATGTCAGATGTACTGTTTTTCACTCTTGCCAACACCCTACTTTTCCTGATAACAGACTTGCTCGCTTAATTACATTTCAGTTTTAATGAAGGCTGACAGGCAGAATTTCTGTGGAATTGACTGTCAGTGTCATTAGCATAAGGCTCCTGACAGCAAGATGTCTACTGGATGGCATCATGTTATAGCCAACACAAGTTCACGTTTTAGAAATAGCGTTCCCCTATTCGTCAATCAACTTATAGCCAAATCATGTTGCCGGAACACACATTGTACAGAATCCCATGTAACTGGTAAATTCAAACGTTTCCGAAATGTTTGGTGTGCAAAATGGGAACAACTTTACTAACAGCAAGAACCATTATGGCTGGTAATTTAGTGCATTATGGAGATTAGTGCAGCTGTCAATTAGAGTACAAAAAACCTGCACTGCTAAAATACACAGATTGATAGGACCTCTGATTACCATCTGTTCCTGTAGTTTCAGTACACTTTGTTATTTTTATTTTCAAGATTTGTTATTGCAACAATATGAATGCTTAGTTGAGTTTTAGGTGCACAAAAAGCACTTATCTCAGCAGGAGGCAGGGGTGGGACTGTGTTCACGCTTTGATTGAAAGTTTGAAGAGGCTATTAAAGGATTATATGTCTTTAATGTAGTTTCTGACAAGAAGTTAGTTTGCCTTTATAATAGATTATCCAACTGAGAGGATTTAAAATTGCTGCACAGGTTTAAGAATGAGAATTATTTCAGTTTACAACATATATAAGCCAGAATTCTCTTTAATGGTTAAAAGTTTATTTAATTTTCTTCTTGCCATGGCTCCCAGGGCCTGCCTGTTGTAGGTATTGGGTGAGTAGGTTTGAAGGTAGTATGGGAGGGGAGAGTATCAGAAAACACGCAGGTACTAAGGAAAGCAGATGGAAAAATGACAAGTGAGGGTCTAACAACCTTTTATAAAACCAGGTGGAAGACTCAAAAGGACTAAGTTGGGCTTCTCACCAAACCTCTTCGTTGCTCATGTGCACCAGAAATGGCTGGCTTGATTCAATCATGTCTCATTCATTCCCAGAGCAAACACTGCAATGAGACAGGGTGCTTGATATCAAGGTGGAGCTGCTGAGCTGGGCAATTTCCTTCCTCATATTATTTGCAGTCCTAATGATTGCCTCTGTTGCCATGAAAACCAAGAAGAGTTCATTCCTCTCTTTCCAGCCGTCAGAATCTCAATGGAGGCTTCATTCATTTTAAATGTTACCTACTTTCAATAAACCTTTATGGGTTTTCTTTCCCATTGGACCGTATAGCTTGAATGTCTCTTAGTAGTGCAATAGTATCAAATGAAGTGCTTAACTTGTGACAATGGGAACTGCTGATGCTGGAGAATCCAAGATAATAAAATGTGAGGCTGGATGAACACAGCAGGCCAAGCAGCATCTCAGGAGCACAAAAGCTGACGTTTCGGGCCTAGACCCTTCATCAGAGAGGGGGATGGGGTGAGGGTTCTGGAATAAATAGGGAGAGGGGGGAGGCGGACCGAAGATGGAGAGAAAAGAAGATACGTGGAGAGGAGAGTATAGGTGGGGTGGGGATAGGTCAGTCCAGGGAAGACGGACAGGTCAAGGAGGTGGGATGAGGTTAGTAGGTAGGAGATGGAAGTGCGGCTTGGGGTGAGAGGAAGAACAGGTTAGGGAGGCAGAGACAGGTTGGACTGGCTTTGGGATGCAGTGAGTGGAGGGGAAGAGCTGGACTGGTTGTGTGGTGCAGTGAGGGGAGGGGACGAACTGGGCTGGTTTTGGGATGCGGTGCAGGAAGGGGAGATTTTGAAGCTGGTGAAGTCCACATTGATACCATTGGGCTGCAGGGTTCCCAAGTGGAATATGAGTTGCTGTTCCTGCAACCTTCGGGTGGCATCATTGTGGCACTGCAGGAGGCCCATGATGGACATGTCATCTAAAGAATGTGAGGGGGAGTAGAAATGGTTTGCGACTGGGAGGTGCAGTTGTTTATTGCACTACATCCCAAAACCAGCCCAGCTCTTCCCCTCCACCCACTGCATCCCAAAACCAGTCCAACCTGTCTCTGCCTCCCTAACCGGTTCTTCCTCTCACCCATCCCTTCCTCCCACCCCAAGCCGCACCTCCATCTCCTACCTACTAACCTCATCCCACCTCCTTGACCTGTCCGTCTTCCCTGGACTGACCTATCCCCTCCCCACCTATACTGTCCTCTCCACCTATCTTCTTTTCTCTCCATCTTCGGTCCGCCTCCCCCTCCCTCCCTATTTATTCCAGAACCCTCACCCCAGCCCCCTCTCTGATGAAGGGTGTAGGCCCGAAACGTCAGCTTTTGTGCTCCTGAGATGCTGCTGGGCCTGCTGTGTTCATCCAGCCTCACATTTTATTATCTTGCTTAATTTGTGAGCTTGGTGACTGGAAGTACCAGCCTCACAAAGAAAGAAGTAAATCAGTTCTTGGGTCTTTCCAGTATTACATCTGGTTAACACTATTATGGTACCTAGTTTCTTTCTGAGACGAAATCGGAAACCAGACTTCATAGGAATGCAATTTGACAATGAATCATGATGCAAAAGTAAACAAAATCTTAGCAACATGATACTGCAGGGTCTAAACTGGACACTGACACAGTTTTGAAACTGAACTGAATAAAAATGAACACCCTTCTCCAAAATATGAAGATATTGATTTCCAACAAACTTTGTCCTGATTGCATAGATTGAAAGTGTATTCCCTAAATCAATGACATTTTATTTCAAAATGAACTGTAGATTCCACAGAAAACTCACCACAAATATTTCTTCCCATTTTGATGTATACATAGCCATCAATTCCCCATTTGGTTCCCCATGAATTCCGTACAATCCAGTAAGGAATATCACCTGTTTTCAATGGAGAAGTGCCATAAGTTACTGTTATTTCATACTTGTCACTACTTCATGGCAAACTCAATTTCAGACAACACTTGTATCTACCACTTGCTGGATTATCAAAGTAGAAAATAGGAAATCACTTTGATACAAGCACAGCACTTGTATCTAACTTCATTTAGTAGATCTTCAGGACAGACACCTGAGTTTTCAATGCTGAGTCAACTCTCCAAATCCAATTCAGAACAAATTTGGTTAGAGAGAAAAAAAAACTGCAGATGCTAGAATCCAAGGTAGACAAACAGGATGCCAGGAGAACACAGTAGGCCAGGCAGTATCTGGAGGAAAGGAGCAGTCAATATTTTGGATATTACCCTTCTTCAGGATTGGATGTGGGGCTAGGGAGAGCTGCAGATAAAAGTGGGGGGGAGGGGTGAAGGCAGAATGGTGATGATAGGTGGACACCAGTTGGTTGATGGGACGGATGAATAGATTGGTGCTGGAAGGGGGGGGGGGGTCAGAGGTGGAACGTAAGGGAGGAGGTGGGGAGATGAGGGATGAGTGGGAAGGTTATTTGAAGTTGGAGAACTCAATGTTGAGTTCAGGCTGTAGAGTGCCGAGGCAAAAGACAAGGGATTGTTCTTCAACTTTGCATTCTGAGTCACTGTGATGCTGGAGGAAGCCAAGGATAGATATGCTGGAGGGGGAGTGAGGTGGGGACTGGGAGGTTAGGTTGGCCGTTATGGGCTAGGCGGAGATGCTCAGCAAAACAGTCACCTAGTTTACTTTTGATCTCACCGACGTAGAGAAGACCACATCCGGAGTACTGGATGCAATAGACGAGATTGGAGGAGATGCAGGTAAAGCTCTATCTCACTTTAAGATCCTCAATGAAGGTGAGGGAGGTGGTCTATGGGCAAGTGTTGCATCTTTTACAATTACAGGGGAAGGTACTGGGTGGGTTGGAGTTGTTGGTGGGGAGTGTAGCATGAACTAATGAGTAGCAAAGGGAGGCAGAGAGGGGTGGGGAGTGGAAGATGTTCCGGGTGGTGGAGTCTAATTGGAGTTTACCGAAGTGTTTGAGGATGATACGTTGGATGCAGAGGTTGGTGGGGTAGTAATGAGGACAAGGGGCATCCTATCTTTATGATGTTTGGGGGGAGGGGGGAAATGGTGGTTAAGAGGTGTGGAGCGGGCAATAGAGGAGGCACGGCAGACAGCTGTGTCCACAAACTTTTCTAAACAGCTGGGTTTTTGTTGTGGCCTGGAGTTGTGAGTATCATTCAACATAAATAAACTGCAATAGTCAGGAATTTATTCACCTTTGTTAGTGACCATGGTGCCTTGAAGAAGGTGGAGTGGGTAAACAATGCGGTCATCGCAGACAATAATTAGAGAATATGAATAGCACCATCTGTAAGTAGGATTGAGTTTATTGCCTTCCTGTTAACAGGGCAGGGAGCAACTCAATTAGTACACTGGAGAGGAGATACTGGAGGGATGGAAAACTGGTTATGTTGAGGTGCACACATTGTTGAAAATAAGTTCTGTCTGTCGAGTACCAGGAACAAGAAAATACATTTATGAACAGGGCTTCAAAGTTTTAATCATTAGATTATCAGATAAACAGGATATGGAAATGAGCAAGCAGCTGAAATGGGATGAGAATGAGAAATACTGGCACCAGTGGTAGGAGAGGAAGGAAATTTACTATTGGCATGTGCTCCACTGAAGTAATTTGAAATCAATGACACAACAGAATAGAGTGGCAATGTAGGCTGCAAATTATTAGGTAGTAGTAGTATAAATAAAGTTTCAAAAACAAACAAAAAGGGAAGAGAGCAGAATAAAAGTTAGAATTTGTACTTTAGGCAACACAGGTAAAGGGAAAACCGGAAGACGTAAATCAATTAGAGCAAGTAGAGATGGGTGTGAAATTTGTGAGAAAAATATTACAGTCGACTAGCAGATTAGGGTGTGTGACTCAAATAAACATTACTTATCCAAATTCTTGAAATACACGGACCAAACTGAATAATCTCCAGGTCCAAATTCATCTTGTCAGACCTGATATGGTAGCTATCACCAAGTCATGGTTGCTTGATAGTAAGAATCAGAAATTAAATACACCAGGTTTATAATATCTACTGGAAAGACAGATGAAATGGTAGAGGGAAAACATAGTTGCCTCAGCCATAAGGATAAAATCAAATCAATGACAAGAAATTGTGCCTTCATGGTTTAAGATTGTAATAGAGTTTTAGCTGAGAAGTGCAGATTGTTTAAAATCAGAGATTAGACAAGCATGTACGAAAGACATAGCAGTTTTAAAGGAGGGTTTTAACATTCTTGCATATCAGGTTAAGGGGACTACAATATTTCAGAAAGACTGACTTTCTTGAATGTGTCCAGGATGGTTTTCTGCAACAGTATACCCTGCAGCCAACAAACAGCAGGATGTTACACATTTAGTAATGAATAATGAGTGAGAATGTAATTAACAGCCACACTGTACTTGTATATTTAACCAAAACTGATTGTGATATGATTGAGCTCAATGCAATGTTTGAAAGGGGAAACAGCTTCCAAGGGCATGCAGCTTTGGGGACATGTGAAGTGTTAAATCTCCTGAAAGTGATATCCAGTCAAAATCCTGCTATAATCCTATTCACTTCTATGTTTCGCCTGGATGGTTCAAGAAGGCTGCTAACAAACCAACTTCTTGAGGGCAATTAGAAATGGGCAGTAAATGCTAGCATAACCTGAATGCTCATTTCCATTAAAAGAGTATGATTTAAAAACACCTGCACCAGTGCATTTGAAGATATTTGCAAGTCAACAAATGTACATTAGATGTCATTCACCATACTCCTGTACTGCAGTGAGACCAACATTGTGGATCAGTGATACACAGAAGAACACAAGAGAAGTTCCATCAGTAACACCTCTGCTTCATCCTCCAGATTTGATGGAGAAACTAATAAGCAAACGCATGCGTACTTCTTAAAACTGACTCTACTGGCATTCAGGCAAAACTCCTACAAAATCATGTAGTAGCGTTTAGAAGAATGAGTGGACATCTAATTTAGGTATACAAGATGCTAAAGGGAATTGACAAAATTGACGGAGAGTGGATGTTTCCCCTTGAGGGGGCGATCACACATGCAAGTTCATTGTTTAAAGCTAAGGAATGGCAGATTTAAAAGAGAGATGACAAGGAATTGCTAAGGCAGGAACAGGAGATTGATTGTGGATAATCAGCCATGATCAGAATGAATGGTGGTGCTGGCTTGAAGGGCCGAAATGGCCTATTCCTGCACCTATTGTCTATTGCTTCTCTCAAAAGGTTGTGAATATGTGGAATTCATTATTCCAGAGTACACCTGATGTCAGGACACTGAATAAATTTGATGCATAGATTTTTAATTAGTGAAGACTCATGGGAGTAGGCAGGCAGTACAGTTGAGGCCTGGATGAGATCAGGTAGAGTGGGTTTGAGGGGTTGGATCGATTATTCCTTCTCCTCGTCCTGATGTTCTTAAAATGGACTGAACACGATTTCTGAATGATTGAAGTCATAGAACATGTGATTATGGTACAGCACAGGAACAGGCTCTTTCACCCACAATGTTGAGCCGAACATGAAGCCAAATTAAACTAATCCCTCCTACTTACCCTTGGTCAATTCCTTGCATATTCTTGACATTATGTAAAAGTCTTTTAAACATCCCTATTGTATCTGCATTCACCATCACGCCTGGCAGCATGTTCCAGACTCCTACCACTCTGTGTAAAAAAAACTTACCCCTCACATCTCCTTTGAACTCTCCCTACCTTAAGTCCGTGCTCCCTAGTTTGAGACATTTCAACTCTGGGAAGAAGATTCTGATCGTTAACCTTATTTATGCATCTCATAATTTTATAGACTTCTCTCGCCTCAGCCTCCACCGCTCCAGAGATCAAAAAAAAGTTTTTCTATCCTCTCCTTATTGCTAATACCCTCTAATCCAGACTGCATTCTGGTAAAAGAGACAACAAGGTGTAGAGCTGGATGAACACGGTAGGCCAAGCAGCAAAGAAGCAGGACGGCGGACGTTTCTGGCCTAGACACTTGTCAGATTTGTGAAGAAGGGTCTAGGCCTGAAACGTCAGCCTTCTTGCTGCTTGGCTTGCTGTGTTCATCCAGCTCTATACGTTGTTATCTCAGATTCTCCAGCATCTGTAGTTCCTGCTATCTCTGCATCCTGATAAACCTCTTCTGTAACAGAATTGTACTCAATGTGTGGCCTAACCAAAGTCTTACAAAGCTGCAAGGTGACATCCTGATTCTTGTACTCAATTCCTGTCAAATAAAGGCAAACATGCTATTCGCCTTCTCCACCACCTTATCTACTCGCCTGGTCACTTTCAGGGAACTATGGACTTGAACCCCAAGATCCCTTTGTACATCAAGGCTCTTCAGGGTCCTGCCATTAACTCTACTTTTTCCTAACATTAAAAAACATTTGGATAGGGACACACATGAGAAGAGATGAGAGGGATATGGACCAAAGGCAGGCAGTTGAAACTAGCTGAGTGGGCATAATGGACAGCATGGACCAGTTTGGGCCAAAGGGCCTGTTTTCATGCTATATTACTCTGACTATGTGACCTCCCAAGGTACAGTACCTCACATATACACAGATTAAATTCCATCTGCCAGTTCTCCACCCAAATCTGGCTGTATCCTTTGATAACCTCTACACCATCCACAACTCCACCGATCTTTGTATCGTTTGCAAACTAACCAACCCACCCACCCACATTTTCATCCAAGTCATTAATATATATCACAAACAGCAGACATCCCAGCGGAACACCACTCGTCATGGACCTCCAGCCTGAAAACAACCTTCTGCCACTATCCTCTACCTGCTATGGGCAAGCCAATTCTGAATCCATGTGTCCTCGTCCTGATGTTCTTAAAATGGACTGAACACGATTTCTGAATGATTGAAGTCATAGAACATATGTGATTATGGTACAGCACAGGAACAGGCTCTTTCACCCACAATGTTGAGCCGAACATGAAGCCAAATTAAACTAATCCCTCCTACTTACCCTTGGTCAATTCCTTGCATAAGTCACCAGGGATCCCATGCATCTTAATCTTCTAGATGAGCCTACCCTGAGGGACATTGGTGAAAAATCCATGTACAGAACACCGACTGCTCTACCCTCATTGATGACCTTCATTACCACCTTGAAAAATTAATAAGTTTGTAAGACACCACTGCCCTGCACAAAGCCATGCTGACTGCCCCTAATTAGGCCATGCTTTTTCAAATGTGTATAACTCCTATCCCTAATAATTCTCTCCAACAGCTTCCCAACCATCGATGTAAGACTCACCAGTATGTGGTTTCCTGGATTACCCTTGAATAGAGGAACAACGTTAGCCACTCACCAGTCCTCCAGAACCTCTCCAGTGGCTGGTAAGGATACAAAGATCTTGGTCAAGGCCCCAGCAATGTCTTCCTTTGCCTCTTCCAATAATCTGGGGTAGATACCCTCGGGTCCTGGGCACTTGTCCATCTTGATGCTCCTGAGGAGACCCAACACCACTTCTTTCTTGAACTCAAAATTCCCTGGCATGTTAGCATACTCCCCACTCTAAGTCTGTAAGGTTCTATTTCATGAATTCCCAAGTGATCAGAATCCCTGGACATAGAAAATGCTGCAAAGACACCATGCTTCAGGAAATGCTTCAGGCAGTCATTCGACAACTGGGACGAGCTTGCCACGAATCACTCAAAATGCTGGGAACTTATTTGTCTCGATGCTTTATACCTTGAGTCCAAATGTTTTAATTGCAAATCAGAGGAGTAGCAGAGACTACAGGTAAAGGAGCCCAGTCCTCCACTCTGGATCCTATGTCCACATGGGAAATACAAGTGCTCAAAGATCTGTTAATCGTTCTGAGGAAGTGCCAAATGACCAAAACATTAACTCTGATATTTTTCTTCTCAAATGCTGCCAGACCTGCTGAGCTTTTCCAGCAACTTCTGTTTTTGTTCCATGTTAGACAAACATCAGTTTACTCTTCAGAAGTGAATAAGAGTAGATTGTGGGAAATAGGCTAACAGAGTTGAGTCCATGGTATTTTGCTTCATTCATGATTTATCACATTCTTTTGCACCACAGTCCTTTTTCTTACCATTTATTGCTTGGTAGCAAGTCGTCTTTGAATTTACTTCATGATAAATACAGTTTATGCATTTATGAGAATGAATACTGAGGTTGCACAATATTGTCACTTCTGGAATTGCTTTGTGTTAGCGGCATTGTGGGTAGGATGTAATGCTCCTCTGTGCCATTGATTGAGAGATCCTGGATATTCATCTAGCACATCCTCAGAGGTTAATTTATTCAGGGTCAAGGGCTGACCCTAAAACATATAACCATCAGGTACAGCAAGCAGCAGGTCATGGTGTGTAACCTGTAAATGTCACATCGCACAAGAGCCTTGGTGTACTCGGGGGGAAACAAGGCCATTTAAACTGGCTAATGAAACTCAATCTTTGCCTGTGCACTGTATCATCAGTATTGTCCTCTGTACTGTCTGCCTGTGTTTATACAAAGAGTAAGTTGATGCTGCTGTTGATGTTGGCACTGGTCGTATTAGACTTCATCTCAGATACAATCAAAACAAACAGCCATCCATCCTACTGTAATTCAGAAAAATTTCCAAAATGATGTAACTCAGTTCTCAACAACTATTCAAGTTATCAACAACTGTCAGTAAACCACTGTCCAAGAGCAAGCAAGAAAGAAACTGAGGGGAGTGCACTGGCTGCATTATTTCTGTGCAATGAATTCAGCCTCCTTGCCTGCTGTTATGTTCTCTCCTTGCCATTAGGAAAGTGAGTTTCGTGAGTTTCAGGAATTTCAGGATTTGCATACATGTGCTGTTAAGTTTGAAAGTGAATTAAAGTATCACTCCTATTAATCATTGATGTATGTTCATTGGCAACCAGTTCTTGCAGAGGATCTCTGTGTAACCAACCTAATTTCCTGACACATTTATGGATGTTGGTTAGAGTTGGCATGCCAGCATACTCAAATTTTTGCTAGGTTTAACTTCCTACTCAAAACCATAGGAGCATTGGAGTAAGAGTAGGCTGTTCAGCCCCTTTGAGCTTGCTCCACTAGTCAGTATGATCACAGTTGATCATTTACCTCATTGTTGTATTCCCATGCCAGCCTCATATCCCTTCATGTCATTAGTCACTAGAAACCTAATTTAATGACTGAGCTTTCACAGAACTATGGAGTACAGAATTCCAAAGAAACATCACCCTCAGAGTAAAGACTTCCATTACATCTCAGAACAAAAGACCATTTAGTACTGAGACTATGTTCCCTGGTTCTAGACCCCATAGCCAAGGAAAAAGTCCTTTCTACATTTACTCTGTCTTTTACTTACCTTTAACAACTTTGAAAAATAAAAGCAACTTCTGGAGAAACTCAGCAGATCTGGCAGTTTTGAACAGTTCTGAAGAAGGGTCCTGACCTGAAATGTTGACTTTCCTACTCCTCTGATGTTGCCTGACCGTGTTCCTACAGTTCCACACAATATTGTCTCTGACTCCAGCATCTGTAGTTCTTGCTATCTCCAAATAATACAGGTCATCTCCTTAAATGACTCCTCATAGGACACTCCCACCATCCTCAGAATCAGTCTGGCGAACTACCGCTGCACTCCCTTTATGGCAAGATATCCTTCCAAGGGAACCAGAACTACACACAATACTTGGAAATGTTGTCTCAACAGTGTTTAATACAATTGAAGCAACACTTCTTCGTTCCTATACTTTAATCATTTTGCAGCAAAGGTTAACAGACCAGTTTTTTTTTCTGAATTATTCGATATACCTATGATGTTAGCTTTCAGTGATTTATTTCCAAGGATACTTATGTACCAATCATAGCAATACGTTTACAGTCTTTCACCATTTCGGAAATACTCTGTGCTTTAATTCTTCTGGCCAAAGTAGATAATCACATTTATCCACATTATATTCAATCTGTCCTACTCTTGCCCACTTGCTCAGACTATTTAAATCCTCTTGGAGCCTCTTTACATCCTCCTTACAAGTTTCCCACAATGCCCCACTGTTCACAGCCTGACAAAATGACCCACTTACTCTTACTCTCTGCTTTCTATCTGTTAACTAATCTTGAATCCATGGCAGTATATTACCTCAATCTTATGGGTTTTACTTTTGTTTCCAATGTCCTCTGTGGGACTTAAAAGTTTTCCAGAAATCTAAAACATCTACTGCCTCGATCAGGTTTGTCAAGTATGACTTCCTTCATCAATCCAAGTTGATTCTGTTCCAATGGACAATTATTTCCTAAATATCCAGTCATCATAGCTTTTGTAGTTTTTCTACTACTAATGTCAGGCTAAAAAGTCATTAGTTCTTTTTTTTTCTCTTCTTTCTTTCTAAACAGCAGGTCACATTGCAACCATTCGATCTCCAGGTGTCACAGAATCGTGAAAGATGATCACCAATGCATCTACCATCTCTCTATCTCTTTTAGCCATTCTAGGGTGAAGATCATTGAATTCCAGAAATTAGTCAACTTTCAATCCCCTTAATATCTCCAATACATTTTAAAATTAATATTAATTCCTTTCAGTTCCATACTGACATTAAACTGCAGAAATTTAATTATTACAGGTAGATTTCTCATACCTTTCTCTGTGAAGACAGAGTACTTACTAAGCTTCTCTGCCCTTTCTGTATTTCCAATTATAAACTTGTCTGTTTCTATCAGCAATGGAGCCATTTTGGTCTTTGCCAGTTTTCTATTAAAAATACTTATAGAAGCTTTTGAGATTAGTTTTTAACATATCTTGCTATTTTACATTCATATTCAGCTCTTATAGGCTTTTATCTCGCTTTCACATTCTATCCTAATAGGTTTATTTGCACATTCTCTCACTGATCGGGTTTAATCTGGATATCAATAGAGGAGTTTACAAAGTACGCTACAAAAGTACTGCACAGAAAAAATCTGATTCACTCAATTTAAAGTTTTTGAGAAGACTTGTAGTTCGGGTTATGGATGAGCTTGTAGACATGCTCGCCGAGCTGGTGGGTTTGGTTGCAAACATTTTGTCACCCAGCTCGGTAACATCGTCAGTATGCCTCCGGTGAAGCATTGATGTTCTGTCCTGCTTGTTATTTTTGTGCCTCAGTTTGCTGGGGTGGTTGGTATTACTTCTGGTTTTGTTTGTCAGTGGTTTGTACATAGGGTCTAATTCAATGTGTTTGAGATGGGAGTTCCCAGTTGGAATACAAAGCCTCCAGGAATTCCCTAGCATGTTTGTTTGGCTTTTGCAATTATGGATGTGTTGTCCCAGTCAAATTCACGTCCCTCGCTGTCCGTGTGTACTGAGTCAAGTGAGAATTGGTCGTGTCTCTTGGTGACCAGTTGGTGTTCGTTTATCCGTATTGTCAGTTTTCTTCTGGTTTGGCCTATGTAGTAGTTCTCACAATCCTTGTATGGTATTTTGTATATTACCCTAGTTTTGCTCGTTTTGGGTACAGGATCCTTTCTCATGCAAGGATTGATTGATGAAGATGGGGAAGATCCCCCACAATACTCCCAACAGTGTACCTGCTAGAGAGGGGAATAATTCCTGACATCTTGTCATGGAGGTGATGGAAGATACAATTGAATTTCAGTAGACAGCTGACCTTCGACAGGGTCTTCCACAGCATTTCCCCATTTACTAAGTTAAAAGCCTTAGTCTGATTGATAAAAGCGATGTCTGTCATTGTTCTTGGAGTTGCTGAGCTGTGAAAATCGTGTCCCGAGCACCATGGTTTGTTCAGAAGCTACTTTTTTTTTCCTACAGTGTGTAAACAGGCCCTTCGGCCCAACAAATCCACACCGACCCTTGGAACATCCCACCCATACCCATCCCCGAACACTATGGGCAATTTAGCATGGCCAATCCACCTAGCCTGCACATCTTTTTGGATTGTGGGAGGAAACCAGAGCGTCCGGAGGAAACCCACGCAGACACAGGGAGAATGGGCAAATTCCACACAGTCGTCCAAGGGAAGAATAAAACCTGGGTTCCTGGCGTGGTGAGGCTGCAGTGTTAACCGCTGAGCCACTGTGCCGCCCCAAACGCTGGCTTTCAGGAAGGATTTCCTCAGAGACTAGGAGAAGGTGCCTAGCGAGGATTTGGGTGATGACCTTTTCAGTGATGTAGAGTAGGGAGATTCATTACTAGTTCCCACAGTCCACTTTGTCTTCTTTCTTGAAGATGGTGGTGATGGCAGCATTTCTGAGATCGGCAAAGATTCTTGGACTCTGATGACTTATGGTGTGGAAACAGGCCCTTTGGTCCAACAAGTCCACATCGACTCTCACAACAACCCACCCAGACCCATCCCCCTAATCTACACAGTTCTGAACACTACAGGCAATTTAGCATGGCCAATCCACCTAGCCTGCACATCCTTGGACTGTGGGAGGAAACCCACACAGATAAGGGGAGAATGTGCAAACTCCACACAGGCAGTCGCCTGAGAGTGGAATTGACGTAAGCCCCTGATATTGTGAGCCAACACTGTTAACCACTGAGCCACTGTGCTGTCCTCTTTGTCTTCCCTCTTTCTTTCTTTGTCTCAAATTTTCAGGAACAATTAATAGAGATGACAGATAAGCTTTGCTCTTCCAAGTTCAAAAATCTCTGTTGAACTCCCATTACATTTCCATTCTTCATGTGCCTAATGGTGGCATCAACTTCTGCTAAGATCACTTTTGATGGTGACTTGAGGAATTTCCTCAAACATACGCTCAACAATAATTGCCTTGTAGTTTAAAAATTCTTTGAAATATTCTCTCCAGAAGAGGCTGACGCTTTCTGTCTCTCACAAAAGGGTTCCAACCTTACTCTGAACTGATTTGAGGCCAAGGCTGTTTGGGCGTGTATACTGTCTTGGTGGCATTGTAGAAACTCCAAGCATCTTGTTTGTCAGCATGGAGTAGTAATTCCTTCTCTTTCTCCATCTACCATTGGTTCTTGATTTTCCTACTTCTACTGTGTAACTCTGCCGTTCATGTTTTTCCAGGCATGTTGAGTTTTCCTCTTCTTGTCATTGACATACTGGACAATGTGGTCATTGTTGTCAAATCAGTCTTGACATTTCCTGGTCAAGTAGTCAATGGTTTCTTCACAGCAGGAGATGATGGTTGTCTTTAATTCTTTCCAGATTTCCTTCACTCCATTAAAATTAACTCTTTAGAAGTTTTGGGTAAGACATTGTTGTAAGTCCATTAGGCTGCTTGGTTCTTGAAGCTGCTCATCATTGGGCTTTTTTTTTCTGAATTGCTTTGTCTTCTTTAGCAGCTTTGGGAGGCATTGAAGGGCATTGAGGAGCAGATGAACTGGTGGAATGCATAGCAGTCGTCTGCACCAATCATTGCTTAGTAATAAGAACATTCTTTTGGTCTCAGGATTGAATGATGATGTAGTTGATCATGTGTGCCTCGAAGAAGTCCTGAACTTGTCTTTTTGGTGGAAGTGTGTTGATGATGACAAGTTGTTATTTTGCAGGAAAATTTCACTAAAGTTGCAACTCCTGACTCCTTCCTTTCCAATGGCTTCTTTCCAGAGTTGAGAGTATTTTCCAACACTGTTGAAGTCTCCAAGGAGGATAATTTTATCTTCCTTAGTGAGTTAGATGTTGCTGAGTATGGTGGAGCTAACACCTTTGTGGATTCATCTATGGCATCAAGGGTTTCAGCTTAGGCATTCATAATTTTCACCTGTTGCTTCTTGGCAAGTTGTAGACAGAGTCATGAGCAGATTGTTGATGCCAACATGGAGCTCTAAGAGTCGGTTAACTTTTGTTTGTTCTTTTATAAGTTTTCTTGTTTGATGATATTATACTACATCATACAATCTTTACCTTGCCTTGTTAGCCATGGCTCTCTCTCTTTTTCTGCTGGATAATTTTACCTTTTGGGGATGTATGTTGTTTTGAAAATCAAGCATAGCTGGAGGCAAAATACCATTCTGGAAGCTACAGAGAAACTCCTGTCTATTCCCATAAGTACTCAACTCCCTAACATGATTTCCCTTCCACTTTTTTTCTATCCCACTTGTGCAACTGAACCACAAGTTGACTCTTGCTACATTCCTCTGATAAAACATCACCTTCATGAGTATTCAAACTGAAGACTAGATCATGAGTGAGATAGGCTCAAAAGATTCCTGCACTACCTGCCTGATCTTCCGAGTTGGCCTAGTGGTCACCCATTCCGTCTCAATCTTAATCCATAGTGTACCAATTTGTTAAACAAGTTCTTTTCATAGCACTCACATTTGTGTATAAACCACAGTGACTCCAACCTCTGCTTGGGCTCCAATCATGTAGACATACATGATTGTCTAGGCCATGTGGAGTATCCACAATCTCGTTCGTGGCACAAGATGGGCATTTATTAGCTTAAGTTTATTTTCAGACTATTTATTTTAAAACTGGAGACTGTGGGTGGCATGGTGGCTCAGTGGCTAGCATTGTTGCCTCACAGTGCCAGGGACTTCAATTCAATTCCTCTGCCGGGTGACTGTCTGTATGGAGTTTGCACATTCTCGCCATGGCTGCATAGGTTTACTCTGGGTGCTCCAGTTTCCTCCCACAGTCCAAAGATGTGCAGGAGAGGTGGGCCGGCTATGCTAAATTGCCCAAAGTGTTCAGTGATGTGGGGATTAGGTGGGTTATAGGGAGATGGGTCGGTATGGACTTGTTGGGACAAAGGGCCTGTTTCCACACTGTAGGGAACCTATGATCTATAATAAGGTAGAAAATAACATTACTCACCAACTGACTCCAATAAATCCAGCTCTTTGCAAACAGATTGGATGTTCACCAACCAATCCTTTGAAGATGGGTTCCGTTGGAGTTGATCACCTCATTTCCAAGTTTCCTTTGCAGTGATGGGTCCAGAGGGACCCCAGAGTTTAAATAACAAGCGGGAAAGTACAGCAATGCTTCATTGGAGGCTGCATAGTGATGTTACCCAGCAGGGTAATGAAACGTCTGCAAACTAACAAATCAGCTTGGTGAGCGAACCAACCACAGAATCAGCTTAGGAGTTTGTTGTGGCATCTCTGGCATTCTCACATGCTGCATGTGACAGTGCCTTCCCAACTCATTGGTAGGTGAAGGCCTTAAATACTCGTCCCAATTTATATCATCCAATTGCATAGTGTTTTCAGAGAGGTCTGCAGCCTCCCTGTCTTGCAGTTAAGTCCCCAAAAGCACATATCTCTTCAGACTGAATTGCCCTGACTGTGTCTGGAGATTAGTTTTGAATTTTACAACCCTTCAAGCACAGGCTATAATCTTTGATCACTGTTTTAAACAAGGTGATATAACCTGCCATGGCCCACGTGTCTCCATTTAGAATCTGAAAAGCAGATTTCTGATTTTCATTGTGTGTAAATCCTGTGTTCTGTACACAACTGGAAATATTCTATATGCATATGATCTAGCCCAAAACTATTCCAGTTTCATTGTTAAGATTTATTTGGTTTGCATCCCACAACTTTTCAAACAGACCACTACCTTGTAAAAGATACTTTGGAAAGCTACCTGGGCCATGTTCTTGCTTGTTCATTTATTGGTTCTGTTTCACAGAATTACACAGTACAGGATAGGCCCTTTGGCCCAATGAGTTTGGACTGCCAAAATATACTGTGACTTAGATGACTCCCACTTTCTTGCACTAGGCCCACTGCCTTGAATGTCATGACGTTTCAAGTGTTCATCCAAATGTTTTCTAAAGATTGTGAGATATCCTGACTCAACTGACTCCAAGTCAGTGCATTCCAGGCATCTTGAAGAACATCTTAATATGAAAACAGAACTACAGCCTTTAAATGGGAACAACACACAGTTTAACCAAAATGTTTTTATAAGCACTCAATAAACCAAATTTTCAAAATCTCAGTTATGAAATTAAATTTCACGTACCTGTCGTGTCATAACCAGTGATCACTACTGCATGGTTTGACTTGCCTTGAGAGCAGTGATGCTGAATAATGCCACCAAGATAGTCCTGCCAACTTACTGCATCCACAACCACCACCAACGGACCCCATTCCAACAGTTTCTCCATCATAACATCTTCATTATATCTACATAGAGCAACATTTGTGCATGTTAGTTTTTTAAAGATATCTGAACCCATCAAAAACTTAATGAAACAAAATTAATCATAGAGTGACATCCAAGTAGCACATTACTTTATTCGAGTAAAAACAAAATATGATCCACTAAATTTGATGAGCACATTGTAAATAACCTTCCCCTCAAATGAACATAATGATTCCCCTTCTTTAAGATATTAACCTGCCCTGCAACAATGAACTTACATTTGTTACACTTATGATTGTTCTTCACTTAGCTGTAAATAACTGCATAGTATTTATTGCACAATAGACAATGTACCCCAGTAAGTGCAGGAGTCAGCAACCCTGCCACTGCCTGCCACTCGGGAAAATGCTCATTTATACCAACTCTACATTTCCTGTCTGCTAGCCCGTTCTCTAAACATGTCAGTACACTACTCCAATCCAAAGACCCTATTGAAACCTTCTGAAAGTCAAAATAAACCACATCCATTGGCTCCTCCTCATCAATTCTGCCAGTTACTTTCAAAAAATTCCAGCAGTTTGTCAAGCATGATTTCCCTTTCATAAATCCATGCTGACTCTGTCATATCCTGTCCCATGCTTTCCAAATGTTCTGCTATTAAATCCTCTATAATGGACTTGAGCATTTTCCCCACTCCTGAAGTCAGGCTAACCAGTCTGTAATTCCCTGTTTCTCTTTATCAACTTTTTTTAAATCGTGGGGTTACATTAGCAATTGTCTAATCCACAGGAACAATTCCAGAATCTAGACAATCTTGAAAGATGACCACCCATTATTTGTAGGGGCACTTCTTTAAGTTGTCTAAAAGTCGATTATCTTAGTCTGTGGATTTATCCGATTTTTAATCCCATTAATTTCTCCTACACCATCTCCTAAATATACTGATTTCTTTCAGTTGCTCCCTCTCACTAGAACCTGTGTTTCTCAACATTTTTGAGACTTTATTTCTGTCCTCGTTCTGAAGACAAAACCAAAGTATATATTTAATTGACCTGCCTTCTTTTTGTTCCCCCTTGCAACTTCCTCTGTTTCTGGTCTACTCTATTGAAAGCTGCCATTAAAAATATATTGTGTCTCCCTTTTACTTGAAAGAGAAAGAAATCTAGAAAGCAGTTATGTTTTCATTAAACACCAGACTGTGAGCTTCAGCCTTGTTGCCAAGATTTGGAAGTTAAAATGCAGGAGATCAAAGACAAGGAAATCAGTTCACATGTTGATTATTCCTTTCCATTTTGGAGAACAGAGATTTAATGAAGTGGGTAGAATTTGACTGTTGTCAAATTTACATATACATAGCTATCTAAATAAAACATTTTCAGGTCTGCCTTCACATCTTGTCTCACTAAGTGCTTCTCACTAAGCTTGTAAAATGTTGGAGACGTGCTGGACTGAAAGGCACAATATCCAGTCCTGATCACTGTGGTAGCCATGGTTTATAACATTGCACAATTGCATATTTACTAAAATGGGCACAGAGGAATGATTCCTAATGAAATATTTTACTCTTTGAGTTAGAATATACTTACAAAAATTAGGGTTTTAATATAAGCATGCTACTTACAATTTTGCTGGCCAGAAATTAAGCACCATATTTCCATGAATGTCAGTGTGCAAAAGAACTACAGCTAACGTTGCTTTAACATTTGAAGAATTTACGTCAATTTTTAAAAGCCATCCCGATAGGGTACCACACCAGATTTGGACTCAGGAGATTAGAGCCATTACATGTTGTGGGTGGAGTTGAAGTGATGGGTAGGAAGTCCCAGCCTCTGGAACAGCCAGCCAATCAGATTGATCTGTAGGTCCAACAGTCCCAGCAACACTTGGGCTAAATTAGTGGATGCTTCCTGAACTTCAGAAAGCCGCATAAAGAAAACCAATTAAATCTGGAGTGAGGTAAGTTAGGGATATTAGACGCTGCTTAAGTGTTATTTTCTTGGCATTACCCAAAATAGGCAAAAAATGACCTCTAAAGAAATTACCTTCCTGATCTCCGATCATTGTTTTATGAGACTTTGGTTAGGCTATACTGTAATGCATTTAATTATGATTGCCACATTATAGGAATGATGTAGAAGCTTTGGAGAGGGTCCAGAAGAGGTTTGCCAGGATGCTGCCTGGATTAAAGGGTATGAGCTATAGGGAGAGGCTAGAATAACATGGGTGGTTTTCTCTGGCACGGTAGATGCAGAGGGGAGACTTGTTAGAAGCCTATAAAATACGTGATGCATTGATAGAGTTGACAGTCAGAATCTTTCTCCTTCTCCTTGAGCTTAAATGTCTAATACCAGGGGATGCATTGAAGGTGAGGGGGAGGCAAGTTTACATGGAGTGTGGTAGGTTTCTGGAATATGCTGCTAGGGGTGCTTTTGGAGGCAGATATAATAGAAGGGTTCAGGGACTTGTAGATAAGCACAAGAATAAGCAAGGAACGGAGGATATAGACTAACGGCAGGCAGAAAGGATTAGTTTAATTTGGTGACATGCTCAGCATAGCATTGTGGGCCAAAGGGCCTGTTCTTGTGTTGTTCTGTTCTATTTTGAAAATTATAAAAACTGAGCAAACACAATTTACTTTTAACCATCTTAACCATATGTGGTGACTAGCTGCTGATTTCAGCACTCCACCATCCTCTGCATAAGGGGGTGACCTCAGGAGTGGGTGAGGTTAGTGCGTTACCTACTGAAAACAATAACATTAGGAATAGAAGCCAGAGTAAACAATTCAGTCCCTAAGCCTGCTCCGTTATTTAATACAATCATAGTTAATCTTAACTTGGTCTCAGCCCCACTTACCTACCCATAACCCTTCAACTCATTACTAATTAAAAATCTGTCTATCTCCTCCTTAAGTTTCGTCAATGTCCCAGCACCCACCACGTTCTGAGTTACTGAATTCTACAGATTCACGACCATTTTCAGCAAATGAATTTTTCCTCATCTCCATTTTAAATCTGCTACTTCTTATCCTCAAACTATGATCTATTGTTCTACACTTTCCCGCATGAGGAAACATTCTAAATCTACTTTGTCATTTGCCTTTAGCATCTTATACATCTCAATTAGATCTCTTAGTTCTCTAAACCCGAGAGAGAGTATAGGCCTAAGCTGCTCAATCTCTCTCTTCATAAGACAAGCCTTTCTTCTCCAGAATCAATATAGTGAATGTTCTTTGAACCGTCTCTAGTACAACTACATCTCTCTTCAAACAAAGGGACCAAAATTGTTTGCAATTGTCCAGGTGCTGTCTCACTTAGGTCTTGTATAGTTGTAGCAATGCCTCCCTACTTTTATATTCCATATTCATTTTGCAGTAAATAACAAAATTCCATTTGTCTTCCTTATTCCCTGATGTACCGACATATTATTCTGCATGAGTATATGCAGATCCCTCTGCATCCCTTCAGACGCAATCTGAAGCTCCTCCTCATTTGGATAAGTTGTCTTTCCGGTTCACAAATCAAAATGATAACCACATGAAACTTCATCTGACAATTTTCTGTCCATTCACCTAACTTATCCATGTCCATTTATAAATTTCTTATCTCTTCATTGCAGCTTACTTCCTTATCTGTTTTAGTATCATCCAATACAGTTATATAGATGACAATTAGTTGGGCCCAAGGATCTAGTTTATGGCTCTATGCCAAAAATATACCCTGTGAGGATATTAATACCCAACTCATCACCTTAACTTGAATTGAGGATGTGTTAATAGACAGAATACAATTCTAATAACTAGTGCAGTGTCACAAGATCAGAACTTTAGCCTCCTGTCAGTGACTGAGATGGAAGAACCAACTGAAACCTACGCAAATCTACTGAAGCAAAGTTAGACATGAAGGAAACTGGATGAAAAACAAATATAGATGTAATAAGATAGAGTATAATGTGATGAAATTGAAATTATTCCCTTTGGGTGGAATATTGGAAAAAACAAAAACAGTCTCAAAAGAACAGAATAGCAAATCTTTGAATACAAAGAGATTTGAGTATCCTTGTATATCACAGTATGTTATGCAGGAACATCAAGTAGAAAGGCAAATTACATGACAGCCTTTATGAGAAGGGTTTGAAGAATAACAACAGTAAGGAAACTTTGCTGCAATGTATCCAGCTTCCACAAGATCAAACCTAGGTACTGTGAATAGTTTTCTCTTCTTATCGAAGAAAAAAATATGCCTGCCTTAAAGGGAATACAAACCAAAATTGAGTGCTGGGATGATTGAGCTGCTGTTTAAAGAGTTGGAGTAGATTTGCTGTATGATCCCAGGAGTTTAGAAAAATGAGAGGTGATTTCTTTGAAGCATGGAACACTTCTGAAGGCTATGGCAGGATAGATGCTGAGAGGCTGTAAGCTTTAGATGAAGAGTTCAGGACTGTAAGTCGTTCAGGGATCATCCATTCAGGACTGAGATGAGAAGAAACTTCTTAAATATAAAGAAACTGTAATTCTCTCACCAATAAGTTTCGTGGATGCTTCATCATTGACTTTATTCAAGACAAAGATTGACAGATCTTTGGACATAAATGTGAAGAGATATAGGATAGGATGAGAAAGTGAAATTGAACTGAAAGATCAGGCATAATTTTATTGAATGGTAGAGCAGGCTTAAGAGGTAGGATGAGCTACTCCTGTTCCTATTTCTTATGTTCTAATTTACAGCAGTGCAGAGTATCTCTTGATATTGGTTCCACATTATCAACTTGACAGCCAACAACTTATCTCTCAAAAATAATGTCCCAGTCAATTAATTTAGCATCAAATATGATGTAATAGACTGAAGGAATCTCAAATACCTGAAGCTATATGCTTTAAAACCTGTGATAGCAACGCCAAATGTAGACCTTGAAAAGTAATGGCATATTCCAGTTTGTGCATTGAAAGGATACTCTGACTCTTTCACCAGTTTTGCTTTGCTCTGTATATAAACAAAAAATAAACAAATAGACAATATACATGATTTTCAGTGAGAAAATACAGAATTCTTTGCAAGGGATGTTTGTTACATTTTGTCTGTATTTACCCAATTTACATCAGCTATAATCATCTGTATCTGGAAAAAAATACCCTTCCTCTTATGAATTAATTTACTCTCATAATCATTTCTCCCATTGATAAGAAACAAGAACAACATAATTGGATGTTGAAAGGGCATGCACTCAATTACTTTTCAGGGAGAAATGCTGTCAATTGTGAAATTCTGTATTGGCCATTATCCTGCATTTAGAGTGAATGATGTTGTATGGTAAGATACTGGCATTTTGGGGCATGACAGATTCATTAGCACTGGCCCAGTTCTGCATTCAGAAGAATAATGTAACTGGTTCCAGGAATCCTATTAATTGATACTTCTTGTCGCCACCTTGCTATCATGGCCAGACAGCATGAAGAGGAATCTCAAAGAAAAAGCAACTGTGTTCTATATTTTGGAATTAAATTCTGCTTTTTTAAAAGGTAGTAAACATTGTTGAACATACAAAACGGCTAAAGCTGATCATATTATCATATTTCCAGGATCATCTGACATCCCGCCTTTCCCCCCAATACTGAGTAGACATTCTGAATAAAGATGACAGAAGAAAACTGGTGGATATTTACTGGCTCTTGATAAAGGAAAACATTAAGCCCCACTATTGTTAAAAATGATTGCCACTGCTTTTCGTTACCACATTACCTCTGAGAATGTTAAGCTACAAAGTTAGCATAACAACTTTCCAAAGCTGACTGAGAGGGGGCCCACAGTACCTGAAATGCCTATCTTCATTCCACGACTGAAATCGGAGCTTGTTTGTTGTTTAAATAAACTCTGCTGGCAGTACCTGCTGTTTGCATTCTCCCACCTGAAAAAGGCGAACACAAGGCCGAGCCTAGGTGGCAACGAGCTTTGGATCCTCCTCCCTTCCCCCACCCAAAAAAATCCCCAATCGTGTCTACATGTTGTTGGCTGGAAGGAAGCTTGTGCTTTGTGTGCAAGAAGGAAAACAGCTGGGTCCAGCTCAATGAAGAAATTACAATTGGACACTGACCTTCAGGAAGCTGTAACTCGTGAACTGATTTTTAAAAATATCTCCGGATTTGCCAGAATCTGTAAATTATAGCCTAACAAGCTTCTGTCTAGTGTTCATTAGTTTTCAGAGTGATTGTTTTTGTATATGAAGTACCACAGTAATTACATCAAGTTTTGAATATTAAAAATTCTCATTCTTTTATTTAACCTTAATTGATTTAGCTATGGTAATAAAATGTGAGGCTGGATGAACACAGCAGGCCCAGCAGCATCTCAAGGGTTCAAAAGCTGACGTTTCAGGCCTAGACCCTTCATCGGAGAGGGGGATGGGGTGAGGGTTCTGGAATAAATAGGGAGAGAGGGGGAGGTGGACTGAAGATGGAGAGAAAAGAAGATAGGTGGAGAGGAGAGTATAGGTGGGGAGGTAGGGAGGGGATAGGTCAGTCCTGGGAAGTCGGACAGGTCAAGGAGGTGGGATGAGGTTAGTAGATAGGAGATGGAGGTGCGGATTGGGGTGGGAGGAAGGAATGGGTGAGAGGAAGAACAGGTTAGGGAGACAGAGACAGGCTGGACTGGTTTTGGGATGCAGTGGGTGGAGGGGAAGAGCTGGGATGGTTGTGTGGTGCAGTGGGGGGAGGGGACGAACTGGGCTGGTTTTGGGATGCAGTGGGGGAAGGGAAGATTTTGAAGCTGGTGAAGTACACATTGATACCATTGGGCTGCAGGGTTCCCAAGTGGAATATGAGTTGCTGTTCCTGCAACTTTCGGGTGGCATGACATCTAAAGAATGTGAGGGGGAGTGGAAATGGTTCACAACTGGGAGGTGCAGTTGTTTGTTGTGAACCGAGCGGAGGTGTTCTGCAGAGCGGTCCCCAAGCCTCCGCTTGGTTTCCCCAATGTAGAGGAAGCCACACCGGGTACAATGGATACAGTATACCACATTGGCAGATGTGCAGGTGAACCTCTGCTTAATATGGAAAGTCATCTTGGGGCCTGGGATAGGGGTGAGGGAGGAGGTGTGGGGGCAAATGTAGCATTTCCAGCGGTTGCAGGGGAAGGTGCTGGGTGTGGTGGGGTTGGAGGACTGTGTGGAGCGAACAAGGGAGTCACAGAGAGAGTGGTCTCTCTGCCGGGTGTGGTGGGGTTGGGGGGCAGTGTGGAGCGAACAAGGGAGTCACGGAGAGAGTGGTCTCTCAGCCAGCTCAGCCCAGCTCTTCCCCTCCACCCACTGCATCTCAAAACCAGTCCAGCCTGTCTCTGCCCCCCTAACCTGTTCTTCCTCTCACCCGTCCCTTCCTCCCACCCCAAGCCGCACCTCCATCTCCTACCTACTAACCTCATCCCACCTCCTTGACCTGTCCGTCTTCCCTGGACTGACCTATCTCCTCCCTACCTCCCCACCTATACTCTCTTCTCCACCTATCTTCTTTTCTCTCCATCTTCGGTCCGCCTCCCCCTCTCTCCCTATTTATTCCAGAATCCTCACCCCATCCCGCTCTCTGATGAAGGGTCTAGGCCCGAAACGTCAGCTTTTGTGCTCCTGAGATGCTGCTGGGCCTGCTGTGTTCCTCCAGCCTCACATTTTATTATCTTGGATTCTCCAGCATCTGCTGTTCCCATTTTCACTGATTTAGTTATGGATTTATTTCAAAAATTGTAATGCAAACTGGGATTTGAGGATCAGGAGGAATAGGAGTAAAAAGGGAAAGTAGTAAATTGAACAATACTTTGCAGTCACAGTCTTAACTGGGGAAATAATCATATAAAATTCCCCATTCTCACTTTGTCCATGACATCACCAACAGTACTGTTCCTCTACGTGAAATGGATTTAATTGTACATGAATAGCCTTGCCCAAAGCAGTAAATTTCCCAAAGGAGATTTATCATTTCTTGAACTATTGGTTGGTAGGTTTTTGGGCTAGAAAACAGTCCATTGTTTGAGCATATTCCAGAAACCGGAAGCTTGATCGTCATTTAAACTCTGTTGAATATTTCCTGGATAAAGCACTTTATAAACAAATGCATTTCCTTGTCCTACTATTTTAGTTAATTACTGAAAAAGTGCAATTAGGTTCATTAGACGTGATCTTCCCTTTATAAATCCATGTTGCCTGTCCTAATCAACTAAAGCTTTTCCAAAGTTCAATTACTGTGTTTAATTATAGTTCCAATAACTTCGCCGCAATAAATTTCACCAATAGGTCTATCATTTTCTTGCTTTCCACTCTCTCACCCAGAATTCTCGTGCGTGTCTCTGTTTGGCTTGTCCTAGGATGGATGTGTTGTCCCAACCAAAGTGGTGTCATTCCTCATCTGTATGTAAGGATACTAGTGATAGTGGGTCATGTCGTTTTGTGGCTAGTTGATGTTCATGTATCCTGGTGGCTAGCTTTCTGCCTGTTTGTCCAATGTCGTGTTTGTCATCTACAAAATACCTTGCAAAAACTGTGACAAACACGACATTGGACAAACAGGCAGAAAACAAACCACCAGGATACATGAACATCAGCTAGCCACAAAACGACATGACCCACTATCACGAGTATCCTTACATACAGATGAGGAAGGACACCACTTTGATTGGGACAACACATCCATCCTAGGACAAGCCAAATAGAGACACGCACGAGAATTCCTAGAGGCATGGCATTCTAACCGGAACTCCATCAACAAACACATTGATTTGCAGCCAATTTACCATCCTCTGAGAAAAAAAACAGGGAATGACATCACCAACCCAAGGAAACCTAAACAGATAAATAGAAAGCGGGACATAACTCCAGCGCTTCATCGGAGGCTGACTGATGATGTTACCTAGAATGGTGATGAAACGTCTGAAAACTAACCTTCCAGCTCAGCGAGCAAACTCACATCCAAAACCTCAACCTGAGCTACAAATCTTCTCAAAACTGCTAGATTAATGAATCTTTGGAATGCACTGCTGCGTGGTGAGCACACTTGAGTGTGCTGCCTTGAGTATGGCTGGCTCATTGCTGCCTTCGGTATGGGTGCACACAGTGAACTATTTGTTCTCCTTACTTGCCAATTTAATATTCCATAAAAGGTACTCCTATTAACTTACTGGCAAGTAAACACTGGTCATTTGTCAAAAAGTCATACCAACCTGATTTAGCCACATCAGGGCACTGATGGGTGAGCCACCTTTGCAACCTGCATCCCTAAAAGAACAATCTATAACCTCTTGTGCACTGAGCAACTCCAGGTGACCTTCTTTGATTGCACTTGAAGATTCAATACTCTCCACAACACTGAATGCCCAGCAACCACCGCACTACAAAAGAAATACAAAAATCAATCTGATTATTGCAGAACCCAAATTAATCCCAAGGGAATTAACTGATTACTGCATTTCCTGGCTAATGAAATATTATTTTAGAAACCATCACATACATAAAATATATACGATGATAGTTACTATTAATGGTACTTTGATAGGCCTTGTAAATCTCATACTTTTTTCAGGCAGCAAGGAAATAAATGGAAGTAAAGTGTTAGCATCTGAAAATATTTATTATTGGCAAATCAACCAAATTATATCTGAAGGTTGAACTATTGCCTGGTCACTGCAACAGTCTTCAAAGGCAAGTGGCAGTGTGTCATATTACCTTGAATTCTGCATGTTACATTTCCAAAATGAAATCCTTGAGAAGATTTAAAAGAAACACGAGACTTTCAGAACATAATGGCAGCATTCTAGAAAACCTAAGCAGTTTATTTCTGGCATGTTGCAAAGTGCTTTAGGAGAGAAAAGATTTGAGTGAGCATACCTCAAGTCCCTAATAGACATCGTGGCACTAAAATAAGTTACATTTGCCAAAGAAACAACTTGGCAGAAAAGTAATTGTGCTATTTTTCTTAAGCTGTAATATCTAATAATAGAAATATTCATTTATTAGCATAGAAGAACCAGATAATGGCACCCAAAGCATATGTTTAATACTATTCTTTCCATTTGGCTACCACGGACGGAACAAAACAAAGTGATGATTTATTTAAAAAAGATTCGGGGGGTGGTGGATGACATGAAATACCATATCATGATGCTAGCGTACAAATACCAAGTACCACTCTGCTACTTTCATTAATAAGGTTGATTTTGACAACCATAACAGTGGTTTCTTGATTTTCAGTATAATGTTTCTTTATTTTGTAGCACCGTATCTGCTGACACCTATTGGATCTTTATATAAACTGCTCTGCTGACAAATGCTGAATGGTCAAGTTAAATGACCTGCTTTGATTCTTTGGCACTTTTTGCCAGTTATTTTCTTTGTCCATACATATTGACCAATCCTCCCTCCCACGTTCATGGTTCCAATTTGTGAAATAATCACATATGTCAAGTAAATTAGAGATTCAAATTTATTGATGCTGACTCTGTTGTCTAGCTTTCAGTATCTTTTAGACGTGTTAAAATGGTAATCTCAATGTAGACAGTTTATTTATTCCACATGGGTCTCATAAGTGTGCTTCGATCTAAGGTCAGGTGACCACCAGCCATTTCAGGTTCATATTTCTTTCTTTTTTAAAATACCATTTTTAGACAATGATAACAATCATGTTTTAACAATCAGATAATGGACATTAAAATTTGATTGTCCATATCTATCACTATCATAACGGTTTAAAGTGAGTACTGAGTGTTTCACGTTTTAAAATGATGTGTGTCAGGATAACTAGAGGATGCTGGAGATTTGGCAGCATCTGTGGAGTGAGAAACAGCTAATGTTTCAAATCTGCCAAGACTCTCCTTCAGGTCTGGAAAGGACCAGGAAAATGGGCTTTTTAACATTGTTGACAGAGGGGAAAGAAGAACAATTGGAACAACTGCAGGGTATCGAGTAGATGTTGGTGTCTTCACTGATCTAGACAAATGGAGAGTAAGGAAAGTTTTGGGTGTAACAGCTAGATAAATAATAGGTGTGAAAGGAGAAATTGGGTGTGCTGTGCTGAGACCATAGCCAATGAGATAAGCAGTGGTGGTAATGGGTGGGGGAATGGGAGACACGGTTAGGTAGGTTGCATCATTTACTCTGATTCTGGTCCATTTCTGATTCTTCCCTCTCTGATTTCAGTATTACATTTCTGCAGGGGTAAGCTGTCCATCAATATCTACTACCAACCAACTGACTCATATTTATCTTGACTATGTTTCTGCATACCTGACACCCCACAAGGAGTCCATTCTGTTTTCTCAGTTTCTCCATCTCCATGCAATGATGCTACTTTCCACAGGGCTGGCTCAAACACCTTTTTTTGTCATCTGAGAATTCTCCCCCACTGTGGTCAACAGGGCCCTCAGCCTGTCTAATGCATTTCCTGAACTTCTGCCCTACTCCCAGAGCAATAATAGGGTTCCCTTATCTTGAGATGCTCACCAGGTAAGCTGCACACAGTCAAGAAGGAGAGATCACATCTGGAGTGAGACACAGTCGCGCGAGTATATGGTTCAGGGGAATTGGAGGCAGCATGGGAATAGAACAAGTAAATCTTTCTTTACTTTCTCCATTTTAAATCTCTAAAATGCAGTAGCTATTGAAAAGGTAGCTGGCTCAGCAGACTGTTGAATACTTATTAGGTATTCCCCGAAGCCTGCATTGGGTCTCAAAAGGTTTTGATTACAATTGAATCTTAACTGGTGTGAATCAGCTCAGCTCTATTTGAGACTGCCTGTAAAAGCATAAGATCAGTAAACAATGCACAGTTAGGAAGGAAAGATCGCATCTGAAGTGAGACACAGCTTGTATGAGTATATAGCTCAGGGAGCAAATTAAAAGACCTGCAACAAAATTTAAAAATCAAATTAGGAACTAAGTAAAAATTGAGATGCAGGGCAAAGTGGTGTATTGTACCCACATGATATGGGAGCTGTTGAACCCCATTGGTGTTCATAGTGACCATATTACATAGCAACTGTTGGTTGCTTGAGGAAACTCTGGCTCAGAGTTGATGAGCTGGAGTCTGATCTTCAAACATTGACCATGAGACCATAAGATATAGGAGTGGAAGTAAGACCATTCGGCCCATCAAGTCCATTCCACCATTTAAATCATGGCTGATGGGCACTTCAACACCACTTCCCTGCACTCTCCCCATAGCCCTTGATTCCTTGTGAGATCAAAAATTTGTCGATCTCTGCCTTGAAGGCATCCAACATCCCAGCCTCCACTGCACTCTGCGGCAATGAATTCCACAAGCCCTCCACTCTCTGGCTGAAGAAACCATTTCAGTTTTAAATCTACCCCTCTAATTTTAAGGCTGTGCCCACAGGTCCTAGTCTCCCCGCCTAACGGAAACAACTTCCTAGCGTCCACCCCTTCTAAACCATACATTATCTTGTAAGTTTCTATTCGATCTCTCCTCAACCTTCTAAAGTCTAATGAGTACAATCCCAGGATCCTTAGCCGTTCATCATATGTTAAACCTACCATTCCAGGGACACATCAGGAGGGCGAATGTTACCTGGACAGTGTGTTTAAGGAGGCAGTCATACCCCTTTAGATTAACTATCTCAAATTTGGTCAGGGACAGGAGGGTGTGACTTCAAGCAAGGCAAGTAGAGGATTCCGGGATGTTGTGCTGAAGAAGCCACATTGCTTAAGCTTGTCTAACTGCTTTGGAATATCTCGCTCAATGTGTTGATGAGAGCAGGGGCCATTGGGAGAATAAGCAAACTGACCACAGTACCATGATAGCGGGAAGAAAAGAGAAATGTAGTTGTTATCAGGGATTGTATTATGAGGTGAATAGATACGAGTCCAGGATTGAGACTCTCAAAAGCTATGTTGTCTGCCTGGTGCCTGGGTTCAGGAAATGTCATCTGGGCTACCGAAGAACATCGGAGCCAGTGGGAAAGATCCAGTTATTATGATCCATCTAGGTACCAAAGATATAGTCAGGAAGAGGAAAGGAGTTCTGCTGAGGGAATATGTTCAGCTCGGGGCTAAGTTGAAAAGCAGGACCGTGAGGTGCTAATCTCTGGATTTCACTGCCTGAACCACAAAGCTAATTGCAACAGGGTCAACATGCATGAACAAGTAAACATGCAGCTCAAAGACTGTTGGTGAGAAAAGCTTTGAATTGATGGGACATTGCCATCATTACTGGGGCAGGAGGGAACTGTTCCAATGGGTCAAACTCTAGCGAAATCATGATTGGACCAGAGACCTGGTGAATTGCATAACTAAAGATAGTGTGATTAGGGCTTCAAACTAAATAGTGGGTGGGTTCAGGTACATGGAAAATGATTGAAGTTAAAGTTGGGGAGGGATCAGCAGAGATTATTGAAGTTTCCAGAACAAGTAATAGGACAAAGTATGGAAAGGGTCAGGAATATAACTGTACAGAAGAGAAGGGGGCAACTATGAGAGGTGACCAGTCAATGCTAAGGATGTTGTACAGAACTGCATGCAGTATACAAGACCTGGTAAATGAGCTTGTGGAACAGTATGTAATTGCTGGGAATTATGTTGCAGATATCACAGAGATGTGGTTACAAGGGGATTAGAGCTGGGAAATTAAATTTCCAAGGGAATGTACCCTATTGAAAGGATGATGATGGGCAGAGGGGCTGGGGTTGTCTTGTAAGAAACAAAATTGAATCAGAAACAAGCAATGTTATAGATTCGGAAGGCATAGAAATTTATATGGGTCAAGTGGAAGAACCATAGAGGGAAAAAGGCTCTGATGGAAGTTATGTACAGGCTTCCTACCAGCAGTCAGGCTGTGAGGCGACAAATAAATTAGGAGATAGAAACTGAAAATAAAAATATAACAGCTTTTGTACAGTGCCCAAAACACACCCGCAAGTACAGTACCCAACTGTATTAGAAGTGTTAGAAGTATTAGTATTAGAAGAACCGAAGACACATACACCAGACACCACCAATCTCATCAGCAACGACAACATTATCAAGCTAGTGGACCTATGCCTTACCACCCACTTCACTTTCAATAACAAAACCTACAGACAAACCAATGGTACACCCATGGGATCTCCGATATCAGGGTTCTTAGCAGAGGCAGTAATGCAGAGACTCGAACAAACAGCTCTGCCAATCATCCAACCCAAACTTTGGGTTCGCTATGTGGATGACACCTTTGTCATCACTAAACAAAACAAATTAGAGGAAACCTTCAAGACCATCAATAATACCCTTACTGGCATAACATTCACAAAAGAGGAGGAAAACAACAACAAACTGCCATTCCTAGATGTCACAGTAGAGCGAACAGCCAATGGGGAACTTCAAACCAGCATCTACAGGAAAACAACACGTACGGACCAAATACTGAACTACAGGAGCAACCATCCCAACACCCACAAACAAAGCTGCATTAGAACATTATTCCAATGAGCCACCACACACTGCGGCACAGAGGAACTACGAAGAGCAGAAGAAAATCACCTATACTGCGTATTCAAAAAGAATGGGTACCCTATGAACACAGTCTGCCGATTCCTCAGCAACAAACCCAAACAAACAGACAAAACGGGCCCAGAAACCATAACCACTCTCCCCTACATCAAAGACATTTCCAAAATGACTGCCAGACTACTCGGACCTCTTGGCATCAGGGTAGCCCACAAACCCACCAACACACTAAAACAGCAGCTAATGAACTTAAAATACCCTATACAGACAACAAACAAAACGAACGTCATCTACAAAATACCTTGCAAGAACTGTGACAAACCTACATTGAACAAACAGGCAGAAAGCTAGCCACCAGGATACATGAACATCAACTAGCCCCAAAAATGACATGACCCACTATCACTCGTATCCTTCCATACAGATGAGGAACGACACCACTTTGATTGGGACAACACATCCATCCTAGGACAAGCCAAACAGAGAGAAGCACGAGAATTCCTAGAAGCATGGCATTCCAACCGGAACTCCATCAACAAACACATTGATTTGGAGCCAATCCACCATCCCCTGAGAAAAAGAACAGGAAATGACATCACCAACCCATGGAAACCTAACCAGAAAAATAGAAAGCGGGACTTAACACCAGCGCTTCATCAGAGGCTCACTGTTATGTTACCTAGAATGGTGGTGAAACATCTGGGAACAAACCTTCCAGCTCAGTGAACCAGCTTACATCCGGAACAAAATAAAGACCCACTCTTTTGTGGGCTGAGAAGAGGAGAGCACGACTGTGTTGGAGGTGGAAAGAAGACGTCGGGTTGGATGTGCACCCTTGCAACCGGTGGATCTTAATGCTGGCTTCGGCCGAACGCTGGTTCAGGGGAACAGCCAACCTGCAACGATGGCTGCGGCGAGTGCTCATGCCCCGGGTCAGGGGGTCCGGAACACCATCCGCATTTCTGTGAAGAAGGCGGGTGAAGGTGCACATGTAGACCGCACCTTCTTTGTGAAGAGGGTCCTGTTGGACTGTTGTGGGTTTGCTGCTGCGGACATTTACTGCCTGCAGGATTTCCCTGGAGGAGGTTTCTACGATGTAAACTTCAGGAGTGTCAAGCTTTGCGAGTGCTTTCTGGAGGTTTTCAAGGAGAAAGGTCCTGTTGGACTGTTGTGGGTTTGCTGCTGCGGACATTTACTGCCTGCAGGATTTCCCTGGAGGAGGTTTCTACGATGTAAACTTCAGGAGTGCCAAGCTTTGCGAGTGCTTTCTGGAGGTTTTCAAGGAGAAAGGAGGTGAGGGCCCCCTCTCTGTATTGACCGCTGTCCCGCTGTTCATTATGCCAGTGCAGAGGAGCCATATGGTGACTGTACACATGTACAACCCGCATGTGCCAGCAGTTGATGTTCTGACCTTCCTTGGAAGGTACGTGAAGGTGGAAGGGGACCTAACCAACATCATGGACCCCTTCGGCATCTGGACCAGTAAGAGGCAGGTCAGAGTGAGGCTGAGGATGGGCATAGACGGGAACATTGTACACCCACCATCCAGCTTTGCGATCGGCGGGAGCAAGGGCTACCTGGCCTATGCAGGGCAACCTAAAGTCTGCCATGCCTGTGGTAGGTCAGGTCACGTGGCGGCCGACTGCAAAGCCACCATCTGCAGGGAGGAGGGGCACCTTGCAAAGGATTGCCCACAAGAGAAAAGCTGCAACCTTTGTGGGGAAGCGGACCACCTCTATAGGGCATGCCCGTGGCGGGGGACCACCTATGCCCAGGTCGCCGACAGGGGCAATGTGGGGCAGGCGCCCCCGGAGGACAGGAAGGCACCAGGGCCTGCAAAGACCCCCCCCTAATGTGCAGGAGGGCCAGGTCGTGCAGGAGGGCCCAGCCCTACAGGATGGACCCGAGGCCAGCAAAGTGTCCCTGCAGGCTCCGCTCCCCCTGACAACCCAGAGTCAATGGAGGCGGCGACAGGTGGCCCAGGGGAGTGGAGGACGGTCCAGAAAGCGAGGAGGAAGGCGCGATGGTGGGCCCAGGCACCGCAACCATCAGGCGGGAAGAGGCAGCTACGGGGTGGGGCTATAAGAGCTCCTCTGACAAGGGAGATTCGGAGGAGGCCCGCCCAAAGCAGAAGCTAAAGATCTCAAGGGAGAAGGAAAGCAGCACCCCGCTTCCAGGTGACGGGAGGCGTCCTGAGGCTCCCTCCGACACCTAGTCACGTGTCGCTGGGGTCCTGGAGGGGCTCCCGGAACTTCCAGGTGGGAAGGAGGAAACAGTGCGTCCCCAGCCTGACCCAGAGCCAGACTCTCCTGCCTCCGTACCCCCGACAGGGGGATGCTACCCGGAAGGCAGCACGGACGGTTTCCTGAGCCCGGACAGCATCTAGCAGTTAGCCTGGGCAATGGGCATGAAGGGACAGATGGAGGGGCTGGACCTTGGACTTGGGGAGGGTACTGCAGTCACTGCCCACAATGGGGGTACGAGTTGCGAGCATTAATGTGCGCAGCATCAAATCCACTGCAAGATGTGTGTCTACATTGGCCTACCTGACCACCGTCAAGGCAGATCTCCTGTTTCTGGAGTCGCGACAGCTTTCCCTGTCTCTCTCTCGCCGTCCAAACACCCTTGAGGATACCGCACCTCAGCAGATACGGGAATTGGTCCGGCACCTAGACCTGTGGGCCTTCGATCTGGTCGGGGGGTAACGACTGTCGCTCCTCGGGCCTGGCTATTCTGCTGCGGGAGCGCAACTTCACCATCTCTCAAGTTCAGGAGGTGGTGGGGGTCGCCTCCTAGTGGCTGATGTCACCTACAGGGACGCTCCCCTGAGGCTGATCAACGCGTACGTCCCAGTGGTATGGAGGGAGCGGTTGGCCGTCCTGCAGCGGCTTCCACCCCTGCTGGCTACGTCCAGGCCGGTCATCCTCGGCAGAGACTTCAACTACATCATCGATGCAGATGGAAGATCCGGCGTGGGGACTGCGGGTGGGGGGAGTCAACTGGACGTCACGTCTGGATTCCTGATGGGCACGGTGAAGGACGCCAAGCTGCTCGACGTCTTCAGCACCCCTGCAGATAGAGCGCAGTGGACATACACCTGGTCGCGGCCAGACGGGTCTATCCGCTCAAGGATAGACTTCCTGTTTGTGTTACGGGTGTTCTCGGTCAGGTCCACCGGTGTCGAGCCGGTGTTCTTCTCTGACCACTGCCTCCTGCTGGCCGACTGTCACTTACAGAACGACCAGCAGGCCGGCAAGGGGACGTGGAAGCTCTACACGACTCTGTTGACCGCAGAGAACGTCAAGGAGCTTAAGAGAGAGTACGCCAGTTGGAGAACCATGAAACCCCTCTTTGAGTCTCCGGGCAACTGGTGGGAGACGGTGAAGGAGAACATCAAGAGGTTCTTTGTCCTCAAGGGTGTTCGGATGGCGAGAGAGAGACAGGGAAAGCTGTCACGACTCCAGAAAAGGGTGTAGAACCTGCTCCTTCTGCAGTTGATGGGGGTCGATGTCACAGAGGACCTCTGCAAGGTGAGGGGCCAGCAAGCCTCACTCTTCGCCACGGAGGCCTCCAGGATAATCTTCCGGTCCAGGGTCTGCTCCGTGGAGCAGGACGAGATGTGCTCGCGTTTCTTCTTTCAGAAGGTGCACAAAAAGAGCTCTGTGCTTAGCCGGCTGAAGGAGGACGGCTCGGCGACGTCGTCTTGGCCCGATATTTTGAGGATCAGCAGAGCCTTCTACGCTGGAGTGTACGACGCAAAGCCCACAAACAGCATGGCCTCCGAGTCGTTCCTGTTGTCTATCACGGAGATCTTAGACGACGGCACGAGGGAGTGGCTGGACCGGCCGATATCCCTGGACAAGCTGACCACAGCCCTCAAATCCTGGGAGAGGAATAAGACTCCCGGGAGCGACGGCTTACCGGTCGAGCTGTATTCCGCTCTGTGGGACCTGGTCAGCCAGGAACTGCTGGAGGTGTATAAATATGTTTTATTTTTTGTACATCTTATGAATAAAGTATATTTTTTCAAATAAAAAAAAAGTGACGAAACGTCTGAAAACTAACCTTCCAGCTCAGCGAGCAATCTCACATCCAGAATCTCAACCTGAGCTACAAATCTTCTCAAAACCCGCTCGCAACCATGGCTGACAAGGGAAGTCAAGGAAAGTATAAAAGCATTCAATGTGGTGAAGATAATGGGATGCCTGAGGATTGGGAAGCCTTTAAAAGCCAGCAGAGGATAAATTTTAAAAAGCAATAAGTGGGGTGGGGAGAAGATGAAATAGGAGGGTGAGCTAACTAGAAATATAAAATAAGATTGTATGAGTATTTTTTGACATATGAAAGGTAAGAGAGAGACAACAGTGGAAACTTGAAAATGAGGCTGGATAAGCAAAAGTGGAGGAACTGAATAGTTACTTTGCATCAGCCTTTGCTGTGCTAAACATTAGTAGCAGTGGCACAGTGGCTAGCACTGCTGCCTCAGTGCCAGGGACCTGGGTTCACTTCCAGACTGAGGCAACTGTCTGTGTGGTGTTTGCACATTCTCCCCCTCTTCTTGGTGGGTTTCCTTCCATATTCCAAAGATGCGCAGGTTAGGTGGATTGGCCATGCAAAATTACCCTGTAGTGTCCAGGGATGTGCAGACTATGTGGATTAACTGTGGGAAGTGCAGGGTTACAGGAATATGGTAGGGAGGTGGGTCTGGGTGGGATACTTTTTGGAGGGTTGGTGTGGACTTGATGGGCCAAATGGTTTGCTTTCATACTGTAGGGATTCTATGACTTCAAGAGAGTCGGGGCAGAGATGAGGCTAGCAGGCATCACTAAGGAGAAGGTGCTGTGAAGGTGAAAAGTCTGAAAGTGGACAAATTGCAGACCAGATGGTCTAGACCCCAGAGTTCTGAAGGAGACAGCTGACAAGATTGTAGAGGCATTGGTGATGATCTTTCAGGAATCACGAGAGTCAGGGAGGGTCCCATAGGACTTTAAAATGCCTAACATAATACCCCAGTTTAAGAATGGAGGGAGGCAGAAGAAAGGAAATTAAAGGCTGATTAGCCTGACCTCGGTCGTTGATAAAATTTTAGAGGCCATTATTAGGGATAAGATTGCAGAGTAATTGAAAGTGAATAGAAAAATAGAGATGAGTCCAGGGTTGGACAAATCTGTTCAAATTCTTTGACGAAGGAATGAGCAAACTGGACAAAGGAGAGCAAGTGGATATGATCTATTTGAACTTCCAGGCTTTTGACAAGGTGCAGAGCAGGAGGCTGCTAAATAAGAGGAGGAGAGGCAACAGACCAGTAGTATTAAAGCTGGGCCATTAATCCAAAGACCCATATAATGTTCTGGGAATCTGGGTTTGAATCCCACCATGGCAGATGGTGGAATTTGAATTCAATGAAAGTCAGGAATTAAGAGTCCAACGAGGACCATGAATCAGTTGTCAACTGTCAGAAAAAAACCCATTTGGTTTGCTTACGCCCTTTTAGGGAAGGAAATTGTCATCCTTACCTGGTCTCGCTACATTTGACTTGAGACACCCAGAAATGTGGTTGACTGTTAACTGCGTTTGAGGCAATTAAGGATGAGCAATAAATGCTGCCCTAGCCAGTGATGCACTCATCATGGAGCCCATAGTGCTGGGGGCAAGGTACTGGCATAGATAGAGGACTGGCTGACTTGAAGAAGGCAGAAAGCGTATATAAGAGGGCCTTTGTCAGGATGGCAGCTGATGACTAGTGAGATTGCGCAGGGGCTCAGTATGACCACAATTAAATGGGGAAATGCTTGGGAAATCTGAAGCACAAAGGGACTGAGAAGTCGTAGTTCAAGATTCTCTGAAGATTAACATGCAGGTTCAATTCGCAGTTAGGAAAGCAAATGCAATGTTAGCATTCATTTCAGGACGGCTGGAATATAACAGCAGAGATAAAGGCTCTGGTCAGACTGCATTTGGAATATTGTGACCAGTTTTGGCCCTATATCTAAGGAAGGATGTGCTGGTGTTGGAAGGGGTCCACAGGAGGTTTAGAACATAGAACATAGAAAAGTACTGCACAGGCCTTTGGCCCACAATGTTGTGCCGTGGATTAATCCTAATCCAAAAATAAAATAGCCTAACCTACATTCCCCTCGATTCACTGCTGTCCCTGTGCATGTTCAGCAGTTGCTTAAATGTCACTAACGACTCCGCTTCCACGACTACCACTGGCAAACTATTCCATGCGCTCACAACTCTGTGGGTGAAGAACCTCCCTCTGACGTCTCCCCTATACCTTCCTCCTAACACCTTAAAACTATGATCCCTCGTGGCAGTCAATCCTGCCCTGGGGAAAAGTCTCTGGCTATTGACTCTATCCATGCCTCTCATTGCCTTGTACACCTCGATCAGGTCACCTTTCTTCCTCCTTCTCTCCAGAGAGAAAAGTCCAAGCTCAGTTAACCTCTCCTCGTAAGACAAGCCCTCCTGTCCAGGCAGCATCCTGGTAAACCTCCTTTGCACCCTCTCCAAAGCCTCCACATCTTTCCTATAATAGGGCCACCAGGACTGGACACAATATTCCAAGTGTGGTCTCGCCAGGGTTTTGTAGAGCTGCAGCAAAACCTCGCGGCTCTTAAACTCGATCCCCCTGTTAATGAAAGCCAAAACACCATATTGCTTTCTTAACAACCTTATCCACTTGGGTGGCAACTTTGAGGGAGCTATGCACTTGAACACCCAGATCCCGCTGTTCCTCCACACTGCCGAGAATCCTGCCTTTAATCCTATATTCAGCATTTAAGTTCGACCTTCCAAAATGCATCACTTCGCATTCATTCAGGTTGAACTCCATCTGCCATTTCTCAGCGCAGCTCTGCATTCTGTCAATGTCTCGCTGAAGCCTGCAATAGCCCTCAATACTATCAATGGCACCTCCAACCTTTGTGTCATCAGCAAACATACTAACCTACCCCTCAACCTCCTCATCCAGGTCATTGATTAAAAACTACAAAGAGCAGAGGCCCAAGAACAGAGCCCTGCAGGACACCACTCAGCACTGACCTCCAGGCAGAATACTTACCATCTACAACCACTCTCTGCCTTCTGTCAGCCAACCAATTCTAAATCTAGACAGCCAAATTACCCTCTATCCCATGCCTCCTGTTTACAAGAATGATCCTGGGATGAAAGACTTGTCATGAGGAGGGGTTGAGGACTTTGAGTTTGGACTCAATGGAGTTGAGAAGGATGTTGGAGGAAGTCTCATTGAAACTCACAAAATACTGACGGACCTGAATAGAGTGCGTGTAGAGATGATGTTTTCACTAGTAAAGAGACTAGAACCCAAAGGCACTCACTCTGCACAAAGGACTGCACTTTTGAGCTGAGATGAGGCAGCATTTTCTTTAGTTAAACTGTGAAACTCAATGCTGCAGATGGCTGTGGAGGCTAAGTTATTGAGAGTATTTATGACAAAAGATTCTTAATTTGTAAGGGGATCAAGGATTACGGGGAAAAGTCAGGAGAATGGGATTGAGAAACATATCAGCCATGATCAAATGTTGAAGCAGACTTGATGGGCTAAATGGTGTAATTTTGCTCCCATTTCCCCATCTTATTGTGCATAAACCAGTCTTGGACTCAGCATGATGTTCTGCAACTTTTGCCATCTCCAATAGACTACTACCACCAAACACATTTTAAATTCCGTTCTACCGCCAGCCTTCTGCAGGGACCACTTTCACACTATAGCCACTCCCCCATCAATCCCAACACTTCGTCAACACCTCTGCCCAATGGCAGCATCCCATGCAGTCACAGAGAGCTTAACATATGCCCTTTCACCACCTCCCTCCTCTCTGTTCAAGGCTCTAAACACACCTATGGGAAGCAATATTTTGCTTGTATTTGTCTTCAATCTAGTCTATTATATTTACTGCACACAATGTAGTCATCTTCACGTTTGCGAGACCAAACACAGATTGTGACACTGCTTTGTTGAACACCTCCACATTGTCAATAAAAATGACCGAGACCTTCCAGTTGCTTACCATTTCAACAAACCATCTTGCATCCATGCTTGCATTTCCACCTGGCCCTAATCATGTTCCAACAAAACCCACGGCAAGCTGGAGGAACAACACCTCATTTTCTACTTAGATACTTTGCAGGCTTCAGGACTATTAAGTTCAACAATGTCGGCACATGACCTGTGTCCTCCATATTCCCTTTTGATGACAATCACACTGCTATCTCCCGCCGTCACAGCATCTTGTTAGTACCTTGGCACAATGGATGCATTTTCTCCTTTTCACACCTGTCATTTATACTTATTTTGTATCTCAAACACTCGTTTACCAGCACTGACACAGTTTGTTGTCCTTTTTGTCTTTTGCTTTGGCATCCTCACATCTTTTCCACTTGTTCCTCTTCTACTTCTGTCAACAAATAAAAGACATTTTCTAGCCCTTTTTGATGAAGGGTCTAGGCCCGAAATGTCAGCTTTCCTGCTCCTAAGATGCTGCTTGGCCTGCTGTGTTCATCCAGCTCCACATCTTGTTATCTTGGATTCTCCAGCATCTGCAGTTCCTATTATCTCTGATACCATTTTCTAGCCCCTTTCAGTTCTGAAGAAGAGTGAACTGGATTTGAAATGTTTGCGGTGTTCCTATCTCCACTGATGCTGCCAGATCTGAATTTCTCCAGCATTCGTACCCTATTAAAACAATGCATAATATATTTCAAACTAAAAACAGAAAATGCTGGAGAAATTCAGCAAGTTTGGCAGCATCTGTAGAGAGAGAAGCAAAGTTAACATTCCAAATGTGAAATATTAAGTACTTCAACATTGAGTATACAATCCTAGGGGCTATAAAATGCCTATATGGAAACTGGAAGCAAAATTGATTAACTTTTCCAAATCCACATGATACCAGAAAACAGCATTGATGTATTGAAGCGTGTGTTGTGCGCAGGGAACCCCAAGTAGGACTGAAATAAGCAATATTCTAAATACCACAAAAGAGAGAGACCGGGCTATAACCAAGCAAGTACCCCTCGCCATGCCTCTGATGTGCAAAAAGTGAGATGAAGTCATGGAAAAAGTGAGAACGAAGTCCACTGGGCGATGGAGGGTGGTGACAAATTGGGAATGTTCAGACCTCGTTAAGAAACAGGTAAAGAGCCTTAAGACCATCCTGACGTGGGATGGACATGCAGCGTTGCACATTCCTGGTGGAGAGGATGTGGCTCGGGCCAGAAAAGTGGAAATTATGGAATCAACATCAAGCATCATAAGAATTACAAGTTAACTTGGAATAAAGTCAATAAGCAGGCAGGAGAAGACTGAAACATTGAGTCTGTCAGTGCAGTCCGAGAGTCATATAAGATAGAAACAGGCCCTTTGGTCCACCATGTCTATGCAAACCAACAAACATGAAATTAACACTAATCCAATCTATTTGCTGTTGATCCATAGCCTACAGTGCCCTGCCCTGCCATTTTAAATGCTCATCCAGACGCTTCTTAGAAGTTGCCATCAGGCAGCATCTTGCATATATCTACCACCAGCTACGTGATTTTTCTTTCCCCTCAGATATCCTCTGAATCACTTTCCCTCCACCTTAAACTTGTACCGTCTGGTCACAGAGATGCACAGCATGGAAACAGACCCTTCAGTCCAACTTATCTCTGCCAACCAGATACCCGAAACTAATCCAGTCCCATTTGGCTCATATCCCTCTAAACCCTTCCTATTCGTACGTCCGTCCAGATGCCTTTTAAATGTAATTGTACCAGCCTCCTCCAATTCCTTTGGAAGCCCTGACCACATGTACACACCACCATCTGTGTGGAAAAAGTTGCCCCTTAGGTCCCTTTTAAGTCTTTCCTCTCTCACCTTAAACTTGTGCCCTTTCGCTTTGAACTTCCCTGGGGAGAAGACTTTGGCTGTTAACACTATCCGTGCTACTCATGATTTTATACACTTCTGTAAAGTCACTCCTCAACCTTTGCTCCAGAAAAAAATAGCCTTTGCCTATGTGCCATGTAGAAAATATTCTTATGATCTGCTCTGTCCATACTTCTCATAATTGTGTATACTTCATTCAGACACCACCCCTGCCCCAAGGAAACAAACCCAGCTGAATTAGTTTTTTCTCATAACTGAGACTTTTCATCTCATGCAACATTCTGGTGATCCTCCTCTGCAGTCTATCCAGTGCAATCATGTTGTTCTGATGGTGTGGGGACCAGAATTGCATATAGAATTCCATCTGTAACCAATATTTTACTAAAACGTAACAAGACTTACTTGCTCCTAAATTCAGCACCCTAGCTAATGAACATAAGTCTACTGACCACCAAGTCTACTTGTGCTGATCAGAGATCTGTAGACTTGTACACCAAGGTTCCTTTGTTTCTCAGTACTCCCTCTGAGCTGAACATACGGTGTGTATATCCTTCCCTTATTAGACCTCCCAAAATGCATTACATCACACTTATCAGGATTAAATTACATCTGCCATTGCTTTTTCACTTTACTAATTACATCCTGCTGGTGGATTTTGAGAAGGAGGTACAAGCATATTTGTATGTATTTGGGGACCATGAGGTGAGAAACTGTGCAGGGGATATTTCCAGAGTCAGTGATAGTCCTAAAAAGAACAGCTTAATGTTCAGTGGTAGAGTCAAACTCGAGACAAGTTAGGAAGAAGTGTCTAAGAGCTGGTGCTTAGCCTCTGAAACGTGGAGTTTAGCACACCACATGAGGACACCACCACCTTTGTCAACTGGTTTGGGAATCAAATCAGGGTTGCATCTGAAAGAATGGAAAGTAGCAAATACATGGGTTAGTGTGGCTAAAGGGAACAGAGAAATTAGGGCGGCTATTGTTGCAATGGCAGTTCTTGAAGAGATCAAATACAGGTAGAAGGCCAGAGGGAGACATCCAGGTGGGAGGGAGTACTGGGGATGAGTGAAGGGCTTGTGGAATGGGGACAGGATTCCTGTCCAGAGAAGAAGAGTTCAATGTCATGATATGCCCTAAATTCATTGAGGGAGATGTATAAAGGGACAAAACTAAATCTTTTGCAGAGCACCGATGGTCCTGACTCACAGAGGGAAAGGTCTGCAAATACAGTGAATACATTACATGGGATTAGAAGAGGGGTGATGTCAGAAGAAAGGGGAGGGAAGGAAGAATCTACAGGGATGTCAGTGCCTGAGAGCTTTTGGAGGTAGAGACAGTAGGAACTGCAGACGCTGGAGAATCTGAGATAACAAGGTGTAGAGCTGGAAGAACACAGCTCACAACAAAAGAGTTTTCTGAAGAAGGGTCTAGGCCCAAAACGTCAGCCTTCCTGATCCACTGATGCTGCTTGGCCTGCTGTGTTCATCCAGCTCTACACCTTACGATCTCAGCTTTTGGAGATAGCTCCTTTTTGGAGGTTTGTTTCTTATTAAAACGCTGAATCTAACAGTGTGCGAAATAGTGCTGAGAACCAGGACATTTTTGAAATAGTATGAAATGATGCTGCTGGAAGGAGGAGTCGAGACTGTGCATACGGTTGTGCATGGCCTGACTGTACATGGGAAATGGACAGGCTTTAAAGAAATATTATGTGGTGTGCAGCAGCTATACATTCCTTCACGTTGTAAAAACTCAATAAAAGTCAGGCAACGATGGTTGACAAAGAAAGTTCACGATTGTATAAGATTGAACGAAAAAGGCATATAAAGTGACCAGAGTAGTAGCAAATCCGTCCGTTCTAAGTTCTTAAATACAGAAAAGGAAGACAAAGAAACTGTGGAAAGGTAGAAGAGAACACAAATGCAGGCCTGCAAAAAATATAAAAACAGAGTGCATGAGCTTTTACAGGTACATAAAAACAAAATGGCTGGCTGAGACAACACTGGATTCATAACAGGTAGAGTCAGAATTCATGGGGAAAAGAAAAATGGCAAAGAAGCTAAATGATTATTTTTGTATCTGTTTTCACAAAGGAAGGTTCAAGAAAACTCCCAGAAGTAGAGATCCAAGTGACTAGGGACAATGAGGAGTTGAAGGAAATTAGTGCTATCAAGAGGGATGGAACGGAGAAATCAGTGGGCTGGAAATTGCCAAGTCCCTGTATGTGATTCTTGATTTTGTAAAGTGTTGGGAGATGTGGCAATGAAGATAGTCAATATGTTGAAGATCATCTTCCAAAATTCTACAGATTCTGAATGATACCTGCAAATTGGAAGACTGAAAACGTCACCCCACTATTTAAGAGGGGAGCAATGGGGAAAAAATAGGGCATTAGTCTGGATGAGTACATGGCTAGATAAATGGTGGAGGAAGGATGGCTTTAGATTTCTGTGACATGGGACTGTTTTTGGGGCTGGTAGAATCTGCGCAAGGTTAGTGGTTGCACCTGAACCAGAAATGTGACAAGCATTCTATGGGGAGGTTTGCTGGTGGTGTTGGTGTGGGTTTAAACTAGCTTGGTGTAAAGATAAGGTTCATCAGATGGAGATGTAGAGTCAAATTTGGAAGAGACAGAAAGTCAGTCAGGAAGGCTAGTTTATAGGCCAGTTAAGCCACAAGAGAGTTTGTCAAGTTGGACGGTATTTATTTTAAGATTCCCTACAGTGTGGAAACAGGCCCTTCGGCCCAACAAGTCCACACTGCCCCTTGAAGCATCCCACCCAGACCCATCCCCCTATAACCCACTCATCCCTGAACACTACGGGCAATTTAGAGTGGCCAATCCACCTAGCCTGCACATTTTTTTTGGACTGTGGGAGGAAACCAGAACACCCGGAGGAAACCCACGCAGACACGGGGAGAATGTGCAAACTCCACACAGACAGTTGCCCGAGGCTGGAATCGAACCCGGGTCCCTGGCGCTGTGAGGCTGCAGTACTAACCACTGAGCCACCGTGCCGCCCCATTTTAGTGCAAGGAGTCTGACAAATGAGACAGATGGGTTGAGGACACAGACTAAGAGTAAGATGTAATGAGGGTGTCATGTAATTGCTATCACTGAGACATAGTTGAAAGGCAGGCAGGTTTGGCAGGTCAATATTCCAAGACACAGGGTCTTCAGACAAGACAAGGAACATGGTAGAACAGGAAGTGTTGTCAGTATTTTGATGAGGGAATCAACCACAGCAGTAATATCTTAGTAGGTTCCTCAAATTAAACAATGTGGATAGAACAGAAAAAAATTAAATATCTGAAAGTGTTTTTTTACTCAAGTCAGTCAGAGAGAAACAAATGAGTAGATATGGGTGAAGGAACAGCGATATATTTCCACATCAGGATGGTGAGTGGCTTGGAAGAGAATTTGAAGGTGATGGTGTTCCCATGCATATGCTGCCTTGTCCTTCTAGATGGAAGTGGTCGTGGGTTTAGAAGATGCTATCTGAGGATCTTTGATGAATTTCTGCAGTGCTTCATGTAGATAGTATACACTGCTGCTACTGAATGTTGCTAGTGGAAGGAATGGATGTTGTCGATGCAGTGCCAATCAAGCAGGCTGCTTTGTCCTGGATGGTGTCAGACTTCTTGAATGTTGTTGGGGCTGCACTCATCCAGGCAAGTGGATGACTTGTCGATGGTGGACAGGCTTTGATGAGTCAAGAGGTGAGCTGCTTGACAATTTACCTAGCCACTGTGTTTATATTGTGGGGTTCAGCAGAAATGCACAGGGCTAGAAAAAGTTAAAAGAAACTTAATTATATCAGGGAAACTTAATTGTACCAAGGTTAAAGTTTCTAATAGTTACTTACAGGTCTTTTTCAAGTGCCTGCCCTGATGCGACAAACAAACCCCTTAAGGGAAAAAAAATTAAATATCTGGAAGTGTATTTTACTAAAGTCAGTCAGACAGAAACAAATGAGTAGATATGTAGGCAATTTAAAAAAAAAATTCATTTTGTGGGATGTGGGTGTTGCTGGTAAGCAAATATTTATTGACCATCCCCAGTTGCCCTTGAGAAGGTGGTGGTGAGCTGCTTTCTTAAATTGCTGCAGTCCACCTGCTGTGGATTGACCCACAATGCCATTGTTAAAGGTACTAATTGTTAAAGAACTGAATAAGAACACCCTGTTAAAAAAGCTCTACTGATTATATTGAGATTATGAATCAGATTATATGCGATAACTGTAATACTTTGTATCTGGTACAATCTGGTACAAAAAGAAGCCACATCTACTGTCTGAAAGAAAGAGAGAGAAAGAAAAGAGAAAGAGAGAGAATTCCAGCTCGAGATTAAAGCTCGGAACCATATCAGAGCAAGTTCTCCGAATAAATGACAACGAAAGACCAGTTTATGTCTATCTGTCTCTCACAACGGTTTGCAGTGGTAAAAGAACCTCAACACTGTGGTGAGTCCAGTTGAGTTTCTGATCAATGGTAACTCCCAGGATGTCAATAGTGGAGGTTCGGTGAAGACAACACCATTGAATGTCTAGGGATGGTGGTTATATTGTCTCTTGTTGGTAGCGAGTTTTGAGAAGATTTGTAGCTCAGGTTGAGGTTCTGGATGTGAGTTTGCTCGCTGAGCTGGAAGGTTCAGATGAAACGTCTGAAAACGAACCTTCCAGCTCAGCGAGCAAACTCACATCCAGAATCTCTTGTTGGTGACTGTCACAGCCTGGCATTTGTGTGGCACGAACGTTACTTACCATTTGTCACTCAAAGCCTGGATATCATCCAGATCTTCTTGCATTTAGAAATGGGGTGCCTCAGTGTCTGAGGAGTGATAAATGGTGCTGAACATTGTGCAATAATCAGCGAACATCCCCACTTCTGACCTTATGGAGGGAAAGTCATTGATGAAGCAACTGAAGATTTTTGGGCATAGGATGCTACCCTGAGGAACTCCTGCAGAGATGCCTAACCTCCAACAACCATGGCAACTTCCTGTGTCAGGTATGGCCCCATCCAACGTAGAATTTGTCCCCTGATATCTGTTGATTCAGAGATGCAAAAAGTAACAGGGTATTTTTCAAAGAGATAATTAGGTGTGTGATTGAGGGCAACAAATTTGACGTAGTCTATTTCGACTTCAGCAAGACTTTTCATAAGGTTCTGCATTGGAGACTGATGGCAAAGGAAAGACCCCATGCAATGCAATAAATTCTGACAAATTAGATCCACAGTTGGCTGAGTGGCAGGAAGCAGAGGATGATGCACTTGGGCAGGACTAATAAGGCAAGGAAATAAGCGATGAAAGATAGGACGCTAGGATGCACCAAGGATCAGGGAAACCCTAAGCCAGCAGGATGGGTAGATAAGGTGGTTAAGATGGAACACTTGATTAGGCCACGGCTATAATATTTTGTGCAGTTCTGGAATCCACATTATTGGAATCATATATATGGACTGGAGAGGTTGCAAAAGAGATTTACTACAGTGTTGGCTGCACTCAGGAGTTTCAGTTATGAAGACAGATTGGATAGACTGGGGTTGTTTTCGTCGTAACACAGGAGACTGAGGAGGGACATGATTTGAGATGTAGAAAATGAGATGCATAAACTTTTTCCCCTTGGTGCAAGGGTTGATGCTTGGGGACATAGATTTAAAGCAAGGGACAGGAGGTTTAGAGGGGATGTGAGGAAATTTCCTTCATCAAGAGGATGTTGGGAATCTGGAAATCACGGTCTTTAAGTGTGGTAGAGGCGGAAACCTTCATTATATTGAAGATGTTTTTAGATGTAGACTTGTGATGCCAAGGCCCACAAGGCTACGCGTAAGTGCTGGTAAATGGAATTAGAATAGTTGTGATTATCTTTGACCAGTACAGACTCAATAGTCCAAAGGGGCCTTTTCCCTTTGCTGTGCACTGTCCTTTATCACTCTTTATAATTTCAATCTGCATATAGACAGAGTGAATCAACTGAGCATTAAAGTAGTGGAAGGTGGGTTTCTGGCATGTTAGGAATGATTTTCTGCAGCAATATGTTGAAGGCAAGAAGTATGCACTGGCTGAGGTTGATCAGGAAAATACATTAAAAGGTATGAAGAATTTATTACTGGGAATAGAGAAATGCAGAGGAGCCAAATGATTGCTTTGCATCTGTTTTCACTAAGGAATCTACGTGAATTCTCCCATGAGTGGCTAATGGAATATTAGCCATTATTTCAAGAGTGAGTTCAGGAGTCATGAAATCTTCTTTCAATTGCATCAGAGCTTGGTCAGTTTGTACCTGGAGTACTGTGTGCAGTTTTTGTCTCATTATCTCAGGAAAGGTATTATTGCAATGGAGGATGTGCAACAAAATTTCACCATACCTGTCCTGGGATATTGTTTAAACTGGGCCTGTATTCTCTAGTGTCAATGAATGAGAGCTGATCTCATTGAAACCTCCAACACTCAAGAAGCTTGGCAGCATCCAGGACAAAGCAGCCCACTTGATTGGCACTTTATCCACAAGCATTCACTCCCTCCACCACTGACGCTCACAGTAGCAGCAATGTGTACTATCTACAAGATGCACTGCAGAAATTCACCAAAGATCCTCAGAGAGCATCTTTCAAACCCACAACCACCTCCAGGTAGAAGGACAAAGTCATCAGACATATGGGAACACCACCACCTCCATGTTCCCCTCCAAATCACTCACCATCCTGACTTGGAAATATATTGCTATTCCTTCACCATCGCTGGATCAAAATCCTGGAATTCCCTCCCTAATAGCATTGTCGGTCATTCCACAGCAGGAGAACTGCAGCAGTTCAAGAAGGCAGTTCCCCAACACTTTCTTGAGCAACTGGAATGGGCAAGAAACACCAGCTCAACCAGTGATGCCCACAATGAATACATAAAAAATGTACTGACAAGGTAGATGCAAACTTAGATGTTTTCTCCAATTGTGGAGTCTAAAACCAGGGTTGCAATTGAAAAATAAAGCATGCCATTTATATCTGTAATGAGAAGAAATATTTTACTGAGAGGGCTGTGGTGGCTTCGTCTTTGAATGTATATAAGGCAGAAATTGCGTGATAAATAGGGGTATGAGGATGTGGCGAGTAAAAGACACTCAAGTGTCTGATCAGCCAAGATCATTTTAAATGGCTCAACAGGCTGAATAACCTGTTTCTATTCCGGTGTTCTTACTAAGCACCAGCTAAATCCATCCCCACATCCAAAGACATGGGATCTCGACATGTGCCATCCTCTATGAACTTTCATGTCACGTGCTTTATCCATTGTTTAAGAAGGGCAACGGGGATAATCGAGGAAATTACAGACCAATGTGACTTATAGCAGTGGCATAGAAATTATTGGAGAAGTTTCTTAGGGATAGGGTTTACCCACATTTTGGAAAAATACAGGCTTATTAGTGATAGGTAATATGGTTTTAGAACATAGAACAATACAGCGCAGAACAGGACCTTCGGCCCTCCATGTTGCACCGACCTGTGAACTAATCTAAGCCCATCCCCTTCCACTATCCCATCATCATCCATCTGCTTATCCAAGGACTAATGTGGCTGAGTTAACTATACTGGCAGGCCTTACCACTCTCTGATGAAAGAACCTGCCTCTGACATCTGTCTTAAATCTATCACCCCTCAATTTGTAGCTATGCCCCTCGTACAAGCTGACATCATCATCCTTGGAAAAAGACTCTCACTGTCCACCCTATCTAATCTTTATAATAATTTATATAATAATTTAATAGAATAATAATTTATGCAGAGAAGATCATGACTCTCAAACTTGATTTGAGTTTTTTGAAGAAATGACCAAGATCATTGAGGAAAGGGCAGGAAATGTTGTCTGTTTGCAGTTTAGCAAGGCCTTTGACAAGGTTTCTCATGGCAGACTGATCCAAAAACTGAAGTCACATTGGTTCTGTGATGAGCTGGCAAGACGGATATATAACTGGCACAGTCTAGAAGACAAACATTTGTGGTGGAAGAGATTTTCTGACTGGAGGTCCGTGACCAGCGGTACTGTGCAGGGATCAGTACTGGGACCCTATTGTTTCCAAATGATTTGGCGGAGAATGCAGGTGATAATTTGCAGATGACACCAAGATTGGGGAAGCTGAGGATAGAAAGGAGGTTTGCCAGAGGATACAGCAGGATACAGATAGGTTTGAGCCTTAGGTGGAGAAATGGCAGATGGAGTTTAATCCGGACAAACATGTGGTGATAGATTTTGGAAGATCTAATGTAGGTTAGTATACAGTAAATGGCAGAACCCTTAACAGAATCAACATGCAGAGGTACAAGTCCACACTTCTCTCAAAGTAGCAATACAAGTGGATAAGATGGTGAAGAAGGCATAGAGTATAAAAATTGGCAGGATATGTTGCAGCTGTATAGAACTTTAGTTAGGCCACATTTAGAATACTGTTTGCCACACTACCAGAACAATGTGGAGATTTGGAGAGGGTACAGGAATGATTTACCAGGAAGTTGCTTGGTTTGGAGGTGATTAGTTACAAGGAGAGATTGGGCAAACTTGGTTTGTTTCCACTTGATCATCGAATGACAAGGGGTGACCTGATATAATTTTGTAAACTTCTGGGGGCATGGAGAGAATGGATAGTCGGAGTCTTTTTCCCCAGGGTACAAATGTCAATTACTCGTGGACACAGGTTTAAAGTAAAAGTGGGTAGTTTAAAGGAGATGTGAGAGGCAAGTTTTTCACAGAAGGTGGTAGCTAGAATGTGCTAGCAGAGGACGTGGTAACACATTCCAGCCATTAAATAGCAATGTTTAACAGGCATCTTGACAGATATAAAAATAAGCATGGTATAGAGGGATATGGTCCTTGTAAGAGGCACAAGGTTTTTAGTTGAGAAAGGCATCATATGTCAGTGCAGTCTTGGTGGGCCAAAGGGCCTGATGCTTAGCTGTACTGTTATTTATTCTCTTTGTACTTTGTTACTTAAGTAATGCTTCTGCCCTCCAGGGATGCACCTTGGGCTGCTCCAGCAACTATCATTGTAATAACTGTGGTAAGGGTACTTTGAGCTCAGGGACTCACACCTATCTCATAGAGTGGACCGGGCTTGCTTGCTGTGTAGTGCTCGCTGACTCTGACCTTACTTGGATGCTTGCAGCACCCCTGCCTTGCATTGCCTTGCCTTGCTTTTTGTGCATAGCCCCCTTAGCCAGCTTCACATTGCCACTGAATGCCATGCCATTTACCTCAAACACAAAGCCAGGAAGCTTGCCACAGGTATCAACAGGCCTCCGTTCACTCAAGGGGCATAGCCTTTGCTGAAGAAATTCCAGCACAGTAAATCAAATGAAGCCTCTAGCATCAGTGTAAGCCCTACTTAGGGTGGTCAGAGTCAGGATCCTTCACTGATCAGAAGTGAGTCTTCACTCTTTCTGCCCTATTGTCAGTTGTTTTGTTCCTGGAATGAATGAGAGGCAGGTATTACAACAGAAAAAGCTACTGCTGGTGGTGAGGGGGTTGGTGATGTTTCCTAAGCGAACAAGTAGGTTGCAAAGAGAATGTGCAAGGTTAGTGGTTATGTATGTTGGTGTGCGTGATGAAGTATTATATTGGGCTTGAAATGTTAACTTGTTATTCTTTCCACAGATACTGCCAGACCTTTCAGTTCCTCTTTCTAGAATCTGCAGAATTTATTTTAAAACAAGAATTCAAGTAGGAAACGTTATATCGCATACCGAAGATGTAACTAAGAAATAAGAACAAGAATAACAACAGGAGACACCATATTTAGAAAATTGAAAACGCAGCTCAAAAAGTGACTTGTAAAGAGCTTGATTTGGAGTATTGTTTTGCTTGAATGGAGGATGTGGATTTTATGAAAGGAATACCTTTTGAAATATGAATGTGATTAGAAAGGATCACCTAGGCACATGAATTGCTAACTGAATGAACAAAGAATTGGTAAATTATAATTAGGAAAAGGCAGAGACTCTGAATACAGCAAATTTTAAAGACGAAACAGGTTGGTAAGATATGTTAAAGAGGTAAGATTTCAAGGCAAAAGAGGCGAGGGAGGAGAATATCAATACTGGATAGCTTGAAAATTGAAGGAAGTTACTGGCAAATGAAAAGAATGACAGAGAATAGAGTGATTTTTAAAGATTAGAATCATATAGCATGGAAATAAACCCTTCAGTCCAAATAGTCTATAGCAAACATAATTCCAAACTAAACTAGTCCCATCTGCCTGATCCTGTCCCATATCCCTTCAAACCTTTCCTCTTCATGTATTTATCCAAGTGTCTTTTACATGTTGTAACTGTGCCCATAATGGTCACTTTCTCAGGAAGTTAATTCAACAAGTGAACTATCCTCCGTCTTTTTTTAAAATCTCTTTCCTCTCAGCTTAAAAATGTGGCCCCAATCTTGAAATCCCTCATTTATAAGGAAAAGACAACTACCATTAACCCTACCTATACCTCTCATTTTATAAAGCTCTATAAAGGCCACCCCTCAACCTCCCAGGCTCCAACAGAAAAAAAGTCTCAGCCTACCCAGCCTTTCTTTAAAACTAGAGCCTTCCATACCCAGCAACATCCTGGTAAATCTCTTCTGGACCCAATCCAGCTGCTTAATATCCTTCCTGTAACTGGGTGACCAGAACTGGACACAGTACGACAGAAGAGGCCTCACTGATGTTGTGCACAACCTCAACATGACTTCTCAATTCAGAGAACTTGCTTTAGGGGTAGGCACAAATAATAATACAATATGCATTCAAAATGTTATTGCTCATCTATATATATTTCCAGCAGATTTAGGAAAAAAAATGAAACTTACAGATCTTTGATTTCGCACAGATGTGACAACATTCTTGTCTCTCCAGTCAAATTTTGGTGGTAATGCTCGCGTCTTGGTATCCTTAAGAACTGATGTATATTTCGGAAGTTGCACTGATCTTGAACTCAAATATGTTGCTGTGGGTTCAATTTATAAAATACTATTTTTTTTAAAACTCCTTGTTTCATGTCAATGTTTAGTAAACTGAGAACATATAATTGTACAAATCCGTATATATAGAACATAGAACATAGAACATAGAACATAGAACATAGAACAGTACAGCACAGAACAGGCCCTTCAGCCCACAATGTTGTGCCGACCATTGATCCTCATGTATGCACCCTCAAATTTCTGTGACCATATGCATGTCCAGCAGTCTCTTAAATGACCCCAATGACCTTGCTTCCACAACTGCTGCTGGCAACGCATTCCATGCTCTCACAACTCTATATTAAGATTCATGTGCAACACAACTATATTAAGATTATTCATCTGCAAATAGATAATAGTATTTCCAGCAAGAAAAGTTATACAGTATTTTTATCATGCTAATTCTACTGGTTGTTATTTCATGCAATTTATGATTAATTTTAAAACAGAAGGTTTTAATACCTCTAAAAGGAATGTATTACAGGACATTGAGCTTTAGTGTGAACTCAACTGTTTTAAGTCCTGTTCATATACAATCAGAATGAAATCAGAATATATATAATACCGGAATCTCAACTCACAATTTAATCAGCATACACTATAAAATACAGCATAAATTACACTGACAGTAAAAGGTGGCAGATCTGAGAGATTGTCTGTCAGTTCTGCCTCCTACAACAAATTTACTATGAGCTGGATTCACTGCGTACTCACTCAAGTACTCCATGTTTGTACAGTATACAGTCTCCTCTAGGCACATCCAATCAAACTGGACTAATAGCTTGATATTTGTTTCAGGCACAAGGAAATATCCTAGTTATGAAACATATCTTGGGAAGAAGTGTCCAAATGGCAGAATTCTCACTTCAGGGTTAGGGCCGTAAGTGTTAAGGTGTGAGAGAGAGTGGAGCCTGCCACTTCTGGACAGAAATTGGTGACAGTCACAAGAACAGCATAGTGCTGAAGCAGGCTTATTAAAACGGCCACCTCATTTTTCTGGGGTTTTGTCTCAGTTGAGTTGTTAAATGTTAGATCCTCTTGTGCTCACTCCTCACGGCTTCTCACTCACCTTCCACCTTATGTCCTTCCATCCACCCCACTTGCCGCTGCTATGCACCATGTCAATCCATGCCCAAGACCCATCCTCAACTACCCTAATGTCTCCTAAAACAATTTAGTGCCAGAACAGAACCCTACTCGCTTCTACAGCCTCTATACAAACTTAACATCAGCTCATGACATGCCAAGCCAAACAAATCCCCCCGACTACCTTTTATAATCAATTTGCACAGCATTCGCTCTAGGTAGGACTCATGAACCATGGTCAAATGAAATTAAGTTTGAAGTATCAATAACAAACTTCACGCTATAATGATGCCATTTTCCTTCATTGAATGTGATTCACTACAACTAAATCACCTTAACAACGTAATCACTTAAATATTTGTATTCACCAGGTCACAAAAATAGCTAATCCATGGATAACTTCTTGGACCTGTGAACCAAACTCTGAACTACCACTTTGTGGTAATGACAGATTGTGGAAGTAGGCATCTGATCATCAACATTGTGTCAACAAGGAGATATTGATACCACAATGTCATATCAGATACAGGCAGGGGATTTTTTTTTTCTGAAATTTAAAGGGTTGGAAAATTAAATCACTGAACAGATTTATAGACCTCATTTACTCTATACACTATTTTCATCTATTCTTAAAAATCTGTAACTCCCACACTGGTCCATGCTCCAGTGAAAATGGAGTCTGTTTGTACACAGCACTCAGTTCAAATGCCTTGCTGAGTCTGTGTTTCCCCCACTATTTGCATATTCTGTTCACTTACCGCGACCAGCGAAAATAGGGTCTGCTGGAAATAATGGTGGGACTTCAAGATCCAGTTTCATTTTGGACAGTTGCCATAATTCAATGAGAATCTAGCTTATAACTTGGGAAGTATTCAGAGCAAAAGTGTTAGATTTCCTCAGTTCATCTTTTGTACCAAAGTCAAAACCAAAGAGGAAATCTTTCATGGTTTTCCATTGTTAAGACATTATATTACAGTCAGTAAGTTGTTTCTAAGTCATCTTGCCACATTTTTTTACATCGCCAGTTTTAGCTAATGTAGTGGAACTAAAATGTGGAGAGAAGCCAATGCGGACCTAAAGCTAACAAAATGGAAAAATGACAAAAACTGGGATACGAGATAACAAAGCGTGAAGCTGGATGAACACAACAGGCCAAGCAGCATCTCAGGAGCACAAAAGCTGACGTTTCAGGCCTAGACCCTTCATCAGAGAGGGGGATGGGGAGATGGTTCTGGAATAAATAGGGAGAGGGGGGAGGGGGACCAAAGATGGAGAGAAAAGAAGATAGGTGGGGAGGTAGGGAGGGGATAGGTCAGATTTTTTTTTAAAACTACCAGTTACATTATGTCATTCCAATATGATTTAGGAACAACATGTTCATGTGCAACACAAGCCTCCAGACTTCCACATAACTCTCTACTTTACACGGTGTGCTCTAAAAATTATGTCCAATGACGTCCCAGCATTTGAATTTAAAATTGTGAATGTTTCAAAATTTTGCTAACCAAAAGGTATAACAAACATATTTAATGCCAATTATTCAAATTTTAGTACACTGTGCCGAAGAATTACAAGCTTTAAATATTAATATACATGCTATGAAATGTTACAAGACATTACCTCTAAATACTTGAGGTGGCATATCGGAGAACTGGTTGATTCCATAAATAGCGGAGCCACTTTCATTCAACAAGATTGAAGAAATAAGATTCAGAGAGTAGTGTCTTTGTATGCTTTCCTACAAATAAAGTGTTTCCGTTATGAAGCATCAGAAATTCAACCATTTAAAAAAATATTTTCTGTAAATTCCAAAAATGAACTTAGCAGAGTGTGAATTAATCTTGTTTCCCTTCTTTGAAAAACCAACTGAAAGTAATTAACTTTGGTTGTTAAATTTCTCTTTTGTTTCAAAAATTGGATATGCAAGTAACAAATAGTGATAAGAATTTTTGATCTTCGACTGATCTTAGACTTTTACTCGTGCACCAAGGAATGTAAATGTAAGGTTATATTATTCAAAAACAATAGTTTCCAGGCTGGTGAGTCTGACCTCTGTGGTTGGCAAATTAATGGAGTCAAGATTGAGAGATAGGATTAACCATTACTTGGAGAGGCATAGTTTAATCAGGGATCATCAGCATGATTTTATTAGCATAGAACATAGAACAATACAGTGCAGAACAGGCCCTTCGGCCCTCGATGTTGCGCTGACCCGTGAACTAATTTAAGCCCCTCCCCCTACACTATCCCATTAAGGGGAGGTCGTGTCTTACAAACTTAATTGGATTTTCTAAGCAAGTAAGATTGATGATGTTAGTATCATGGATGTTGAATGCATGGATTTTAATAAAGCATTTGACAAAGTCTCCAGATGACAAACTGGTTGGAAAAATTAAAGGACATTGGACTTGGGAATGTTTTCAGTTAATTTCAAAATTGGCTCAGTGATAGGAAACAAAAGATAATGGTTGACAAATGTTTTTGTAAATGGTTCCAGTGATGTTCCACAGAGATCAATTTTGAAACTGTTACTGTTTCTGATCTACATTGATTTTGGCTTAAATTGGAAAGCATGATTGGGAAATTTACAGAGGAGAAAAAAAATTGGCAGGGTAATTGATATTAAAGAGGAAGCCTATCGAAGATGCCTATCAATTGCAGAATGACATCATGGTTTCGTTGAGTGAGTGGAAAAATTACATATGGAATTCAATCCAGAGAAATGTGAAGTCATGGGAGAGATAATGGGAACTGCAGATGCTGGAGAATCCGAGATAAAGTGTTGAGCCGGATGAACACAGCAGACCAAGCATCTTAGGAGCACAAAAGCTGACATTTCGGGCCTAGGCACTTCATCAGAAAAAGAATGTGAGGTTATGCATTTGGGTAGGATAAACAAAGCAAGAGAATACACAATAAATGGGGGAGAATTGAGAGGAATAGAAAAATAGAGACCTTGCATTGCATGCTCACAAGTCTGAGATGGCAGAACAGGTAGGTAATGCGTGATGCTTTCCTTTGAGGCAAGATACTAAATGCAGGAGCATTCTGGAACTACATAATATACTGCTTAACTCATAGCTAGAATTTTATATACAGTTCTGCTCGACAAAGAGTGCAGAAGGGATTTACCAAAATGGGCCCAATAGCTAAGGAAAGGCATGAGGTTGTTGACTCGCTCGCTGAGCTGACTTGCTCTTGTTCTGACATTTTGTTACCATTTTCAATGACAGCATCGATGGAGCCTCTGCTGAAGCGATGTTATTCTACTCCGCTTGGAATTTATACTGTCTGGTCCGATATGGAGAGTGGCGTCATTTCCAGCTTTGATCTGTATGGGTTTGATAATGGGGTCCAATTCTATGTGTTTGTTATCACAGGTGGAGAACCATGCCTCTATGAATTCCCTTGTGCATCTACATTTGGCTTGGGCTACTATGGTTACCTTGTCCATGTTAAACTGTTGGCCTTCATTGTCTGAGTGTATAGATATTAAGGGCAGTTAGTTGTGTCATTTGGCTGCTGGTTCATGTTTGTGTATTCTGATGGCGAGTTTCCTTCCTATCTGTCTGATGTAATTCTTGTGGCAATAGTGGTATGGTATTTTGTAAAACACATTGGTTCTGCATGTTATGGGAACGAGGTCTTTTATGCTTAATTCTTAGTCATCGAATGGTTGTGGGCTTGTGGACTACCATGATTCCGAGTGGTCTTAGGAGTTTTGTCGGTTCCGATACGCTGTTGGTGTAAGGCAGTATGTTAGGATGTACTTTGTCCTCCTGTTGTTTGTTTAGTAGGCATTTGTGGCTGAAGTTGAAGGGATATCTGTTTATAGTGAGGGTTTTGTATAGGTGTTCTTCCTTATTCCTGTGCATTTCTGGAGTGTTGCAGTGTGTCTTGGCCCATTTAAGTTGTGTCCTTATGCAGGTTTATCTGTGGACGTTGGGGTGGTTGCTGTGGAAGTTGAGGAATTGTTCAGTTTGGGTTACTTTTCTGTATAACGAGGTTTGGAACTCCCCATTGGTCATATGCTCAACTTTAACAACCAGAAACGTAAGTTGGTTGTTGTTTTCTTCTTCCGTGGTGAATTTAATCCCTGAGAATATGCTGTTGATGAGGTGGTGGGTCTCTTTTAATTTGTTTTGTTTAGTTTTGGTTGAATGTGGTGGAGGGTGGTGTGTTCTAAACTTTGCACGACTGCTTCTGCAATGAGTCCTGTGATGGGTGACCACATTGGTGTACTGTTGATCTGTTTGTATATTTGACTATTAAAGATGAAATGTGTGGTGAGGCAGAGGTCTAGTAGTTTAAGTAGGTTATCATTACTGATGGAGCTGCTGGTCTCCATTGCTGTTTTCTCTAGTACTATAGCCACTGTTTCTTTGGCTAGTGGGATGCTGTTTGATGTAAATAAAGCTGTGATGTCAAAGGATAAATAATCTCATCTGCTGATTTTTACGTGCTGGAGGGTATCGAGGGAAATCTTGGGGTGAGTTGATGGAATGGGGTGATCCGTTGACTAAACAGTGGATACGGTTATGTAGACGACACATTTGTCATTATTGAACGCAACAAATTAGAAAAGACCCACCACTTCATCAACAGCGTATTCGCTGGGATTAAATTCACAAGGGCAGAAGAAAACAACAATCAGCTTCCTTTTCTGGATGTTAAAGTTGAGCATATGACCAATGGGGAGCTCCAAACCTTGGTATACAGAAAAGTAACCCAAACTGATCAAAACCTCAACTTGACAGCAACTACCCCAACGTCTACAAACAGAGCTGCATTTGGGCACTATTTAAATGGGCCTGGACACACTGCAACACTCCAGAAATGCGTAGGAATAAGGAAGAGTACCCATACAAAACCCTCACTATAAGCAGATATCCCTGCAACTTCATCCACAAATACCTACTCATACACAAATACCAAAGCAAAAAACAACAGGAGGACAAAGTACACCCTAACACACAGCCCTACATCAAGAACATATTGGAACTGAAAACCAGACTCTTAAGACCACTAGGAATCACGGCAGCCCACACGGCCACAGCCTCTCTACAGCAACACTCACAAGATTAAAGACCCTATTCCCACAACATGCATAACCAACGTGGTTTACAAAATACCATGCAATGACTGCCACAAATATTACATCGGACAGACAGGAAGGAAACTAGCATGGATACCAACTAGCAGCAAAACGGCACAATGAACTCTCCTTAATATCGGTACACTCAGGCAATGAAGGCCTTCAGTTTAATTGGGACAAGGTAACCACAGTAGCCCCAGCCAAACATAGACATGCACTGGAATTCCTATAAGCATGGTTCTCCACCCATACTTCAGTAAGCAAACATAGAGAATTGGACCCCATATATAAACCCTTACAGACCAAAACTGGAAATGTTGCTGTTCACCACAAGGGACCAAACAGTATAAATTTCAAGTGGAGTAGAATAACATCACTTCACCAGAAGCTCCACTGATGGTGTTATCCAGCATGATGATGAAACGTCTGAATGAGAATACATCAGCTCGGCGAGCAAGTCAACAATCTCACCCACAACCCAAGCTACAGATCTTTGCCAAAATTTTAAGGAAGGACATGCTGGACTTGGCAGTTTAGAGGAGGTTCACATTTATCATTCCAGGGATCAAGTTCTTGTCATATGAGAAGCATTTGAGGACTCTAGGTACTTGATGGAAGTTCGAAGGCCGAGAGGTGATCCGATTCAAACTTACAGAATACTGAGAGGTCTGGACAGGATGGACATGGAGATGTTTTCATTAGTAGAAGAGACCAGGACCTGAGCGTACAACCTTCCAGTGAAGGGATAATACTTTAGAACTGAGATGAGGAGAAATTTATTCAGCTAGAGGTGGTGAATCTGTCAAAGACATTGCAGAAGGCTGTGCAGGCCAAGTCATTAAGTGCATTTAAAACTGAGATAGATCCCCTTACTAATCAAGAATATAAGGTCATAGGCAGAAGGCAGGATAATGGGTTGGAAAAACATCAGCCATGATCTAATGTCACAGCAGACTCGATGGGCTGAATGACCCAATTTCTGCTCCAATATCTTATGTTTTTTATTGGCAGGGCTTGGAAAATTGCAGCAATGAGGAAGGGTTGAGTTGACTGAGGTGATTTCCTTACAACAGAGGAGGCTTTATGGTGCACAAAATAATGAGCGTGGATAGAGTGGACAGGAAGGTTTTATTTCTTGTCCTCGTGAAAACGTGATACACTTAAGATCCTTGGTAGGAGGATTAGAGGGGTCATGAGGAGAAACTTTTTCAGAAGGTCATGGGTATCTGGAACACTCTGCCAGCTTGGTGATTCAGATGGAAGCCCTCCACTCACTTAAAAGTAACCTGAATCTGCACTTGAAGCTCTATAACTGGCAAGATTATGGGTAGTGAGCTGGTGAGCCGGAAGACAATAGGTAGCTAGTTTATTTAGCCTGTGCAGACACCAGGTGTTAAATTGAGTCTTTCTGGATTGTAATGTTTCTAACATTCTGTCCCTTTCAGTTCTGGTAACTTGAAACCTTTGCTACGAACCCTCACAAAGTAGGAGACTTCGTAACGTAACCTGCCTTTCTTCTTCGGTCAAACTATTCTCCTGAACTAAATAAAAACCCAAAGAATTCCAGATGCTGTAAATCAGAAACAAAAACAGAAATTGCTGGAAAAGCTCTGCAGGTCTCACAGCATCAGTGAAGAGAAATCAGAGTTAATGTTTTGGCTCCAGTGACCCTTCTTCAGAACTGCAATTCTGCATGCCCTTGGTCCACAATCCTCCATTTTCATATGCCCATGGAGAAGTCAACTACTCAACAACAACTAACTTCATTATTACTACGAAACACCATCAGTTGTCCTGGAAAACTTATGAAATGCCAAACATCTCCATTACGAGAAATTCCACATGCTTTTAAGAAAAAGAAAGTTACTTCAGTTCTATCCTAATGTAATAAAAACATTGCTTTCACTATCTAAATATTGACAATAATAGATGTGAAGGGATTTAGTACTTTAAACTGCCTGATCTGTCGGCTGTAAGCATATAAGCGAGTGATTTGATGCTGTATACCCTGCTTTTCAACAACTGCTGCCAGAGACCTGACAGCACATTCACACTGATGTCAAGAAAGCAATACCACAGAAATCACAAATTCTTTGTGGACATCTTTCTTCAATGTACAAAACTGTTGTTTTCCTGCTGACTGGGAAGAAAAACAAGGCACTACCTAACGTATTTTCGAAGACAGGCCCCGACCCGAAACGTCAACTTTCCTGCTCCTCTGCTGCTCTCCGGCCTGCTATGCTCCTCCAGCTCCACACTGTGCTATCACCAGCTTAGGCTGATTAACTTTTTATACTCTGTGGCTATTTACTTGGCTGCAAAATGCCTTTTCGGCTACTATTTTCTCACGATATTCTAACTTATTATTGTGCTTTCCTTACAGCTTGCTAAATAAAACAGAACACGGTAAAAAAAATCCCATTTTAAGGAGAGCCAAATTCGAGTTATTCCGCAGTGTAATAAACCACGAATCCTAGAAGTAGCGAAATCCAAAACATCGTAAGCAAATCTGTTAAAGCGTTGACGTTGTGCCTCCTTGTAATCTGACCCACTATTCAAAGTAAAAGGATTCCTTTACTTCAATATGTTGCACACCGTGTCTTAATAACTAAAAGCGAGATTCCAAGTTTCGAGATAATGGGAACTGCCGATGTTGGAAAATCTGAGATGACATGATGTATGACAGCAGGCCAAGCAGCATCCCGAAATGTCAGCCCTTCTGCTCCATTGATGCTGCTTGGCCTGCTGTGTTCATCCAGCTTTACACCTTGTTATTCCAAGTTTCGATCTGACTTTGCCAACAGTTACACTGCACACAGCCCAGGGAGATGATACAGTGGACCCATGGCCCAAAACTCTACCAGAAAAACCTTGTATTTGTGATCGAATTCGGAGCTTCCTGCCGCGTAGCTGCAATTATATTTCCAAACAAACTGCTCGAAGAGGTGCTCTGAATGAGCAGCAGCAGCTGCGTCTCGGCTTATGTTGCTCGGCAGCTGGAAACGAAGCCGTTGCTGTATACTGCAATATCCGGGTAAAGCAAACTGGATGCTGGGAAAACACAACAGCAGCAGAAACCAACGCATCGTCGTGTATTAAGGGAACGGGACGCAAAGTAAGAACTTGAAATGTTCCACAGTCGGCAGGCCACAGCTACTACCTAAAATAAAACAAACAACTGCGGATACTGGAGATCTAAAGTGAACAAAACCACGAAGTGCTCGAAGCATTCAGCAGGTCTGGCAGCATATGTGGAGAGAAAAGCACAGCTAACGTTTCGAGTCCAATTTCTCCACCCCGACTGACTTCCGGACCACATACAGATTCCAACAACATCCGTTGGTTTCATTTTCACTTTGACTCTCCTCTCTACTTGTTTGACTGAAAGTATATATTAGATTGCAATCGTAATTCGCCCAGTTTTTTGTTTAGTACAAATCATATGTTACTCTGGAACGTTGCTTGAAAGGACGATGGTAACAGATTCCACAGATAACAGTTTAGGAATGTGTAGCGGAGTAGCTTTTTAAATTAAAATAATAAAATGTGAGGCTGGATGAACACAGCAGGCCAAGCAGCATCGCAGGAGCACAAAAGCTGACGTTTCGGGCCTAGACCCTTCATCAGAGCTCCCGAAACGTCAGCTTTTGTGCTCCTGAGATGCTGCTTGGCCTGCTGTGTTCATCCAGCCTCACATTTTATTATCTTGGAATTCTCCAGCATCTGCAGTTCCCATTATCTCTGATAGTTTTTTAAATGGCCATTTTAAACAAGGGTTTAGGTAGAATGAAGACCTGAGAGAATTAGGTGTAATTCTGCTGTCTTACAGAACAAGAGTTATCCCAGAGAGGGAGTAGTGAACTGAAATAGAAAAATATTAGTCAAGCTATGAAGTTTTAAGATTTGTTTTTGCTGCAAAGTACAGTAGCGTATAAATTGACGAAACTGTATTGAATTAATAGCTAAACCATTTAAACTACTTGATAGCATTCCAAATAATTGCTGAACAAAAGCTTGAATCAAATAAAGCTGTCCCCTATACAATATATATAATGATGGGTGGGTTAGCAAGTTTGCAGAGATACAAAGATCGATGGAGTTGTGGACAGTTTAGAACATTGTCAAAGGATACAACAGGATACGGATCAGTTGCAGATAGGGGCAAAGAAATGGCAGTTGGAATTTAAATTATTTATATGATTTGAGCTTTATATATACACACGTTATGAACACGTACACACAAACAGTAGAGGTCCCAGTAGGAGTCCCTGCAGAACGCTACTAGTCATGGATCTCCAACTTTAAAAAATCACTCTTCCACCACTACCCTCTGCCTTCTCAGGGTAATCTAATCATGCAGCCAAGCCACCAGAGACCCTATGCATCTTAATCTTCTGGATGTACCTACCATGAGGGAGCTTGTTGAAAGCTTTACTAAAATGGGTGAACTGGCAAGACGGATTCGGAATTGGCATAGTCATAGGAGACAGAGGACAACAGTGGAAGGATGCATTTCGGAATGGAAGGTTATGACTGGTGGAGTTCCACAGGGTTCAGCGCTGGGACCTCTGCTGTTCGTGGTCTACATAAATAGAACATAGAACATAGAAAGGTACAGCACAGTACAGGCCCTTCGGCCCACAATGTTATGCCGTGGATCAATCCTAATCCAAAAATAAAATAGCATAACCTACATTCCCCTCAATTCACTGCTGTCCCTTTGCATGTCCAGCAGTCGCTTAAATGTCACTAATGACTCCACTTCCACAACTACCACTAGCAAAGTATTCAATGCGCTCACAACTCTCTGGGTGAAGAACATCCCTCTGATGTCTCCTCTATACCTTCCTCCTAACACCTTAAAACTCTGATCCCTCGTGGCAGTCAATCCTGCCCTGGGGAAAAGTCTCTGGCTATCGACTCTATCCATGCCTCTCATTACCTTGTACACCTTGATCAGGTCATCTCTCTTCCTCCTTCTCTCCAGTGAGAAAAGTCTGAGCTCAGTCAACCTCTCCTCGTAAAACAAGCCCTCCTTCCAGGCTGCATCCTGGTAAACCTCCTTTGCACCTTCTCCAAAGTCTCCACATCTTTCCTATAACAGGGCCACCAGAACTGGACACAATATTCCAAGTGTGGTCTCACCAGGGTTTTGTAGAGCTGCAGCAAAACCTCGCGGCTCTTAAACTCGATCCCCCTGTTAATGAAAGCCAAAACACCATATGCTTTCTTAACAACCTTATCCACTTGGGTGGCAACTTTGAGGGAGCTATGCACTTGAACACCAAGATCCCGCTGTTCCTCCACACTGCCGAGAATCCTGCCTTTAATCCTATATTCAGCATTTAAGTTCGACCTTCGAAAATGCATCACTTCGCATTTATCCAGGTTGAACTCCATCTGCCATTTCTCAGCGCAGCTCTGCATACTGTCAATGTCTCGCTGAAGCCTGCAATAGCCCTCGATACTATCAACGGCACCTACAACCTTTGTGTCATCAGCAAACATACTAACCCACCCCTCGACCTCCTCGTCCAAGTCATTGATAAAAACTACAAAGAGCAGAGGCCCAAGAACAGAGCCCTGCGGGACACCAGTCAGCACTGACCTCCAGGCAGAATACTTACCATCTACAACCACTCTCTGCCTCCTGTCAGCCAACCAATTCTGAATCCAGACAGCCAAATCACTCTGTATCCCATACCTCCTGACTTTATGAATGAGCCTGCCGTGGGGATCTGGAGGAAAGCGTGGCTGATCTAAATAGTAGTAGAGCAGTCAATATTAGGATTAGTGGAGTTGTGGGTCGTGAGGAGATTTGTCAAAGGATGCAGCAGGATATAGATCAGTTGGAGGCATGGGCAGAAAAATGGCAGATGGAATTTAATCAGGACAGTTTGGAATGCAGTTTGGAAGATCAACTACAGGTGCGGGTTGTACAGTCAATGGCAGAACTTTTATGAGTATTGATATGCAGAGGAATCTGGCATGCAAGTCCACAGATCACTGAAGATAGCAGTGCAGATAGATAAGGTAGTTTTTTAAAAAAGCCAATGGCATGTTTGCTTTTCTTCATTGGAAGGAGTATTAAGTATAACGATAGGCAAGTTATGCTGCAGCTTTATGCAACTTTAGTTAGGCCACACTTGGAATATTGCATACAGTTCTCGTCACCTCACTACCAGAAGGATGTGGATGCTTGGGAGTGGGTACAACCAGAATGTTAACTCGAATGTGGGATTTTAGCTATGAAGAAAGTTAGGATAGACTAGGTTTGTTTTCACTGGAATACAGGAGGTTGAGGGGTGACCTGATAAAAGTTTATAAGATAGTCAATGGCATGGATAGTGGAGGCTTTGCCCAGGGTGGACAGGTTAATTACTAGGGGACACAAGTTCAGGGTCTGGGGAAGAAGTTTGAAAGAGATATGCAAAACACGCCTTTCACACAGAGAGTCGTGAGTGCCTGTGTTGCGCTGCTGGAGGAGGTGGTGAACGCAGAAACAATAGCAGCATTCAAGAAGCACCTGGGTGAATATGTGAATAGGAAGGGAATAGAAGGATACAGATCATGTAAGTGAAGACAGTTCTACTATGTCAGAACAAATTGTGTCAGCACAGGCTTGCAAGGCTGAATGGCCTGTTCCTGTGCTGTATTGTTCTTTGTTCTTGGCTCTGTCCATGTAGACAACATCCACTGGTCGACCCTCATCGATTACCTTCGTCACCTTCTCAAAAATTTCAGCTAATAAGACATGATCTGCCTCACACAAAGCCATGCTGACTGTCCCTAATTCGGCCACGCTTTACCAAATGTACCTAATTCCTATCCCTCAGAATTTTCTCCAATAGCTTTCCAACCACTGATGTGAGACTCATCAGTCTATACTTTCCTCAATTATTCCTATTTCCCCTGAACAGAGGGAGAACACCTGCTACTCGCCAATCCTCTGGAACCTGTCCAGTGGCTAATGAGGATACAAAGATCTTAGTCAAGGCTCCAGCATCTCTATTGTCTCTTAATATTCTTGGGCAGGTAACATGGGTCCCTGGGGACTTATCCACCTTAATGCTCTTCAAGAGATCCAACACCACTTCTTTCTTGATCTCAAAATTCCCTAATATCCATATCCTTCTCCCAGGTGAATACTGACACAAAGCACTCATTTACAATCTTACCCACATCCTCTGCCTCCAAGCACGTGTTCCCTCCTTTTACCCTTGCGTGGTCCTACTTTCTCCCTACTTATCCTCTTGTTTTTAATGTATGTAAAGAATGCATGTGATTCTCTTTAACCCCATTTACCAAAGTTATTTCATTGAGAGCACAAATAGAAATGAATAAGTATGATCTGGTAGCCCCCAGTGCCCCTCCCCACTCTCCAAATTCCCTATTTAAGTTCATTGCTGTTTTCCATATATTCCTTATGGGCCCTGTCAGATTTTTAGCTTTTGAAACCTTATATATGCATCTTTTTTCCTTTTGACTAAATTCACAACCTCCCTTGTTTTTCAAGCGGCCCATTACCTCATCATCCTTGTCCTTCTTGCTGGAGCATGCCAGCCCTTAGTTCCGATCAGTAGGCCTTCAAACTCTCACATGTCAAATGTGGACTTGCCTGATAACAGCTCCTCCCAATTTTTACACTCCCGAGCTCCTAACTAAATTTGACATGGTTTGCTCTCCCCCAATTTAGTACCTTCACGCAATGTCTTGACTTATCCTTATTCATAGTTATCTTAAAACGCAAGAAGTTGTATCCAAAATGCTGGCCCACTGTAAGGTCAATCACCTGGTCGGGTTCATTAGCCAATACAAGGTCCAGTGTGGCCCTACTTCTATTTAGACTGTCTACACACTGCTTCAAGAAACCCTTTTGGATGCACTTAACAAATTCTGCCCAATCTATGCCTATTATGCAGTTCAGTCAAAACTGGGGACGTTAAAGTCACCCACAATGATAATGCTGTTGTTATTGCATCTGCTTTGGAAGCAGTTGGCTGGCGGGGGCAGGGGGTGCTGTAATATAATCCTATCAGAGTGATTGTACCCATCTTATTTTTGAGCTGTACCCATATTGCCTCAGTGAATGACCCTTCCAGTATGTCCTCTCTGAGTGCACATGTGATATTCTCCCTAAACAGTAATGCAACTCCTCTACCTCCGTTACCTTATTCTCTATCTCATCTAAAACAATGAAACTCTGGACAGTTGAGCATCTAGGCTATCATTGCCCATCTAACTTTTCAATCAATATGTAGATTAAAATCTCCCATGATTATTATCATGCGTTTTTGACAAGCTCTTATTATTTATCTCTTCATAGTCTACCCTTCTGTTACATCACTCCCACAAGTGACTTCTTGCTTCTATCGTTTTCGTTTCTACCCAAACTATTTCCTCATCTTGGATTCCCAAACTTATGGAATCCCTCCCTTTTATGCTGATATTATCGTTTAACTAATTTGTTATTTCCTGTCATTCATAAATATCCTGTCACCTTCAAGGTTCAAATCCCACCATGTAGAAGGACTCTGAGATGACTACCAGATTATACTTATTCATTTCTATTCGTGTTCTCAACTCATTTTTCCCAAATGCTGTGTGCATTCAGATTCAGGGCCTTTCATGTTGTCCTTTACTCTCTTTATAAATTCTAGTCATTATAGGTTGGTTCTTATATTCATATTCACTATCCCTTCCTGTTATGGACTATTTTTCATTGTATCTATTAATACTTATTAATGGTAATTATTAATAATAGTCACCTCTAAGCCCCTTTCAGCATCCCACCCAGACCCATCTCCCTGTAACCCACACGTCCCTGAACACTACAGGCAATTTAGCATGGCTGATCAACCTAGCCTGCACGTCTTTGGACTGTGGGAGGAAACCCGCGCAGACACGAGGAGAATGTGCAAACTCCACGTAGACAGTCGCCCAAGGCTGGGATCGAACCCGGGTCCCTGGTGCTGTGAGGCTGCAGTGCTAACCACTGAGCCACCTTGCTGCCCATTAGAGGAGCAGGAAAGTTGATGTTTTGGGTCATGACCCTTCTTCAGAAATGGGGCAAGGGGAAGGGAGCTCTGAAATGAATTGAGAGCGGAGAGGTGGGGCTGGGGAAGATAGGTGGTATGGTGATAGGTGAGTGCGGGTAGGGAGTGATGGGGATTGGTTAGGAATGAGAGAGAAGATGGACAGGTTGTGTCAGGTCAAGGAGGTGGGGATGAGGGGAAGGGCTGGACATAGGATGAGGCTAGGTGTGGGGAGATTCTTAAACTGGTGAAATTCACTTTTAGGCCATCAGGCTGTAGGCTCCTGAGGCGAAATATGAAGTGCTGCTCCTTCAGTTTGCGGGTGGCGTCATTGTAATACTGGGGAACATGATGGACATATCATCCAGGGAGTGGGAGGGGGAGTTAAAATGGTTCACAACCAGAAGGTGTTGTCATTTTTTGCAAACAGAGCGCAGATGCTCTACAGTGCCTGGCCTAATATCTGGAACGGGCAGTTTGACTTATGTGGGAATACTGGACAGGCTAAGCTTGTATCGATTGAAGTTTCGAAGAGTAAGAGGTAACTCGATTGAACTACATAAAATCCTGAGGGGCTCTGATAGTGTAGATGTGAAGAGAATGATTCATCCTAAGAGAAAATCTGGAACAAGAGGTCACTTTAAAAACCAGAGCTTGTTGATTTAAATTATTTCTGTCAGACTGTCCTGAGTCTTTGGAACTCACTTTCTAGAAGTTGGTGGAAGCAGAACCCTATGACATCTTTAAGACAGAAGCAGATAAATTTTTTGTTAACTGAAGGATTGACAGATTGTTAGGCATAAGTGGAAATTTGAATTTGGTTTCAATTGGACAAACCTTGATCTCAATGGATCATGGAGCATCTTGGATGAATGGCGTATACTTGCTTCTAATCCCTATGTTCATATGTGAGGGGTAGTTCCTTGTTTTCAAAATTAACCTTGTACATAGCCAGGGTTTAACATAGCCCTGACAGTGGGTGTTCTGGAAGGTTCCGGCAGGATGAGTACTGAGGTTGTAGACTTGCTCGCCAAGTCAGTCTGTTTGATTGCACACGTTTCATCACCCTTCTAGGTAATGCCATCAGTGTGCCTCTGGTGAAGTGTTGGTGTTCTGTCCAACGTGTTAATTATATGCCTCAATTTACTGGGGCGGTTGGCATTACTTTTGGTTCTGTTTTTCAGTGGTTTATATATCGGGTCCACTCGATTAGAATGCCAGGCCCCCAGGCATTCCCTGGCATTTTTCTGTTTGGCTTGTGCTGTAATGAATGTGTTGTCCCAGTGGAATTCATGTCTTTCTTTGTCCGTGTGTATTGAGACCAGTGAGAATTGCTCGTGTCTGTTAGTGGCTAGTTGGTATTCACATATCCTTATTGTCACTTTTCTTCCAGCTAGCCTCTGTAATGTTTCTCACAGTCCTTACATGGTATTTTGTACATTACATTAGTTTTATTGGTTGTGGATAAGGGATCCTTTATGTTCACGAGTCGCTGTCACAGGGTGATTGTTGGTTTATGGGCTATCCTGATACCTAGGGGTCTGAGTTATCTTGTGGTCATCTCTGAAATATCTGATGTGCGGTAGGGTGATCAGTGCGTCTGGGCCTGTTGTGTCTTCTTGTTTTGGAGTTAATGGCAGACTGTGCTTTTTGGGTATTTATTCCTTATAAAAACTCCATACAGGTGATCCTGTTCTGATTTCCGCAATTCTGGGTTGCTGCAATGTATTGTGGATCATTTGAATAATGTCCTGATGTAGCTCTGTTTATGGGTATTGAGGTGATTGCTGGTGTAATTAAGTATGGCCTTTCTGTATACGCTAGCCTGGAGTTTGTGAATTTGTGAATTTTTATCCCAATGAGGATGTTGTTTACGTGACGGTGGGTTTCTACCAGTTTCTTCTAGTCTTGTGTATTTGATAGCCATGAAGATGTCATAGGGCGGCATGATGACTCAGTGGTTAGCATTGCTGCCTCACAGCGTCAGGGACCCGGGTCCAATTCCACCCTCGGGTGACTGTCTGTGTGGAGTTTGCACATTCTCCCCATGTCAGTGTGGGTTTCCTCCAGGTGCTCCGGTTTCCTCCCATAGCCCAAAGTAGTGCAGGCTCAGTGGATTGGCCATGCTAAATTGCCCATAGTGTTCAGGGATATGTGGATTATGTGGGTTACAGGGGGATGGGTCTGGGTGGGATGCTCTGTGGGTCAGTGTGGACTTGTTGGGCCGAAGGGCCTGTTTCCACACTGTGGGGACTCTATGATTCTATGATCCACATTGTGGACTCATAGTGGGATGAGTACTTATGCCACTTGTGAGCACAAGGTAGTACGAGAGCAGCAGCATAGAGCTGTCATACACACATGTTGAAGTGAGTATTGTTATTGTTATTGTGGAGGGGGACTCTGATGCTTAGCTAAAATTTAATCCTGAGATTCTCAACATTGAGAAACAAAGTCTGATATTCCCCTTAATATTTCAAGGCTAGATAAGAATCTCACTAGTAAGTAGCACATCACTTATTTCCATACATTCACGTTTCATTATTGGGTATCTCATCTCATTCCTATGCAGTTCGCAATTATCTCAAGCAATGATGGGAAACAAGATGGTGCAACTTCTCAACTTGAAAGTCAGTGCAGTTACCTGGAGGATGAAGCTTACTGCATCTTTTCCACACCTTCCTGTGCGCCTTCAGTCACCAACATCTCATGACATGTTCCATAGGTAATGATTATCTCCACTCTCCATTCATGCAAGTCAGCTTCAGCAAAGCACAATCCTCAGCATGCCCGAACCCTGAATAATTCAGAAGACTTTTCAGTAATTCTCTACTGCACTTCAGAGTTCATTGGCACCATAAATTGCAATTTTCCTGTTAGGTTGCTATGTGGACAGGGGCACACACCCATCTTATTCACCCACAGGATACATGAGATGGGGTCTTAGTTTACTTTCTTAGTGATCACTCATTTTGAGGCTCGCAGCATTTTTGCCTTGCCTAACTTCTTAGTGCAGACAGAAATTTAGACAATTGTTATACTTGCCAGCACTGAACAATCAAGGGGATTTCTTCAGAGATCCTCATGATATGAAGAAACAGTCAGATGCTGAAAAGATTATAGGAACAGAGAAATGTGGTAAATACGAACAAGGATAAGCCATTTGGCCCCTCAAGCCTGCTCTGCCATTCAATGTATCGTGGTTGATCATTCTACTCAGTACCCCGTTCCTACCTTCACCCCATACCCTCTGACCTCTTTAATCCTGAGAACTATATGGACCTCCTTCTTGAAAACATTCAATGTTTTGGCCTTACCCATTTTCTGTTCTTATTCTTAAAGAAAATTCTTTAGGCTCACTAGTTTTGAGTGTGATGTCTGGTTCTGGACACCTCCCCCAGTCCACTCATTGGAATCATTCTTTCTACATTTACTCTGTCTATTTCTGTTAGAATTTTGTAGATTTCTATGAGATACCCTCTCATTCTTCAAAACTCCAGTGAATGTAGTCCTAACTAATCCAGCCTCTCTTCCTATGTCAGTCCTGGCATCTCAGGAATCAGACTTGATGTGTTCCCTACATGGCCAGAACAATCCTCCACAGTAAATGAGAGGAAAACGGCACATAATACTCCAGGTGTGGTCTCAGCAAGGCTGTGTACAACTGCAACAAGGCATCGCCGCCCCAACCAGACAATAGCACTGAGGAAAATTTAACCAGCAATGTGGAAAAGTGCATAGATATGTTCTGTGCACAAAAAACAGTCCATCCTAAGGGGGTGAACTAACTAGTTGAACTATTTTATGTGCCCCCTTACTGGAAAATATGTTCCACAGAGGCAGGCAAAATCAAGCCACCTGCGAAAGGAGTGTTAAAAACAGTCTGTTCAGAGTTTTCATCCTTAACCTGTAATTCATCTGCAGCCACAGATCATGTAAGTCCTGCTCGTTTGTGCTGCTTATCTTGGGAGTAAGCATGATATTTGTATTCTCCAGCTGTTTCCTGAGACCTCAGCCTTGTCTCATTCACCTGCAAGAATGGATACATGCTGACAAGCATTACCTACTCTCAAGGTGTATAATGATACAAGTATGAAAACCCAGGACTGAAACAGGGGAAACTATAACATTCGTCAGACTACGGCCATTGAGTAGACCATTGTTCCTGAAAATGAGATTCAGGATGATTGGCTTGATCCATTCAGGATCAAGGCCCTCCCATAGAGGACACAAGTTACTACCTTGATGATGTGATGTGCGGCTGTGTAGAGCATGAGGCAATCTTAGATAAGATGGATGAAGAGGAGCCGTGGCATAAAAGGACACTTAGAGGGGCACCAAGAAAGAAGCTGCTAGGGAGGGTCAACATCAGTACATGTTTTTTACATGAACTTTAACATTTCAGCATATCACATAGATATAGATACCTCCTCACACCCCCTAGTTTGGTGAGGACATAATTAATCAAATTGAACATTTATTCCAATGGTCGCAAGAGTGAAGACTCGCTAATATTCGCACCACCTTGAGAAACCAAGACATTTAGTGTTTTATTAAGGGTACCCCCATACTCTCATTTTACTGCCAGCAGTGAAGTAGCTGGAGTTAACTGGATATCCTGTTGCCATGTAGACTTACCTTTTCTTCCTTCCACTTTCAAGGTTTTCCAAGATCTGGTAAATCTGTCTTGAGTGAAATAAAAACAGAATCACTGTTAAAGTGAACATTATATGACTTCATTAAAATGCTTACATCTCCAACCTACCTCCTGAAATCAAATTGATTGCACACTCTTAGCCTAACTTTGTTAAAGCTGAAAGTGGACATTTATATAGCAGGAGAAACTCTGTAGGCCTGGCAGCATCTGTGGCGAGAGAAAGTGACTTTCAGGACAACCGAGTCACATCAGACTCGGAACCATTAACTTTCTTACTTTCTGCAAGATGCTGCCAGACCCGTTGAGTTTCTCAGCATTCTGTGCTTTTGTTTCAGATTTCCAGCATTCACAGTATTTTGCGTTTATTTTTAAGACAGGTTGGGTTCCTTGTTCAGGTATTTTAAATTATAATTTCTGGTCTGACCTAACCTACTCATTTAAGGGAGTCAACTTTCAGTAATATAAATGGCTTTATTGTTTCCATGCATTGGGCATATGCATTGGTTTGTTTGGCAATTAAGCTTCATTTAGCAGCTATAGGCTCATGACTTCTTTCAGTAGTTCACTTTTCAGATGGATTGTAAAAACATTAATATAATCTTTCCACCATAATATAATTAATGAAATGTTGAAATGGTCTAAATAAAATCTTTTTTTTTCCAATATTTAAAGATTGGGTGCAGCACAATTTTCAACAACATATGTAAGAAATGAGCTGACACATAAGACTAATGATTGAAGAGCAATGCATTCAATCTGATGATTAATGCTGCTGAAATTTGCACCAATTACAACTCAAATTACAACTAAAATATATATTTCAGTAACTTACAAGTGCAGCTGTTCAGTGCCAAAGATGGATTATGACTTTCTACAATACCACAGCTTACACTGATATTCAGGAACCCATTTAACTGGAATGGAACTGTGATTGCAAGCTGTTTCTGGGGTATGTCACTTTGATATCCCTGTGGCTGAAACGCAATGTTTGGCAAAGATCTTTTGTAAAATGTTTACTAGTTGTCATAAAATATATGCACCCATATGCCAGTATGACACAGATGTATTGTAAAAGTGTGGAAAATTATTCAAGTAGGATGATTCAAGATCATTTTTGAAGACAGCCTATAATTCAAATGAATAGATATTATGTTGGTGCTGTAAGAGTTTTTGCGAGATCTCTTGTTTGTGCTCTGGACATTTTGACGAGAATTTTTTCTCAAAGACACTTTACCCAAGTGCTTATATGAGGTGGACAAAGGGACTAGAATTCGATTTGTGTTTCAACTCAACGCTATTAACAAAATATTCCTTGCCAAAACACTATTTAAACATTTCCCAAATTCTCACAATATTTACTCTTTTCTTTGCCTGTCAGAGAAAGGATATTATTGGCAATAGTCCATCTGTATAAGTAGGGCGGATGGAACCTCCCTTCCTCTCTGAGGTAGTGCTGGCTTTCTTCCATTATAGTGGATCCCGCATGTCGGGTGAATCTTTTCCTGAGCCTTCTTTTATTGCCGCATGTTCTTCTTGCTCAGAGACACCCCAGTGAGTCTTCACCATGTCTTCATTGAGCCTTTCCTGAGTCTTCATTGCATCTTCACTGAGGGACTGGCTTACAAGTCTCTTGCAATGAACCTTGCAAAATGTTCTGTGACCTTTGGTCAACAGGGTCATGAATTGGATTCAAATCATCTAATGGTGCTGTGTCAACACCCTTCGCAGTTGCCATACCAGGATGGGTAAAGTGCACACACTCAGACAATGTTAATGCAGTATGGAGCTGGACGAACACAGCAGGTCAGGCAGCATCAGAGGAGCAGGAAAGTCAACATTGTGGGTTGGGACCCTTCAGCAGGACACACTCGGGCAGTCAAAATGCATCCAATACACAACCCTGGGCAGGCTGTAACTGGTTTCCCTTGAAGCTTTTCAAACCCATTGATCTTAGTTTCCAATGTTCACCATAGCTGATAGCTGTTGGCTGCTATTTAATTTAGGTTTGGCCAACTTTTATCAAGGCTGAATTCTCTGACCTTAGGTAAATTTAGAGTGTCCAATATTAGATCCAAAGTCGCTTGACAACACTTCCTCCTGTTGATCCCTTGAAGCATCTAGCGAAAATGGGATCACAAGCTCAGACAACACTATCTTGCAGGAATATTTCAAGCCTCAAATGGATAGCCTAACTTCCTGAGTAGATTAGATTAGATTAGATTCCCTACAGTGTGGAAACAGGCCCTTCGGCCCAACAAGTCCACACCACCCTTTGAAGTATCTCACACAGACCCATCCCCCTTTAACCCACACACCCCTGACCTCTACGGGCAATTTAGCATGGCTGATCCACCTAACCTGCACATCTTTGGACATTGGGAGGAAGCCGGAGCACCCTGAGGAAACCCACGCAGACACGGGGAGAATGTGCAAACAAGGCTGGAATTGAATCCGGGTCCCTGAGCTGTGAGGCTGCAGTGCTAACCACTGAGCCACCATGCCATTCCCTATCATATATAGACAACAATACCCTGTACACTAACTATCTTCCTTATGCACACCAATAAGCTTAACAATATTATATACAGCAAACTTTTTATTGTACGGCATCTCCGGAACCAGGAGTATGCCACTTGATCAAATATACTTGATAATCAAGAGATCATAATCAAAGTAAAAACGCAAAGGAAATAAGAGAAACACAATGCAGGGGGTATACACATCATTGCTATACTATACTTACAACGTAAGTTTCTGAAAGAATAATGTAATTTTCTCTCAATGAAAACTTCCTAGAAGGGAGCATTCTCACTTGTATTCTTAAGTGACCTCTCTTGCATTGCAGTAGATCACGGGTATCAAAGGAGAAATTGACATGTTTCAGGTCAGGACCCTTCTTCAGAAGTTCAGGAGCTCCACACTATGTTAGACTCTGACTCCAGCATCTGCAGTCTTGCCGTCTCTTTTGCAAAGCAGTCCGGGTTCATTAATTTCTTGGCTCCTGCTGTAGGACTATTGACTGTATTGTTGGTTTTTTCATGAGTTCCTTCTTCCAGCGGATTAATTTAACCATGAAGATGGTGAGGTGGATCAAAGTAAATGGGAAGAACAACAGAGCTAGTTGTGAGAGGAGGTGGACCCACGGGTGTATCTTCAATTTTGAGCCCTAGTCCCAGAAGTTATTGTACTGATTAATCACTTTGATTTCCCTGATACCTTTCTTTTCACTCTGCTGAAATAACAGCTGCAAAATCGTAATATGCATATATTATTGTGTCTGGACCTGCGGTCGTTCTTCTAATAGTTCAAAGTACTTCTCCCAAAAATCCCCGAATATTTTTCTGAATTTGTCACGGATGTTGACAAAGATCTCACTCCTCCTGTGGATATCTGTGACTTCTGTTAGGGTTACCCTGGCTGGTATTCATGGCAAAAGGTTGTGCTTTGGATGTCATATATATAACACTTGTAATGGGGAAGTTGTAAGGCAGTATTCTCCCTTTGCGATATGCACTACCTTGGTGATGTCTGTGTTCAGGCTTTGGAATTTTACAGTACAATTTAGAACAGTGTTTGTCTAAAAACCACACAACGTGTGTTCATGTATGGGGCAGGGGCACTCTTTTGTTTGCTGACATTTATCCAAAGTGGCACCTACAAACCCCATTTTTTCAACAGCAATCAAAAGGGTGCCGTCACATTCTAACCATTCTCCGTATTGGATAATGCTGATGTTTTCCACCCTGAAGATTTTAATCCATTTTGATTTGGCAATTTGATCAGGATCCCCTTTGCCATCCCCCAAGGCCTTTCTTGGGATGCCTTATAATTATTGTTCAACCAGACCTTGGTCAGTTGCTGAAATTGACAGTTTGAAACATTGGTGTGTCTCTTCCCAAGGAACAAATGCTCTATCTGATCCAAGTTAGGAGCTGTCCATGCTGAGTTTGCTCAAGGTTCTCCCTCAACTGTTTGATCATCTACTGGCTATAGATCTTATGGCACAAGGTCCTGTCTGCTACTTAGTGTCAGCATTTGTGTTTCCCTTGATGATCACATTTATGGTCTTGGCGTGTCCTTCTAGCACTGTTACCAGATGTTAGTCTGCCTGATGTTCTTTTATTCCGGTTATCATTTTGTTAATTGTACAGATAAGTTTTATCCATGGTCTGTTCTCTTTGTTGGGTTAAAAGTCTGAGCTTATTATCCAAATTAGCCAAATGGATGGTATTGACTGTAGACACTGCTTTTCTTTAAGCTGTTGCCAGATCGTTCAATATATCTCTTTTATAGAGTCCTGATGGTTTGGGTCTCGCCTCTTCTGTTTTCCATCCTCGGATAGTCCATGGACAAACGTGAGGTGTGGCTGGTTTTAGTCCATATCTAATTTCATACCCAATTTGTATCGGACATAGTTGCATTCTATGACCTCCCTGGGGCATCATTGCCGAATTTCTAGCCTTTCCTTGTAGCCAGTAGCCAAACATTCATTTGGGGAAAAACCCCACCAGTCACCTATTCTACCTGTGATCAAATAGCAATAATCTGAGCTCCCGTTTATCTTTCTATACATAACTAGATGGCCGTTATCCAAACATCAGAAATTTGTTGGGATGGATCCACAAAATGCCATTCTCACATTTCCCTGCCTCCAGTAGGGCAAACCACGTATAGCCAAGGTATGTGTCTAATTAACACTTATGATCAGTTCTGCCTAGCAATCCAATTGATGATGCAGACCAACAGGCTACATCTTCAGAATTCTGGATAATTAAAATTTAGAGGATGAAATGAAAAATGGCCAAAAGATGAGAATTATGATGATGAATATCTATCATACTTTTCGACGCTATATCCATGTACAGCTAGGATGGACTGTTAGATTCAAACTATGGTGGTGGCAGAGGTTTATGACAATGTTTTTCCATGAACATGATGAAGCAGGCTTGGAGGTTGCATACGTCCGTGTGTCTGAGGAATCGGGCCCCCTGGCTACCAATGACCTGCTCCTCCTCCACGTCTTTGAAAGAACATCAAAATGACTGCCTTTGTAAAGGGATTGTCTCTGCCTCTGAGCTAGAGCACCGCATAGGATGCTTTGTTGGGTGGACTGTCTCTAACCACTCTTCTGTCTTAAGGGCTACTGTGCATTGACATCTACCTCTTCTGACCGGAATTGGTGAGACTGTGGTCCAGTTCCCGAGATTGAGGCCTGAGGAGAGACAGTGTCTGGAGCTGTTACTGGATTGAGATCAGGAATTTGGTATGGTTTTGCAACAGACTCATCCAGGATCTGGATTAGGACTCTGGTTAGGGTCCACTTCCTTCAGCTCCCGTGGAAGCACATGGAGTTGGTGGCTATTGCTCTGGGCTCGGTAGCACTTGAACTGATTGAGATCATACCACTCAGCTTATCCTGTGTCCAGCAAAATTCTGCATATGGATATGCTGGCCTTGTTCACCAAGAAATTGTCTGAGTTTCATGCGCTTTTGCCTTCTCAATCAGCTTCCCATGTAGTACAAAAGCTTTGCAAAAATCCACGTAGATTACATCAACAACTTTCCTCACCCACACACTTGGTTACATTTGCAAAAAAATTTTAACACATTTGTTAGGCATGAATGCCCTCTGAAAAAGACTTGCTGAATATCTCCAGTAAACATATACTTTTTCAAATGGATATTAATTCACCCCTTCAGACAAGAGAATCACTGATCTGTAATTTTGTGGTTCATCTCTGCCACCTTTCTTGAAAAGTGGAACTTTATTAGCTGTCCTCTAATCCTTTGTAACCTCCACCTGCGGCCAAAGAGGAATTAAAAATTAGTATCAGAGCCATAGAGGTTTACAGCATGGAAACAGGCACTTCGGCCCAACGTGTCTATGCACCCAGTTTTTAACAATTAATTGAGTCCCATTTGCCTGCATTTGGTTCATATCCCTCCATACTTATCCCTCCTGTCCAAATGTTTCTTAAATGAGCCCCTGTAATTTCCTGCCTTGCCTCCTACAGTAGCCTGAGATGCACTTGATCCAGGCCTGGGGATTTGTCCATTTTTAAGCCCACCAGAGCCTCCAATACCTCCCCATATCCTACGTAAAACTGCTTAAGTTCTTCCGGCCCTTTCCTGAATTCTGTACCTACATTCTGTTTCATCAAAGTGAAGACCAAAGAGAAGTATTCATTTCACACCCTTTCAATATCATGAAGCTTCACACACAGATTGCCCTCTTCGTCTGTAATGGGCCCTATTCTTTCCCTGGTAAACATCTTCCATTTAACATATTTATAAAATTACTTAGGATTCTGTCCCTAATCCTGTTTGCAAGCCCTTTATCACGCCTCTAATTTGCTCTTTGAATTGCTTTCTTAATTTCCTCCTTGCACTTCGTATATTCTTCTAGGGCCACAGCCGAATTGCTTCTTTTGGACTTACTAAGAGCTATCCTCTTCTTCCCCATCCAGCCCTGAGTTGTCATAGATACCCAGGGTTCCCTAAATTTATTCCTCCTGTATTTCTCCCTGAAGGTTGCATGTTGCATTTGTACTCTGAAATAAAAAGGTGTAGCATTGGATAAACACAGCAGGCCAAGCAGCTTCAGAGCAGCAGGAAGGCTGAGGTTTCGGGCCTAGACCCTTCTTCAGAAATGGGGGAGTGGAAGGGAGTTCTGAAATAAATGGGGAGAGAGGGGGAGGTGGATAGAAGATGGATAGAGGAGAAGATAGGTGGAGAGGAGACAGACAGGTCAAAGAGGCGGGGATGGAGCCAGTAAAGGTGAGTGTAGGTGGGGAGGTAGGGAGGAGATAGGTCAGTCCAGGGAGGACGGACTGGTCAAGGAGGCAGGATGAGATTAGTAGGTAGGAGATGGGAGTGGGGCTTGAGGTGGGAGGAGTGAATAGGTGGGAGGAAGGACAGGTTAGGGAGGCGGGGATGAGCTGGGCTGGTTTTGGGATACAGTAGGGGGAGAGGAGATTTTGAAGCTTGTGAAGTCCACATTGATACCATTGGGCTGCAGGGTTCCAAAGCAGAATATGAGGTGCTGTTCCTGCAACCTTCGGGTAGCATCGTTGTGGCACTACAGGAGGCCCAGGACAGACGTGTCGTCTGAGAAATGGGAGGGGGAATTGAAATGGTTTGCGACTGGGAGGTGTAGTTCTTTATTGTGGACCGAGCGTAGGTATTCTGCAAAGCGGTCCCCAAGCCTTCGCTTGGTTTCCCCAATGTAGAGGAGGCCACAACAGCAACGGCGGATGCTGTATACCACATTAGCAGATGTACAAGTGAACATCTGCTTGATGTGGAAAGTCTTTTTGGCATCTGGGATGGGAGGTGACGAGGGAGGTGTAGGGGCATGTGTACACTTCCTGCGGTTGCAGGGAAAATTGCCAGGAGTGATGGGGCTGGAGGAGAGTAGGGAGTGGACAAGGGAGTCATGGAGAGAGTGGTCCCTCTGGAAAGCAGATAAGGGTGGGGAGGGAAAATTGCCTTTGGTGGTGGGGTCGGATTGCAGATGGTGGAAGTGTCAGAGGATGATGCGTTGGATCCAGACGTTGGTGGGATGGTACGTGAGGATGAGGGGATTCTGCTTTGGGTGTTATTGCGGGGAGGGGATGTGTGGGATGTGTTGCGGGAAATGGGGGAGACATGGTCGAGGGTGTTCTCGACTACTGACGGGGGGATGTTGCGGTCCTTGAAAAGTGAGGGCATCTGGGATGTACGGGAGTGGAATGCCTCATCCTGGGAGCAGATGTGAAGGAATTGGGAATAGGGGATGGTATTTTTGCAGGAAGGTGGGTGGGAGGAGATGTATTCTAGGTAGCTGTGGGAGTCGGTCGGCTTGAAATGGATGTCGGTTTCTAAGTAGTTTACAGGCCATCTTTCTCCTTGATCATAATAAATTTGAACCATACCGTGTTGTGGTCACTATTGCTAATATGTTCCCTCAACTGCCGCATTGAACAGTTGTTTGACTTTGATTGCCAAAACCAGATCCAACATTGTGCCGTCCCTTGATTGGGCCCTCTACAAATTGTTCCAAAACCTCCCATGCATGCATTTCAAGAAATCTGCCACCCTTGAAACCCCTAACACTATGACTATCTCAATTTATGCTGAGAACCATGAAATACCCTAGTATAATACCTGATTATTACTCTTATACTCTGTGAGCTGTGTACATATTTGTTCTTTTACCTTCCACTGACTCTTAGGGGACTATAGTACATTCCCAACAATGTGACTGCCCCCTTAAAATTCCTAAGTTCTACGCACAAAGCTTAATTTGAAGACCTTTCCAAGACATCATCTCTCCTGAATTGACTCCTTAATTAATAGTGCTAGTCCATCACTCATTTTACACCCTTCTCTGCGTTGGATGGTGCAGTAATTCAGTGATTAACAACACTGCTTCACAGTGCCAAGGACGTTGGTCTGATTCTACACTTAGGCAACTATGAAGAGATTGCACATTTTCCCCGTGTTTACGTGGGTTTCTTCTGGTTTTCTCCTGCAATCCAAAGATGTGCAGGTTAGGTGGATTGGCCATGCCAAATTGTCCATCATGTCCAGGGTTGTGCAGGCTAGGTAAATTAGCTGTGAAAAATGCAGGGTAGCAGAACTGGGTCCGGGCAGGATGGTCTTTTGAGGGTTGGTGTGGAATAAGGCTTATCTATTACAGTCCTAACATTAAAGCCATGGTTCTGCTTCATGGTTACCTTACTTTGTTAGATTTTCTGTCCTTATGTTCTCATCTGGGGAGGCTATGTGGTAGGCTGTAACCTTAAAGATACTATATTTGCAGCCTTGAGCAGTTTAGAATAAATTTGAGCAGGTGTGCCAAAGCTGAAAGAAAGCACTCTTTTAAAGTCAGCAAGGCAATAATGACATCACCGAGTAGCTGAGAGGTAAAGAATAAAAGAAAGTGAACCCATCTGCTGAGACAAACCTTCTAGCTTCCCAAAATACCAAGAAGTCAGTTAAGCTATTTCAGACATGCATGCTATCTGAGCGTATGTCCAACCAAGTAGGTTACAACTGCTAACTTGGCAGCTTGAGGCCTCATTTTGTTCAGGAGCCTCAGCACAAGTTCTTTTAGGGATTTGCCTCTGTTGTTCTCCATAAACATGTCATTTCCTGTCATTGTGTTTATCCTCCACTGTAGAGGATCCATTTATGAATAGTATTCTGGGGGCAGGGTGGTGGTGAGGTCTCTCTTCTGATCTCCAGCTTCCGTTAGGTCTTTCCCTCTTTTGTTTTACGATAAATGACCTTTGGGAACTGAAAAAGGGAAGTCCACAATCTTGGACACTCTGTGTAGCTATGAATTTGTTTGTAAATTTCTTCCCAGTGTATCCCATAATCACTGACCCCATCTGATTCTATTGTTCCAAATGTGCATAATATTCCCTTTTACAAGAAAAGTTGGAACTTTAATTTTTCAACTTCATACTGTTGTTTTGAATGGTTCACAGTGCGGGATCTGTTTTCTTTACATGTCTGATACAGGACTCTGAGCAGAACCCATAAATTATTGCATCTCTCAATAAGCTCATCCACAGCTTTTTGGGCTATGTCCTGATCAATGGCCCTACAGTGTGCCTCCTGGTATATCCTTTTGCACTGGGTCTGAAAACCGAACCAAGTGGACCAATTTTATCTGGTTCCTCTGCACATGCTCTGTTGATTTGACTCTTACTTTCCATAATTCCTGGTCCACTTTCTCTTATTGTCTACCTCTCAGCTACTCAGTGATGTCATTATTGCCTTGCTGACTTTAAAAGAGTGCTTTCTTTCAGCTTTCTTCACTGATTCCGAGCGTTTCTGTCCCATTGACCCCAGGACCCAATACTTGCTCACTGCAATGGTCGGCTCACCCAGGCCACTCCTTATTTAGGTACTTTAGAATAAGAAACAAAGAACGGAGTAGCACAGGAACAGGCCCCCCAAGCCTGCACAGTCACAGTTTGTCCTTCCATACTAAAACTATCTTCACTTACACGATCCGTATCCCTGCAATGCAATGTACTATAGATAAATGACAGGTTATCCAGTTTGGTTGCAAAAACAGGAAGGCCAATAATTTTTTGAATGCTGGCAGTTTAGGAGAAGGTGAGGTGCAATGAGACTTGGTTGTCATGGTGGAACAGTCACTGAAAGCTGGCATGCAGGTGCAGCAGGCAGTGAAGAAAGCTAATGGTATACCGGCCTTCATAGCAAGAGGATTTGAGTATTGGAGTGAGGATATCTTGTTGCAGTTACACAAGGCTTTGGTGAGGCCACATCTTGAGCATTGTGTGCGGTTTTGGTCTCCTAATCTGACGAAGGACATTCTTGCTATTGAGGGAGTCCAGCGAAGTTTCACCAGACTGATTCCTGGGATGGCAGGATTGACATAAGGAAAGACTGGGTTGACTAGACTTGCACTCACTGGAATTTGGAAGAAAGAGGGGAAGTTCTGAGAGAAACATATAAAATCTTGAAGGGACTGGACAGGCTAGATGCGAGAAGATTTGGGCAAATCCAGAACCTAGGGGTCGCAGTCTAAGATTAAGGGGTAGGCCATTCAGAACTGAGATGAGAAAGAAATTCTTCAGTCAAAGAGTTGTGAATTCTCTCCAAAAGCTGCTGGGGCCAATTAATTTGATATATTGAGAAGGGAGTTGGACATGGCCCTTGTGGGATCAATGGGTATGGAGACAGGGTGGAAATGGAATACTCAGACTACATGATCAGCCATGATCATATTGAATGGTGGTACAGGCTTGAAGAGCTGAATGGCCTACTCTTGTACTTATTTTATGTGTTTGTATTCTCTTCCCGTTCATGTATTTGTCCAGGTGCTTCTTGAATGCTGCGATTGTGTCTGCATCCATCACCACCTCTGGCAGCACGTTCCAGGCTCTCACCACCCTTTTGTGTGAAACACTTGCCTTGCACATCTCTTTTCAATTCCTCCCCTTGCATCTTGAACCTGTGCCCCAGTTAACTGACCCTTCCATGCTAGGGAAAAGTTTCGTATTTTCCACTCTATCCATGCGATTCACAACCTTATAAACTTCTATCAAGTCACCCCCTAACCTCCTGTGTTTCAGTGAAAACAAACCAAGTCTATACACCCTTTCTTCATAGCTAAAATGCCCTATACCAGGCAACATTATGGTAAACCTTTCTGTACCATCTCCAAAGCATCCACATCCTTCTGGCAGTGTGTTGACCAGAATTGGATGTAATATTCCAAGTGTGGCCTAATGTTAGATCTATTAGGCTGCAGCGTAATTTGCCTATCCTCATTTTCAATGCCCCCTTCCAATGAAAGCAAGCATACCATAAGCCTTTCAGAACATAGAACACAGAACAGTACAGTACGGTACAGGCCCTTCGGCCCACTATGTTGTGCCAAACTTTTACCTGAAACCTAACGTCTATCCTTTTTACTACCATGTCTATCCTTTTTACTACCTTATCTACCTGTGCTGCTATCTTCAGTGATCTTTCGACCTGCACACCCAGATCCGTCTGCATATCAATACTCCCAAAGGTTCTGATATTCATTGTATAGTTTCTACCTGTAATTGACCTTCCAAAATTCATTACCTCTCCTTTGCCCAATTAAACCCTATTAGCTATTTTTCTCCCCATGCCTCCAACTGATCAATGTCCTGCTGTATCCTCTACCGATCCTCCTCATTACCTGCAACTCCATCAATCTTTGTATCATCCACAAACTTACAAATTGGACTAGCCACTGTTTTCCAAATCATTTATGTAGACCATCAACAGGACAGGTCCCAGCACTGATCCCTGTGGAACATCATTGGTTACAACCCTCCATTCTGAGAAGCTTCTTTCCACTGCTACCCTCTGTGTAAGCTAGTTCACCATGTGACTTTACTTTTATATTAGATGTGAGTTTGCTCGCTGAGCTGGAAGGTTAGTTTTCAGACGAAAACTTCGTTTGTGGGTGTTGGGATGGTACATCCATGGGATCTCTGATATCAGGGTTCTTAGCAGAGGCAGTAATGCAGAGACTCGAACAAACAGCTCTGCCAATCATCCAACCCAAACTTTGGGTCCGCTATGTGGATGACACCTTTGTCATCACTAAACAAAACAAATTAGAGGAAACATTCAAGATCATCAATAATACCCTTACTGGCATAACATTCACAAAAGAGGAGGAAAACAACAACAAACTGCCATTCCTAGATGTCACAGTAGAGCGAACAGCCAATGGGGAACTTCAAACCAGCGTCTACAGGAAAACAACACATACGGACCAAATACTGAACTACAGGAGCAACCATCCCAACACCCACAAACAAAGCTGCATTAGAACATTATTCCAATGAGCCACCACACACTGCAGCACAAAGGAACTACGCAGAGCAGAGGAAAATCACCTATACAGCATATTCAAAAAGAATGGGTACCCTATGAACACAGTCCGCCAAATTCTCAGCAACAAACCCAAACAAACAGACAAAACGGGCTCAGAAACCATAACGACTCTCCCCTACATCAAAGACATTTCCGAAATTACTGCCAGACTACTCGGAACCCTTGGCATCAGGGTAGCCCACAAACCCACCAACACACTAAAACAGCAGCTAATGAACTTAAAAGACCCTATACAGACAACAAATAAAATGAATGTCATCTACAAAATACCTTGCAAGAACTGTGACAAACACTACATTGAACAAACAGGCAGAAAGCTAGCCACCAGGATACATGAACATCAACTAGCCACAAAACGACATGACCCACTATCGCTTGTATCCCTACATACAGATAAGGAAGGACACCACTTTGATTGGGACATCACATCCATCCTAGGACAAGCCAAACAGAGACACGCACGAGAATTCCTAGAAGCATGGCATTCCAACTGGAACTCCATCAACAAACACATTGATTTGGAGCCAAACTCCATCAACAAACACATTGATTTGGAGCCAATCTGAGAAAAAGTACTGGAAATGACATCACCAATGCAGGAAATGACATCACCAACCCAAGGAAACCTAAACAGATAAATAGAAAGCGGGACATAACACCAGCAGTTCGTCGGAGGCTCACTGATGATGTTACCTAGAATGGTGATGAAACGTCTGAAAACTAACCTTCCAGCTCAGCGAGCAAACTCACATCCACTAGTCAGAGTAGAAATGAAAGTAGGCAGGATAAATGAGTGACTTGAGAGATGGTGCAGGAGGGAGGGGTTCAGATTTTTGGGGCATTGGGACTGGTTCTGGGGGAGGTATGACTATTACAACTTGGACAGTCTCCACCTGGGCGGGACTTGAACAAATGTCCTTGGGGGTGCTTTTGCTAATGCTGTTGGGGAGGGTTTAAACTAATGTGGCAGTGGGGCAGGAACCAAATGTGGAAATTAGTGGACAGTAAGGAGGTAGTAAAAAAAGCCTGTCAGGAACTAGATAATGAAGTCAGTGTGACTAAGGGGAAGAGGAGACAGAGAGCAGATGATGAAAGCAAAGGGACAGGTGGTCTGAGTTGCAATTGTTTTAATGCGAGAAGAGTGGTAGGTACGGTAGGTGAACTTAGGGCTTGGATTAGTACCTGAGAGTATGATGTTATTGCTATTACTGAGACTTGGTGAGGGAAGGGCATGATTGGCAATTAGATGTCCCAGGATACAGATGCTTCAGGCAGGATAGAGAGGGAGGTAAAAGGGGTGGTGGAGTTGCATTGCTGATCATAGAGGATATCACATCTGTGCTGAAGGAGGGCACTAAGGAGGACTCGAGCAGTGAGGCAATATGGGCAGAGCTTAGAAATAGGAAGGGTGCGGTAAAAATATGGGGCTGTACTAATTGGCCTCCCAACAGCGAGCATGAGATGAAGGTATAAATATCTGGAGAGATAATGGAGAGATGTAGGAGCAACAGGGTGGTGGTGATGGGAAATTTTAATTTTCCCAACGTTAGAACATAGAACATAGAAAGGTACAGCACAGTACAGGCCCTTCGACCCACGATGTTGTGCCGTGGAATAATCCTGATCCAAAAACAAAATAACCTAACCTACATTCCCCTCAATTCACTGCTGCGCATGTACATGTCCAGCAGTCACTTGAATGTCACGAATGACTCTGCTTCCACGAATACCACTGGCAAAGTATTCCATGCGCTCACAACTCTCTGGGTGAAGAACCTCCCTCTGACATCTCCTCTATACCTTCCTCCTAACACCTTAAAATTATGACCCCTCGTGGCAGTCAATCCTGCCCTGGGGAAAGGTCTCTGGCTATCAACTCTATCCATGCCTCTCATTGCCTTGTACACCTCGATCAGGTCACCTTTCTTCTTCCTTGTCTCCAGAGAGAAAAGTCCAAGCTCAGTCAATCTCTCCTCGTAAGACAAGCCCTCCAGTCCAGGCAGCATCCTGGTAAACCTCCTTTGCACCCTCTCCAAAGCCCCCACATCTTTCCTATAACAGGGCAACCAGAACTGGACACAATATTCCAAGTGTGTTCTCACCAGGGTTTTGTAGAATTGCAGCATAACCTCACGGCTGTTAAACTCGACCCCCCTGTTAATGAAAGCCAAAACACCATATGCTTTCTTAACAACCGTATCCACTTGGGTGGCAACTTTGAGGGAGCTATGCACTTGAACACCAAGATCCCACTGTTCCTCCACACTGCCGAGAATCCTGCCTTTAATCCTATATTCAGCATTTAAGTTTGACCTTCCAAAATGCATCACTTCGCATTCATTCAGGTTGAACTCCATCTGCCATGTCTCAGCCCAGCTCTGCATACTGTCAATGTCTCGCTGAAGCCTGCAATAGCCCTCGATACTATCAACAGCACCTCCAACCTATGTGTCATCAGCAAACATACTAACCCACCGCTCAACCTCCTCATCCAAGTCATTGATAAAAACTACAAAGAGCAGAGGCCCAAGAACAGAGCCCTGCGGGACACCACTCTGCACTGACCTCCAGGCAGAATACTTACCATCTACAACCACTCTCTGCCTCCCGTCAGCCAACCAAGTCTGAATCCAGACAGCCAAATCACCCTGTATCCCATACCTCCTGACTTTATGAATGAGCCTGTTGTGGGGAACCTTATCAAATGCTTTGCTGACGTCCATGTACACGACATCCACTGCTCGACCCTTGTCAACCTGTCTCGTGACCTCCTTGAAGAACTCAATAAGTTTTGTGAGGCATGACCTGCCCCTCACAAAGCCATGCTGACTCCCTTTAATCATCCTATGCTTTTCCAAATAGTCTTAAGTCCTATCCCTCAGAATTCTTTCCCAAACCTTGCTGACCACAGACATAAGACTGACTGGTCTGTAATTTCCAGGGAATTCCCTACTCCCTTTCTTGAAAAGAGGAACAACATTTGCCTCCCTCCAATCTTCTGGTACGACTCCCGTGGAGAGTGAGGAAGCAAAGATCTTCACCAGCGGCTTAGCAACCTCCTTTCTCGCTTCCTGGAGCAACCTAAGATAAATCTGGTCTGGCCCTGGGGACTTATCAATCTTAATGTTTGCCAAAATTTCCAGGACATCAACTTCCTCAATCTCGATCTGTTCAAGCCTGTTTTCCTGCTCCTCAAAGTTCTCATTCACAACAAGGTCCCTTTCCTTAGTGAAAACCGAAGCAAAAAACTCATTTAGGGCTCCCCCTACCTGCTCAGACTCCACGCACATGTTCCCTACGCTATCCCTGATTGGCCCTACCTCCTCCCTGATCATTCTCTTCTTCCTCACATATGAGTAATATGCCTTAAGGTTCTCCCCAATCCTTCCTGCCAAGCCTTTTTCATGCCCCCTCCTGGCCCTCCTCAGTCCACTTTTGAGCTCCTTCTGAGCAAACCTGTAATCCTTTCAAGCTGCACTAGACCCTTACTTCCTCCACCTTACGTAAGCTGCCTTTTTCTTTTTGACGAGAAGCACTTCTATTCCCGTCATCCAAGGCTCCTTAATCTTACTCCTTCTTACCTGTCACAGAGGAACAAATTTATACATCACTTGCAACAACTGCTCCTTAAACAGCCTCCACATGTTTGTTGTGCCCTTTCTGTGGAAGAATTGCTCCCAATCTGTACTTCCGAACTCCCGTCTGATAGCATCATAGTTTCCTTTTTCCCCAGTTAAATATCTTCCCCTGGTAACTGCTCCTTTCCCTTTCCATGGCAATGGTAAATTTGAGGCTGTTGTGGTCGCTGTCGCCAAAGTGCTGTCCCACCACGAGATCTGACACCTGTCCTGGCTCATTGCCGAGCACCAAATCCAAAATGGCCTCCACTCTCGTTGGCCAGTCCACATACTGAGTAAGGAAACCCTACTGAACACACCTGACAAAAATGGCTCCATCCAAACCATCTGCACTAAGGAGGTTCCAATCAATATTGGGAAAGTTGAAGTCACCCATAACAACAACCCTGCTATGTTTGCACTTTTCAACAATCTGCCGGCCTTTGAGTTCTTCGATCTCCCTACTGCTATTTGCGGGTCTGTTGAAAACCCCCAATGAGGTGACTGCTCCCTTGCTGTTCCTAACTTCCACCCATCCTGACTCAGTCAATAGACCTTCCTCAGCAACCTCAGCCCATACCACCTCATTAGACGAGTCCTCATCAAAAGTTCTTTCAGCCACTGTTATACTGTCCTTGACCAACAAAGCCACACCTCCCCCTCTTTTACCACCTTCCCTGACCTTAATGAAAGATCTAAACCCTGGAACCTGCAACATTCATTCCTGACCCTGCTCTATCCATGTCTCTGAAATGGCCACAACATCGAAGTCCCAGGTACCTATCCAAGCTGCAAGCTCACCTGTCTTATTCCAGATATTCCTGGCATTAAGGTAGACACACTTCAACCCAGCTTGCTGTCTGCCAGCACACTCCTGTGACAGTGAGGTCCTGTCCACGTCCTCACTACGCTCATCATCCAGTGTACTAGGACTACCCCTCAGTTTCCCATCCCCCTTCTGAACTAGTTTAAATCCACCTGAATAGCACTAGCAAATTTCCCACCCAGGATATTAGTGCCCCTCTGGTTCAAGTGGAGTCTGTCCTGTTTGTAGAGGTCCCACCTTTCCCAGAATGACCCCCAATTGTTCATGTACCTGAAGCCCTCCCTCCTGCATCATCCCTGCAGCCACGTGTTCAGCTGAAATCTCTCCCTGTTCTTTGCCTTGCTGTCACGTGGCACGGGTAACAAACCAGAGATAACCACTCTGTTTGTTCAAGCTCTCAGCTTCCACCCTAGCTCCCTGAAATCCTGCCTGACATCCCTATCCCTCTTTCTACCTATGTCATTGGTGCCTATGTGGAGCACGACTTGGGGCTGGTCACCCTCTCCCTTCAGGACCCTAAAGACACGATCTGAGACATCACGGACCCTGGCACCTGGGAGGCAACACACCAACCGTGAGTCTGTTTTGTTCCTGGCCAACCTTCTATCAGTCCCTCTAACTATTGAGTCCCCAATGACTATCACTCTCTTCCTATCTCCTCTTCCCGTCTGTGCAAGAGGGACAGACTCTGTGCCAGAGACCTGCACCCTACTGCATGCCCCTGGTAAGTACCCCCCCCGCCAACAGTATCCAAAACGGTATACTTGTTTTTCAGGGGAACGACCACAGGGGATCCCTGCGCTGACTGCTTTTTCCCCCTTCTAACAGTTACTGGGACTGGGATCCACTTAGTGTTAGGGGTTTAGATGGAGCAGAGTTTGTAAGGAGCTTCCAGGAAGGTTTTTAAGAGCAGTTTGTAAATAGTCCAACTCGGGAAGGGACCATACGGGACCTGGTATTGCGGAATGAGCCCGGCCAGGTGGTTGAAGTTTCACTCGTGGATTACTTTGGGAATAGTGATCACAATTCCGTAAGTTTTAGCATACTGATGGACAAAGATGAGAGTAGTCCTAAAGGAAGAGTGCTGAATTGGGGGAAGGCCAACTATAGCAAAATTTGGCAGGAGCTGGGGAATGTGAATTGGGAGCAGCTGTTTGAGGGTAAATCCACATTTGAAATGTGGGAGGCTTTGAAAGAGAGGTTGATTAGACTGCAGGACAGACGTGTCCCTGTGAAAATGAGGAATAGAAAGGACATGATTAGGGAACCATGGATGACAGGTGAAATTGTGAGAGTAGCAAAGAGGTAAAAAGAAGCATACATAAGGTCTAGGCGACTGAAAACAGATGAGGTTTTGGAAGAATATCAGGAAAGTAGGCCCAATCTGAAATGAAGAATTAAGAGGACTAAAAGGGGTCATGAAATATGTTTATCAAACAGGGTTAAGGAAAATCCCAAAGCCTTTTATTCATACATAAGGAACAAGAGGGAACTAGAGAAAGCGTTGCCCCACTCAAGGCCAAAGGTGGGAAGTTATGTGAGGAGTCAAAAAAAATCAGTGAGATTCTTAATGCATACTCTGCGTCTGTATTCACTGAGGAGAGGGCCATGACAGATGTTGAGGTTAGGGATAGATGTTTGATTAATCTAGGTCAAATTGGCATCAGGAGTGGGGAGGTGCTGGGTGTTCTAAAAGGCATTAGGATGTTCAAGTCCCCAGGTCCGGGTGGGATCTATCCCAGGTTTCTGGGGGAAGCGAGAGAGCAAATAACTGGGGCCTTAACAGATACCTTTACAGCATCCTTGGGCACAGGTGAGGTCCCGGAGGACTGGAGAATTGCTAATGTTGTCCCCTTGTTTAAGAAGGATAGTAAGGATAAGCTAGATAATTACAAACCGGTGAGCCTGACATTAGTGTTGGGGAAGCCGCTGGAGAAGATACTGAGAGAGAGGATCTATTTACATATGGTAGAAAATGGGCTTATTAGTGATAAGTAGCATGGTTTTGTCCAGGGAAGGTCATGTCTTCCCAACTTGATAGAATTCTTTGAGGAAGTGACAAAGTTGATAGATGAGGGAAGTGCTGTAGGTGTTGTATACATGGACTTTAGTCTGGCATTTGATAAGGTTCCCCATGGTAGGCTGATGGAGAAGGTGAAGTCACATGGGGTCCAGGGTGTACTAGCTGGATGGATAGAGAACTGGCTGGGCAATTCGATAGAGAATGGTATTGGAGGGGAGTTTCTCAAAATAGAGAACTGTGACCAGTGGTGTTCCATAGCGATCTGTTTTGGGACCACTGTTGTTTGTGACACACATAAATGATTAGGGAAGAAAGCACAGATGGTCTGATTAGCAAGTTTGCAGATGACACTAAGATTGGTGGAGTAGCAGACAGTGAAGGGGACTGTCGGAGAATGCAGTAGAATATGGATAGATTGGAGAGTTGGGTGGAGAAATGGCAGATGGAGTTCAATCCAGGCAAATGCAAGGTGATTCTAGAGCAAACTATATGGGAAATGGAAAAGCCCTGGGGAAAATTGATGCACAGAGAGATCTGATTTTTCAGATCCGTTGTACCCTGAAGGTGGCAACACAAGTGGATAGAGTGGTCAAGAAGGCATAGGGCATGCTTTCGTTCATTGGACGGGGTATTGAGTACAGGGGTTGGCAGGTCATGTTACAGTTGTATAGGACTTTGCTTCAACCACATTTAGAATATTGCCTACATTTCCAGTCGCCACATTACCAAAAGGATGTGGATGCTTTGGAGAGGGTGCAGAAGAGGCTCACCAGGATGTTGCCTAGTATGGAGGGTGCTAGCTATGAAGAGAGGTTGAGTAGATTTGGATTATTAACATTAGAAAGACGGAGATTGAGGCAGTTCCTGATTGAGGTCTACAAAATCATGAGAGGTATAGACAGGGTGGATAACAAGAAGCTTTTTCCCAGAGTTGGGGACTCGATTACTAGGTGTCATGATTTCAAGGTGAGAGGGGGAAAGTTTAAGGGAGGTATGCATGGAAAATTCTTTACGCAGAGGGTGGTGGGTACCTGGAACGCGTTGCCAGCAAAGGTGGTAGAGGCAGGTATGACAGCATCATTTAAGATGTATCTGGACAGATACGTGAATGGGCAGGGAGCAGAGGGATACAGATCTTTGGAAAATAGGTGACAGGTTTAGATCTAGATCTGGATCTGGATCGGCACAGGCTTGGAAGGCCCAAGTGCCTGTTCCTATGTTGTAATTTTCTTTGTTCTTTGTTCTTTGAATGTACAGTCTACTTGCAGCACAGGCAGTTGGCATATGCTGGAAATCTCTGATTTACATATTGGCATACTGTTAGGCTAGACATTTGACTCCCTCCCCACCCCCCCACCCAATTCTGTCCACTTCTCCACTGATTAACATGACAAGCAGCCTAGATCTGTGTCTTTGCTCAATTGCATGTTAATCTGGCATTAATAATAGCTTTTGGCTGTGGCTGAAGTATTAACTCGCTACCTGGCAAAGTAAGGCAAGACATGGACGATGTAAGCCTGCAAGTTAGTGCCAAGTCAGCATGTCTTACAAGATTAAGCGAGTGGCTCTGAGATACGTTCAGGTCCAATCGGTGAGCTATGTGCCTGTCCCTGCACACAAAGTGTCCCTGCTGTAGCCCATTCTACGCTAGTTGCTGTTGTTGCTGCTGTTCAATTATATGCTTACAAAGTGGACCATCCTGATGGTCATGATGCATTGACAAGTGTCGATGGCATAGTCCATGGATGAGAAATGCATTTTCCTGGTACCTGCAGATCAAGCTGTGAAATTCTGTTTTGTGCTGAGTAACATGGAGCTGTATGCAGCCATTGAGCTAGCTGGGGTCACCAGGTACCCACTCTGAATTCTCTATGTCAAGAGTTGTCAACATTTACTTAATATATTTGGTGTGACACGAAGCTGAATTTTAATGAGGTGGGTTGCAGCATTGATTAAGTGGTGAGGAAGCCAGAATCCTCCATAACCTGCCAATGAACTTATCTAGCTGCTGAAAAAATGAAATGAAAATGAGGTTCTGCCTTTTAATTTGGTCAGTGAGCTATGTTCCTGAGGTTTCCAGGTTTTCCCTCACACAGCTACTCTTGCCCACCTCCTGAATTTATCAAGGTCACTCCATTTCATCACATTTCATTTGATATGAATAAGAATCACAATGGACTAATTAACAAAAATATTAAATGGAGTTATTAATGTAAGCACTGTCTTATGTTAGGGTATGTTGAAGGAAATGATTCAAAAAGAGGGAGCTGACTTCTTTGACTACCTTTGGAAAGGTGCAGCTGCCACATTCCTCAATGCCTAAGTGAAAATAGAAGTGTATTCTAAATACTCGAGGCAGATAATTAACCATTCCCCGTCTTCACCTTCAATGAGTGTATCTTCTTTGCTGCCTGTGTCTATTTCCCAATGAAGCAACAGCCCAAGGGGAACTGCAAGTTTCTCATGATTCAGAACAACTCAATGCCTTGCCAACTACAGACTTTGGAATGTTTTGACACAATGTAATATTTGCACAAATTCAACACAAAAAAAGCAATTAACTTAAATGTTGCACAATGATGCCTTCAAATTGAGAGGTGCCTCATGCTGATGAATGCATATTTCGTTGTGAGTGTTTAAAAGAAAGTATTATCAAGGTTGAAAAGTTTGTTGTTAAATCAGCGAACATCATACTCATTATTCAGGCATACACATAATGCCACTACAACACTTTCAATCATATGACAATTGGTTCTGGCTATGCTTGGAATTGACAAAAGTGTGAATACTTTTTTCAACCAAATCAAACAGCAAAACAATGTTCATTTTGTGACCTTTCTGTTTTAATGGATTCACAGTGTTTAGGCAGTAACGATCTAATTTTCATGTCGTGGGTATCAGCAGGCAGGACCAATGCGGTTGTTACAAACTCACCTCTGTCTTGAGACTGCCAACAGGTGAGATCTTCCTTGGATCCAAGCCCAAAATAGCCTAGAATCCAGAACAGGAAATTTGAAAGCTTTGGTTCCATTATCAAGAAGCTCCAGCCTTTTGATGCAATCATATGAGTATATGAATAAGAAGTCGGAGTAAGCCAATCAGCCCCTTAAGGCTATATGATATTTAATTAAATATAGCTGTCATGTATTCAGTCCCTTTGTTAGAGTCATGAATATAAATGATAAACAGTTGAGATCCTGGCAATGATCCCTGTGGCAGTCCTCCAGTTATAGCTTGGCAACTTTAAATTTATCCATTACTTACCTCACTGTTTCCTGTTAGCTTGCTAATACCTTATTATGTTACCTCCTATTCCAGGAATTCCTATTTTCAGGAGTAAATTTTGATGTGCACTTTGTTAAATTCCTCCTGAAAGTCTAAGGTCAATGCATCCATAAATGTATCCACATTGCTTGTTACTTCCTCAGAAAACTCATAGTTTAGTCAAACACCATTTATCTGTCACAAAACCATGTTGATTCTGCTTGATTACCATGAGATTTTTAAAATTCACCATTACATTGTCCTTAGTAATAGCTTTCAGCATCCATTGCACCAGCAAACGCTAACGTCCATCATCTTCTTAAAATTTGCAATTTATTGGGATGAGCCCACAATGCTCCCGGTCACCTCTTTAATAGCATTGGGCCTGTTCTAGAGGCCAGTTTCTCCCTCACCAGCAAGAACCATGATAAAAACATTCAACTTAAAAAAAAATCTAAACAATGTAGAAATTTTAAATTATTGCCACATTTGTTAGTGATTGCTGCTTTTTCAGACTGTATTTAAGTATTTTCTGAAGAAGGGTCCTGACCCAAAACATCAGTTTTCCTGCTCTTTTGATGCTGCCCGACCTGCTGTGGACGTCTAGCTCCACATTGTGTTATTTCTGACTCCAGCATCTGCAGTTCTTACTATCTCTTTATCTGAGTAAACTCTACATCTACTGAGTGTTTTGGGCAGTGGAATTTATCCTGGACCATGCAAAAAAGCAACAGTTGCCTACACTAGTGAATATGCTTATAGCTTGACTATCAAAGAATTTCATCATAACTTTCAAACACTCTTGTTAGTCCATTGACAGATTTAAATTGCATAGCTGATATTTCATTTGGTCACCACTCCTCAGGTGAGGGGAGAGGTTAAGATGGAGAGTCCTTCATGGTAACCTTAGCTTGTGCAGGAGTTGAACCTACACTGTTGGCATTACTCTGCATTAAAAACTCGCCAAACAGTGAACTGAGCTAACCAACACTCAGGAGAAGAAACAATTAAGGCACAGTTGAATAATTACATCTCTAAGCATCAATAATTTTCACAGTGATAGCGGCAAAGCATAGCAAGATCATGCAACATTAACTTGTTGCTGAGGCACTTAAATGTCTGCACTATTCAGTAAGCTAACTGAAAAATAGATGTCCCAAAACATTAACAGATTGCATTCTGAAATCATACAATAAATGTACAGCTCACCAAGGAGCTTCTGAAAGTACCTTCCAAACTGCACCACTTAGAAGGACATGGACATCAGACACGTGGTAATACGCAGTCTAAGATTCCCTCCAAGCCATTACCTTGCCTTGAAACCATATCACTGTTTATTCATTGTCATTCTCACTGTTAGGTGATAATTCCTAACAACACATGCAGGTACCTGAGCTATGGGAACTGTGGGAAAGGAGTTTATAACCACCTTGTCAAGGTAGTGAGGGATGGCCAATAAATTTTGGCTTTGTCTCGACTCATGGAAAGAATCTTTCTTCCGAAAAAGATTGATCTGAGATAAAACAAAAAAAAACTGTAGATGCTCGGGATCTGAAACAAACAAAAATAGAAACTGCTGCAGAAACTCTGCAGGTCTGGCAGCACTGAGGAGAAAAAACAAAGTTTACATTTCAAGTTTAGGAAGAGTGTCCTCACAGTCAGTGTCACAGTGAAGAAATCTGGGCAGGGTGTCTTGCTTGTTGGGAAGAAACAAAGAGTGACATCATGGGAGCATCCCTACTACAGGAGTAGGGTTCCAAGGGAGAGAGGACATTGGCAAATAGTAAGTTAAGCGAGGTAAAAATGTTGCTTATAGTTTGTAAGGGATTTTTATGGTTTATATTTTCTCAGTTTCAGTGCTGAGTTCTTTGGTAAAAGGAATGGGAAAGAAGGACCCAAGATAAATTGATATTATTTGATGTGAATGTTTAATAAGACCATAAGATCATAAGACATAGGAGTGAAAGTAAGGCTATTCAGCCCATCAAGTCCACTTGCCATTTAAATCATGGCTGATGGGCATTTCAACGCCACTTCCTTGTAGCCCTTGATCCCTTCTGAGATCAAGAATTTGTCGATCTCTGCCTTGAAGGAATATTTAATTTAAAGGGATAAATCATTGGCAGGAGAGCTCAAACTGTGTGTGCGCCTTCCGCTCCATGTAGGAATCTGGGCACATTTCCAGTGTCTGAGGCCAGCATGTATGCAGGAAGTGTCTTCAGCTGCACCTCTTGGAAGCTTGGGTTTTGGAGCTGGACTGGTGGCTGGGGACTTTGTGGAGTAACCAGAAAGTTGAGAGTATTGTGAATAGAAATGGTCACACCACATGTTAAGAAAGAAAATGACAGACTAAGAGGACCAGGCAGGCAGTGCAGGAATCCCTTCTGGCCATTTCCTTGCAAAACAGATACGCCACTTTGGATACTCTTAACAGGAATGACCCCTCTGGAAATTACCAATTGCCGAATTTGTGGCTGTGCTGCACACAGGAGGAGCACAAGTGTGGAAATGCAATAGATGTTGGGGATTCAATTGTGAAGTGAATAGACAGGCATATTTGTAGTCGCAAACAGGATGGTATATTGCCTCCTTGGTGCTAGGGCCAAGAACATCCAGAAGGGGGACTGTGAACAGCCAGTGGCTGTGGTATACATCAGTACCAACAAATGCCAAAAAGAAGGGATGAGGTCCTAAAAGTGGAATATAGAGAGTTTGAAAGCAAGCTGAAAAGTAAGACTTCAGGATAGTGATGTCAGGATTACTACCAGTGCCACATACTAGTCGGAACAGAAATAGTAGGATATATTGATGAACATTTGACTAAAGAGATGGGAGAAATGGAGGATTTCAGATTCCTGAGGCATTGAGACTGGTTCAGTGAAGTGGAACCAGTACAAACTGTAACGCTTACACCTGGGCAGGACTGAACTGATGCCCAGGGGGGTATTTGCCAGAGTGGTTGGGGAGGGTTTTAAATAAATTGGCAGGGGAGTGGGAAGCAGGGCATAGAAGGGGAATCAAGGTCAAGAACAAAAGACAGAATGGGGAATAAGTCACGTGTCAAGCAGAGGAATCAAGGGACGGCATCAAATAAAGCCATGGTAAAACATAATAGAAATAGAAAAAAAAATCATGCCTTTAGATTTTGTGCCTGAATGCATGTAGCATTCAAAATAAAATTAATGATTAAATCACTAAAATAAATATAATCGAGTATGATATAGTTGGGATTATGGAGACAGATGCAGGGTGACCAGGATGGGAACTGAACATCCAGGGTTATTCAATACCTAAGAAAGACAGTCAAAAATGAAAAAGCTGTGGAGTTGCTTTATTGGTTAAAAAGGATATAAACATAATATTGAGGAAAGATATTAGCTTAGACAATGTAGATTCTGTTTGGGTAAAATTGAGAAATATCAATAGACAAAAAAATTATGCAAATAGTATACAATGGTTAAGTTGGGAATAATATTAAACAGGAAATCAGAAATGCATGCGGTAAAGGAAGAACTGTAACTGCGAGTGACTTTAATTTGCATATATATTAAGTGAATCAAATTAGTCACAATACCATGGAGGAATTTCTAGGTTGTACATGGGATGGTTTCCTGGATCAATACATTGATGAACCAATTGGAGAACAGGCCATCTTAGACTGTGTATTATTGTGATGAGAAAGGAATAAATGGTAATGTAGTCGTAAGAGACCTTTTGTGAATGACTGACCATATCATGTTAGAATTGTCCATCAGGGTCGAGAGTGGAGTATTTGATTCTGAGATGAGAGTCCTGAATCTTAAAAGGGGAAACAACGATGGTCTGATGCCTGAGATGCTAAGATGGATTGGAAAATGTGACGGAAAGAAATGACAGTGGATAAGCAAACGTTCAAAGAGCAAATGGATAAACTACAAAAACTGTTTATTCCTATGTGGTGCAAGGGTGCAAAGAGAACTATGGCCAAACCATGGCATATGATGGAAATTTGAGATAGTATCAAATGCAAGAAAATGAAGCATACAAATGAGCAATGAAAAAAATAGATCTGAGGAATTGGGAACAGTTCTGAAGTCAGCAAAGGATGATCAAGGGATTAATTAAGAAAGTAAAATAGGGTATAAGAGTAAACTTGTGGGAACATAGGAACTGACTGTTAAAATTTGTATCGGTATGTTCAAAGAAAAGGATTGATCAAAACTAATGTAGGTCCCTTAAAGTCAGAAACAGGGGAATTCACAACGGGAATGAAACTATGGCTGACAAACTAAATTCATACTCTGTTTCTGTGTTCACAAAGGAGGACACGAATAATGTACCAGAAATGAAGGGCGACACAAAGTTTAGTAAAAGTGAGCAAATGGAAGGTTTGAGTTATTCGGAAAGGTTGAGACATTTTTTAATAGATTTTAGGAAGTCGAGAGGTGACCCGATAGAAGTTTATAAAATAATGAGAGGTAAAGATAGAGTTAATGATAGTCGTCTTTTCCCTAGGATGGGGGATTTCAAGACGACGGGATACATTTGTAAGGTGAAAGGAGAAAGATTAAAAAAAGGACACGAAGGGCAAATTATTCACTCTGACGGTGGTTCATATGAGGACTGAACTTGCTGATGAAGTAGTGGATGGGGGTACAATTATAACATTTAAAAGATATTTGGATGGATATATGCATAGGAAATGTTTGGAGGGATATAGGCCAGGATCAGGCAGGTGGAATTAGTTTAGTTTGGGATTATATTCGGCTTGGACCGTTTAAACCAAAGGATCTGTTACCATGCTGTATGACTGTTTGACTCTATAAATAGCGTTAGAGAATTTGATGGGATTGAACACTGATAAATCCCCAGAATTTGATCTTCTATATCCTACAGTACCTAAGGAAGTAATATTGGTGGTTATCTTCCAAGATTCTTTACAATCTGGATCAGTTCTGAACAGATTGAAGATTAGCTGATGTAACTCGCTATTTAAAAGGAGAGATAGAGAGAAAATGAGGAATTGGAGATCAGTACATCAGATGTCAGTATTGGGGGAGATGTCCAACTCCATTATCAAGGATTCTATAGCGAACCATTTAAATGTTTTGGTAGAATTAGAATTGTGGTGTCGCTCAGTGGGTAGTACAGTTGTCTATAAATCATAATAGTTAAGAGTTCAAATCCCACTTCGGCACAAATATTTAGGGGATGGCATGGTAGCTGTGTTAACACTACTGCCTCACAGTGACAGGGGCCTGGGTTCTATATCCCTTGGGCAACTGTCTGTGTAGAGTTTGCACGTTCTTCCTGTGTCTGCGTGGGTTTCCTCAGGGTGCTCTGGTTTCCTTCCACCGTCTAAAGATGTACAGGCTAGGTGGATTGGCCATGCTAAATTGCCTATCGTGTTCAGGGATGTGTAGATTAGGTGGGTTTGGAGAATAGGCCTGGGTGGGATTATCTGAGGATCAGTGTGGACTTGTTGGGGCAAAGGGTGTGTTTCCACACTGTAGGGATTCAATGGATTTACAAAAAGGAAATCATGGTTGACAAAATGACTGGAATACTTTAAGGGTGTAACCAGTAGATTTGATCGGGGGCGGGGGGCGTGACAGCAAGTGGGTATGGTTTATTTGAGCTTTCAGAAGGCTTTGGACAAAGTCCCACACAAGAGAATAATATGTAAAATTAAAGCTAATAGGATTGGGTAGTTTATTGAGATGCATAGAGAATTAATTAGTAAACAGTAAATAAAGAGTAGGAATAAATGGTAAGATAACAAAGTGTGGAGCTGGATGAACACAGCAGACCAAGCAGCATCTTAGGAGCACAAAAGCTGACGTTTCGGGCCGAGACCGGAAACATCAGCTTTTATGCTCCTAAGATGCTGCTTGGCCTGCCCTGTTCATCCAGCTCCACACTTTGTTATTTTGGATTTTCCAGCATCTGCAGTTCCCATTATCTCTGATCACAGTAGGAATAAATAGGTCTTATTCTGAATGATAGACAATGAATAGTGATGTATCACTGGGGTCCTAATAGTAGGACCCCTACTATTCACAATATGATATTGGTGAGGGAACTAAATATAATATCTCAAAATTGACAGATGATCTCTCTACTGTGTGCACTGATTGGCTAAGCGAGAGCGCTTTGGAGCTCTGAGAAAGGTTCATTTGACCCAAAACGTTAACTCTGATTTCTTTCCACTGATTCTGCTCTGACCTGCTGAGCTTTTCTAGCAACCCCTGTTTTTGTTTCTGATTTTCAGCATCTACAGTCCTTTGGAGTTGGGTGAACACAGGACATTTCAAGGGGTAAATTGCAAGGTATAAGTGGTAATTAAACTTAATTTCAGGGCTAATTTTCAAGCTCAATTAGTTCTTTAATCTCACAACTAAAAGCTCCTCTGTTTGATTGGGTGTAGTTTAGTAACATTTATGAAACCGGAGTCAGCTGAATTCACTCTCGGGTAAAGCTGGTTAATTGATCAACAGGTTTGGTCAGTTCAGAAGCCTTGCTTTTGGGGCTTATGAAGGGGGCACAACGTCAATGCTACATATGAGTGCTGTTTGGCTAAATGAGGGTGCTTTGGAGTTCTAGGTAGATGGGCAGGACTGAGTATGGTGCTTGGTCTTGATGTGGACCCAAGGTATATGGCATACTTGTCTTCATTGGCTGGAGCATTGAGTTTAAAAATTGGCAGGTGGTGTTGAAGCTTTATAGAACCTTAGTTAGGCTACATTTGGAATATTGTGTTCAATTTTGTCACACTAACAGAAGGATGTGGTGGCTTTGGAGAGGGTACTGAACAGATTTGCCAGGATATTGCCTGGGATGGAGGGTGTTGGAGAAACTTGGGTTGTTTGCTCTGGAATGACACAAGTTGAGGGATGGCTTGATAGAGGTCCTCAAGATTATGAAGGGCATAGACAGACTGGACAGTCAGAAGCTTCTTCCTAAGGTGTAAGTGTCAGTTACCAAGGGTCATGGGTTTAAGGTGTGAAGGGCAAGGTTTAAATGTGATGTATGAGGCAAGTTTTCTTTTCCACAAAGGGCGATGGGTGCCTGGAACTTGCTGGGGTGATAGTGGAAGCAGATACTGTAGTGACCTTTAAAAGGTGGTGTTACAAATGCATGAATAGGGTGGGAAGAGTAGGATATGGTTCTCTGGAAGGGGGGGGGGGGGGTTAGTTGTGACAGACAGCATGTCAGTGTAGGCTTGGAGTGCTGAAGGCCCTGTTCCTGTACTGTAACTTTTTTTTTGTTCTTTTGAAACAGCCAATGATAAGTGATACCTGTAAAAAGTTTCCTTTTTATAGTTTTTAAAAGGCTTAAATAAAATTAGGAACTTTTAAATAGAATAGTGTTTAAAATGAAGGAAGTTCCACAACTTACTTAAATTTTCTTAAAGAGAGTACTAAGCTTAATTTAGAGAGCAATTATGACAGGAGACTTCAGAGTTGTGGTGCTTGTTTTATGCAATATGTGAAAATAAGGAATGGTTCCTGTGTCCTTGATGACTGTGTGCAGGAAGTGTCCAGCTGCAGCTGCTGGCTAACTGCTTTTTGGAGCTGTGGGTAGACTTAATGCTGAGAATATTGGAGGTGGCATATTTAGTGAGGTGGTCACACTGCAGTTGGTGATTGCACAACCAGAAAGGAAATAGGGGACCACCAAAGTACAAGATTTTAAGGCAGTGCAGGAGTCCCCTGTGGTCACTTTCCACCCTACCCCACTCCACCCCAAATAGATATACTGTTTTGGATATGGTTGAGGGGTGTGGTCCCTTAGGGCAATGGGGGAAGCAACCTCAGCCATGTTCATGGTACCATTGGTGGTTCTGCTGCACAGAAGGGAAGGAAGATAGTGGCCATGTTGTAGTGACAGGGGATTCAATAGTTAAGAGGTACAGACAGACACATCTATGGCTATAGACAAGTTCGAGCATAGTATGTTCCCTCTCTGGTACCAGGGATGTCACTGGCTGCAGAATAACTGGAGGATGAATAGTCAGTGCTTATGGTACATGTAGGCATCAACAACATAGGTAAGCAAAGAGATGAGGATCTGAAAGCTGAATATAGAAAATTGAGAAATTAAAATGCCAGACCTCAAAATTAGTAATCTCCAGGATTACTCCTAATGTCAAATGATTCTTGAGGAATTGGGCCTACTTCAGGGGGAGGTGTGGCCTGTAAAAACCTGACAGGTTTTACCTGGGTAGAGCAAGGAGAAATATCCTTGTGGGGCTTTTATTAGTTCTGTTGGTGAGGTTTTGAACCCTCATGGCAGTGAGGGATGGGAACCCAAGGGTAACCTTAGGTGGGTCAAATTCAGGTCAGGAAATAGGTAGAAATTTAGTTAGTGATGTAGCCAGCAACTTGGAAAGACGAGGACTTTTTTAAAAAAAAATGCCCAACAAAGCAAATCAATGGGATTGAGCTGCTTTTATTTCAACGCATGGAGTATTACAAACAAAGCAGTTGATCAAAGGACAAATCAACACGTGACAGCACAATGTTGATGTCATAATGGAATGCTGGTTAAAAGAAGGACAAAATTGATGGCTTAATATCCCTGGACAAAATGTTCAGGTGGGATAGAATGGATGACAAAAAAAGGGTGTTAGCTGTATTGGTTAAGAATCAATTGGGGTGAGAAGTGATAGACTTACTAAATAGGTCAATAAATGAGGCTTGAGTTTTAGTTTGGAAATAAGAAGGGGCAGTCATGCTATTGGGTGTATGCTATAGCCCCCCCCCCCCCCCCCCCCAAATAAAGAGGGAGATAGAAGACCACATATCTAGTCAAATTTCTGCCTGTCAGAATAAGAGGGCAATAATGTTAAGAAATTTTAACATTTCTGATATCGACTTAATTTCATACATTATATGGGATGGATTCCCTAGGATGCTAAAAGAGGTCAAGGAGGAAATAATAGATGCCCTAAAGATTATTTTCCAATCTCTGCTAGACTCAGGTGAGGTGCCTGAGGACTAGATGAGTGCAAACATTGCTCCATTGCTTAAAAAGCTTAGGAAGGAAATGCCAAACCATATCTTACTTTGGCCAATATCTTACTTTGGATAAATTGCTAGAATCAATCTTGAGAGAGTGATTGATTAAATTGTCACTTGTAAAAGAATGGACTAGTAAGTGATAGTCCACATAGCTTTATTATGGGAAGGCCATGCCTTACAACTTGATTTTGTTTTCTTTGAGGAAGCAACAAGGAGGATTGAGAGTAGTACGGTAATATTGTCTGCATGGATTTTAGTAAGGCATTTGATATGGTCCCATGTGCAAAACTGATCAAAACAATAAAAGCCTATGGGATATAGGGTAAAATGTTAAATTGGACCCAAAGTTAGCTTAGTAACAGGAAACAAAGGGTGTTAAAGTTGGTTGGTTCATCAATCTGGCTTGTGTTCCACAGACACTTCATTACTCTGCTTGGTAACATCCTCGTGCAGCCTCTGAAGTGTCAGTGTGTTTTCCTGCCTGATTTTAAACTCTGGGTCTGTTGCAATGGATTGCCTCACTTCTGGGTTTACTCTGTAGTGGAATGTAGATGGGGTCGAGTTCAATGTGTTTATTAATAGCCTGCTTTGTGGTGTGGCGTGCCATGCTTCCAGGAATTCTTGTGCTTGTCTTTGCCTGGCCTGTCCTAGGATCTTGGTGCTCTCTCAGTTGAAGTAGTGGTTCTCCTTGATCATGTGGATTGAGATGAATGAGCATTGGTCGTGTCTTTTTTTTTTGTAGCCAGTTAGTGTTCATGTACTCTTGTTAGTTTCCTTCCTGTTTGTCGGAATATAGTGTTTCTCAGTCACTGCAGGGGATCTTGTAGGTGACATTGGCCCTGACCATGGCGGGGAGTAGGTCTTCAGCCACTACTGTGAGAAGTACTGCATCAGACAAACAGGGAGGAAACTAACCGAGAACATAACACATCTTGGGTCAGCATGGACAAGATGGGTCAAATGGCTCCCTTCTGTGTTATATTGTTTATGTTGCTCTTGACATAAAGCTGGATGGAAGCATGAGTTGAGGACAACGCAGAGATTTTTTTCAGTGTTTGGACAGCTGAATAAATGGCTAAGTGCACGATAAATGCAGTACAATGTGGATAAATTTGTTTGATTTCTTGTCACATCTACTGAGGTAGGGTGAATTTTTTTCTTGTTTTTGTGCAGTACACGCAGATCATAACCAAACAAGTGCACTAGGGTAACAGTAGAGGAAAGAATACAATGTTACAGCTGCTGAGAAGGTGAACAAAGAATGACATCAACATTTTAAATTTAAAATGAGGGCCATTCTGAAGCAGGGAAGTTGTTTGAATCATAGAATTCGTACAGAAACAGGCCATTTACTCAACAAGCCTATGTTTAGTCTCCAAATAGCATCCCAACCAGACTCCCTCCCTACGTCTGTAGCCCTGCATTTACCATGGCTAATCCATCTAATTTACACATCCCTGGACACCCTATAGGCAACTTAGCATAGCCAATTCACCTAGCCTGCACATTAGATTAGATTCCCTACAGCGTGGAAACAGGCCCTTCGGCCTAACAACTCCACACCGTCCCTTGAAGCATCCCACCCAGACCCATCCCCCCTATAACCCACACACCCCTGAACACTGCGGGCAATTTAGCATAGCCAATCCACCTAGCCTGCACTTCTTTGGACAGAGGGGAAGTTGGAGCATCTGGAGGAAACCCACGCAGACACGGGGAGAATGTGCAAACTCAACACAGTTAACCAAGGCTGGAATTGAACCCCCAGTCCCTGGCGCTGTAAGGCAGCATTGCTAACCACTGAGTCACCATGTTTCCCACTACTGATACGCGTTTAAGTTCTTGTACCTTCTACTCAATGGAAGAGATTGTAACCAGGATGGGAGGGGTCTTTGAAAACATTGGCTGCCTTCCCAAGGCAGCAACAAGTATAGATGGAGTCAGTGGAAGTTTGGCTTGTGATTGGGCTATGTTCACAACTGTGTAGTTTCTTAGAGTCCTAGGTAGAGCAGATGTTGTACCAAGCCAGATAGAATGGTTTCCATGGTGCATCTATACAATTATAACATTATGGACATGCTGAATTTTCTTAGCCTCCTGAGGAAGTAGATGTGTTGTTGTGCTTTTTTGACTGTAGTGTCAATGTTGGTTGACCAGGATAGATTTGTTGGTGATCATCACTCCTAGGAATTTAATGACACTCTTGACCATCTCTCCTTAAGCACCATTGTAGACAGAGGTATGCCCTCCACCTTGCTTCCTGAAGTCAATTACCAGCTTTTTTTTTTAGAGGGGGGTGTGGTGTGGCATAGAGATTTGTTATCTTTTTACACTATGCCACCAAGCACCCTGTCTCTCTTTGTATTCTGTCTTGTCACAGTTTGTGATCTGACCAACGATGGTGATGTCATCAGTGAAACTGTAGGTGGAGATAGGATGAAATTTGACAGCACTGTCATGAATGTAAAAGAGTATAGTAAGGGGCTGAGTATCTGGCTATGAGGGTTGCCAGTGTTAAGGATTATTGTGGAGAAGGTGATGCTGTCTATTCTCACTGGTTGCAGTGGTGGCTCAGGAAGCCCAGTAATTGAAGGCAGAGTTAAGACCAAGGTTTTGGAGTTTTGAGATGGAACTGTAGTCATAAGTAGGAGCTTGACATAGGGTCAGCGATTTATAGCATGGAAATAGACCCTTTGGTCCAACTTGTTGATACTGACCAGGTATCCTAAACTAATCTAAACCCATTTGTCAGCATTTAGCCCATTGTCCCTTTTAAACACTTCCTATTCATGTTCCGATCCCAGATACCTTTTAAATGTAGTTTTATGCCAGCCTTCTCCTCCACTTTTGGCAGCTCATTCCATACAAGCATTTCCCTCTGCATGGGGGGGGGGAAAGTTGCCGTTGGGTCCCCTTTTTAAATTTTAGCCCTTTCTCCTTAAACCCATGGCCTCTAGATTTGAACTACCCTACCCTGGGGAAAGAACCTTGACTATTCGCCCTTTTCGTGCCCCTCATAATTTCAAACTTCCAGAAGGTCACCCTGCAATCTCTGATGCTCCTGGGAAAGTATCCTCTGCCTGTCCTTATTGTTCAAACTTGCCAACCTTGGCTACATCCTTGTAAATCTTGTGAAACTTGAAAGAGTTCAGCAAACGTCTTTCCTATAACAGGGAGACCAGAACTGAGTATGCTATTCCAAAAGTGCCCTAACCAATGTCTGCATCCTTGTTATCCAGGGATGAACACAGGGCCAGAGCAAATAATGAATTCCAAGAATGCAAAGAAGCAACCGAAGTTGATTATATGCAATAAATTGTAGAAATGAATGTTTTAACTAACTGTCAAATGCTTTTTGAGACAACAATGTATTTTAGCCTCAAATAGCATTTCAGGTTATGGCCATTAGAGACTTGACTGAGGGGGACAGGACTGGCTGTTCTACGTTCTAGACTTCTGTTTTAGACAAGATAGAGGAAAGTAAGAGGCGGATTAGTTACATTACTAATCGACACTGAAGTTTCCTACTGCATTGGGCTGAACATATGCCTCTTAACCAGCAAACCTCCTGGGGTGCATATTCTACAAACACTTGCAGATCTGTTAGTGAGACACTCACCAGGTTGTGCTCCCACACTTGAGGCCTAATGTTAACAGATAATCAAATATCTGAGACAAGTGTCATTGAGGCTGGACTACAGCTTTTCCAGGGGAAAATATTGTAGCCAATTAGACTACATTTCAACTTTTTAGCACAGCAGAAATAAGTCTGATGCCAATCCCGCATTTTAAGTCTAATGTTAACGGAGCCAATATCTGGGTGGGTGAGATTGCAGGCGTCTGCCCTGTTGATGTTGCCTCGGTCCAGATATTAAGTTCCAGTTCTGTGTTGTGAGGACCTAACCACCAGAATTTTCTTGCCCGACCCTGTTCTGCCCCTGCCCTACGCATTGTTCCTGGTACAAGTTGCTGTTAAAGCTGTTATGAAAGTGGAAACCTGGTCAGAGATATTATGACACACCTCTGGAGCAGGTGGGACTTGAGCCTGGGTCTCCTGGTTTAGAGATAGTATTACTATCACTGTGCCACAGGACTCACAGTCAGCAGATCTTAATAAGAGCCATAAGTGTCCTATTCTAGCCAGACTGCCTTTGGGTTAACTAACAAGGTGCTAGTGAGGAGATTAGTTCAGTGAATTTCCCTTTTTATTGAGTATACAGGTTATGGAAATACATACTTCCTAGGTTTCCACCACTTTGGTGGCCGGTCTTCAGGCTGCCAAATGAATCGCTTGCAGTTAAGTTGACATACAGAAACAGAGGCTTTGCCTCTCTGAAATGCCACCTCACTGTTTTTTTGCACTCCCCTTCCACATTAGCTGTGGTGGTTTAACATTTAACAACATTTTTTAAAAGAACTCAATCTATTGTTCTCTCCACCTTCAGGACACTCTCTTTAAAGTCGTCTATGCTTTTTGACCATTCTTTTCCTAAATTTTTTTTTCATGGGATGCAGGGATTGCTAGTTTGATCAGCATTTATTACGCATCTCTAATTGGTCTTGAGAAAGTGGATGTGAGATGTGTTTTTAAACTGCGGCAGTCACTTTGGCAGACCCACAGTACTGTTTGGAAGTGAGCTCCAGTATTTTGACCAATGACACTTCAGGAGTAACAGTACACTTCTAAGTCAGGACAGTAAGTGACTTGGAAAGTAACTTGAAGATGTTTGTCTTCCCAAGCCTTTATTCTTTTTAGGGAGTAAAGACTGTCAATTTTGGAAGTTGCTGTTTTAGGAGCCCTGGCAAGTTTTTTTTTTGTAGTGAAATTTGCATATCATACACACTGCTGCAGTTGTGCTTTGGAGGTAGAATGAATGTTTTAAGGTGATGTGGTGCCAATCAACCAGACTGGTGTCTTGTAATGGATAGTGTCAGGCCCTTAAATGTTTCTGTACTGTCCATCATTCAAGAAAATGGACAATATTTTATCTCAGAACTGACTTCTACTTTTTACAGACAGTAGATAGGCTTTCCAAAATTGAGCTACAAGCTGTAACCTTTGATCTGCTGTTTTCCAAAGTACTTAGGATTGAACCAAAACTGAATTATATCAATGATAACCCCAAGGATGTTACATTTTAGAAATCTCTTTGGGTATTAAGGAGAGATGGTTAGAATCTTGTGCCAAGCAATGACCATCTCTGACATGTGCCATGAATGGTACTTGCCACTAATCAGTGATATTTGCTGCACAGGGAAAGAGACTCCTTCTGTATCTGAGCAATAATGATAAAAATCAGTGAATTTCTCTATTTCTGATCTTGTAATGGGTAATGGTTGAAGCAGCTGAAGATGGTTGGGCCTAGAACACTACTGAGGAACACTTGCAGTGACATCCCAGGACTTAAATCTGGCTTTTGATAACCAAAAACATCTTTCTTGCGCTTGGCGTGGCTATACCTCCAGTGTCAAGACTTGCTTCAGATTTGATAGATTCCAGTTTTGCTGGGATCCCTTCTTACCACATGCAAACAAATACTGACTTGGTATCAAGGCATACACTCTCCCCCTCATCTTTGTCCAAGTCTTGTCAAAGTGAAGACCGGAGTTGAATGGTCTTGGTGGAACCCAAACTGAGCATCAGTGAGCAAGTTACTGGTGAGTAAATGTCTCGTGCATGCACTCTCAATGATGCCTTCCCTCAGCTCATTTGCTAATAAGAGTAGACTTGAAGACCAGTAATTAGACAGATATTCTTTTCCTGAATTTTGTGAACAGGAGACACCTGCACAATTTTAGATTGCCAGTTGAATGCTAGTCTTGTAGCTGTGGTGGAAATGCTTTGCTATTGGTGCAACTAATCCTGGAATGAGTCACCAGCTAGTAACGAAATATTTTCGTAGATTTTGCAATATTCAATACCTCTGGCTTTTTTTTGCTATTAAACAAAGTCAGTTGAATTGGCTAAAGGTGACATATATGTTAGGGGACCTCTGGAAAAGGCCAGAAAGTATCATCCAGTCAGCGATCCTTAAGATGAATGTAAGTGCGTCAGTCTTGACTTTTGTAATAGTGTACAGGCTCCCACTGTTCGTTGTTTGTCAACTACCATCATAGCTGGATATGACAGGACTGCAGAGCTTGGGTCTATTCCCTTGGTTGTGGGCTTACTTATTGTGCATTCATTCTTTGTTCTGCTCTAATTTTAAAGCTCCTTCTTCAACTTGATGCATCTTCTTGTACCTCCAGAGAGCACTTTTTAAATATCTGAAAGCAGCTAGGTATTACAGTAATAAAAGGTTGATTTTGATTTTGAGGTCTGTCAATTTTTTTTGCGTTTCTTATTAAAATACACTCAAAGCTTAGGCAGGTGTATTTTTAGCTCTTTGTATTATCATTGAATTTTAGGAATCTGCTGATCTGTTTGAAGTCAGCAGAGCAAACAGGTGCTTTTTATCACAGTGGAAACTAGCTTAAACTTGTAGTTTTTTTTGCAACCAAAATTTGGAGACATTTTTGCCAAAAATTGATGCTAGATTTTCCATTACAATTCGGTTGTCAGAAGAATGCCTCAAAACAAAAATACACCTGGAACTAGACTCTGAAAATGCCTGAGTGTTAGGGTCTTGTATGTTGTAGGGGAGGCAATGGCCTAGTGATATTATTGCTGGACCCAGGTAATGTTCTGGGAACCAGGGTTTGAATCCTGTCATGATTATTTTGTATTTGAATTCAATAAAAACTTGGAATTAAGACTCTGCTGGCCATGAAACCATTGATTTGCTAGGAAATAGCCAACTGGTGTGTTAGTACCTTAAGGAAAGAAATGGCTATCACTGTCTGTCTGGTGTAGTCACATTAATCCAGACCAATGTGGCTAACTCTTAACTGCCCCTGTCAATTATGGATGGACAGTGAATACTGGCCTGGCCAGCAATGCAAACATCCTGTGACTGAATCTGAATTTTAAAAAAATAGAATTTGTTGTCCTGAACCCAGTGTCCAAAGGTTACAATGTGATGCCAATCAAGCAAACTATCACTCAGACCCATTAGTGGTAATGTTCAGCAACTGCAAGATGCATTGCACCAAACCACCAAGGCTCCTTTTTTAAATGCGTTTTTCAAACCCTCTGTTTACCACATAGGGCAAGAGTAGCAGACACATGGAAACGTGAAACTCTCTGCAAGCTTTATCTTGGAGTTTATATCACCTTTTCTTTCACTGTCATTGGATCAAGATCATGGATTTTCTTGCATAACAGCATTACAATGATACACTGGAATCCTTCTGGATGGGTATCAAGATGGTGGCTCACTACTCGAGGGCAAGTAGGAATGACAATAAATGCTGGATGAGCTAGTAACAGCGCAAAAGAACTTTTAAAATAAATGATCATACCCTGGCCAGCTATGTTTAGTCCTCGAAGGTAACCCTATTTTATGCACCTCTATTTAAGTAAGTACATAGGAATTAATTATTTAAGAACTGTATTACAATTCTATTTTCAACACATTTCACACAAAACTTAAATTGGTCCTCCCTTCTATTAATCTGATTTCCAGCTGTAAAAATTCAACTGAGCGTTATATCAAACTTGCAAACCCTTACAAAAATTAAACATAACCAATACAAAACAAAGGGGGTGGGGAGAAAGGCCATTTAAACATTTCAAGATCATTCTATGAACGTTACCTGAACAATATGCTTGGAATTTATGTTCTGAATGGATATCCATAGCATTGTAACTTTGTTTTGTGTGTTCATTTCTAGATATGCAAACATATTTAACTTTTTAACAAACTTCTGTTACTTTAAAATTAATCATGGTACAGGGAGACTTTCAGGAATTGACCTAGCCTGCAACAAATGTCTCTTGCCACTCCATCACTTACCATACCAATATTTGCAATCCATGTACTGCTCAGCGCAATAAGACATGAAACCTAATTAAAGCCAACCTATTAAGCAGAATGGGAGGAATTCCTGGGCATGAAAACTGTAAGATAAGAATAGCAAAAGTGCGTCCAACTTTAGGCCACACTCTGAAGTGGTTTGAAATCTTATTAAACAGCCTGTAGCTGCAAAAAACATGGAAACACCACTTTGTAGGTGATCTGTGGTATCCGATGTGACCTGTTGATTTTAAATATGTCCAGTGGAAGTAAGAGCAGCTTCTTATTTTCTTTATTCATTAACTGGATGAGGAAGGCAGCATTTATTGTTCATCCCTATTTGCCCAGAGAGCCAACCACATTTATAGTCGACCACATTGCTGTGGGTCTGAAGTCACACATAGGCCAGACCAGGCAAGGATGGCAGATTTCTTCCCTAAAGGACATTAGTGAGCCAGGTCGATTTTTCCGACAATTGTCAATGGGTTCATGGTCATTGCTAGATTCTTAATTCCAGATATTTTTTGAATTCAAATTCCACCATCAGCCATGGTGGGATTCTAATCTGGGTCCCAACAATGTTATCTGAGTCTCTGGATTAACAGTCTATTGATAATACTAGCTGACCTCATGGGCAGAATTTTCTTCCCCCTCAGAAGCAACCTATTAGATGTTGGGAAGGTCCTAATGGAACCTTAACCTACCTAAGCAAGCATTTAACTAACTAAAATAGCAATTGTTTGTTGTGAGCTCGTTTTGTTTTTTTAATGGCAAGATTACCTTTGGAAGTCAGACATTTTGAATTGCTGACCTGTGTTTGGACTTGAGCGGTAATCGGCTGAGTTGGATTTATCTTGCTTTTATTGAAAGAGTACACCTGGGCAATTTTCTACATTGACAGGAAGCTGTCAGTATTGTAGATGTATTGGAATAGTTTGTTGAGGGCATGGCTCATTCGGAGTTCAATTGCAGTCGCCAGTGTCTTCAGTCATTCCTTGATACCACCTTGGCCATGATGCTGGGGACCTCAGGATGAAGCTGAGGTGGATCATCCATTGTCATTGCTGCTCATCTGACTGAAAATGCTTGCAAGTGGTAGAGGCAGCTGGACAGACTCCATTTCAATTATAAAGTTTCATTAGTAATCTAACATCCTCTTCCTGTAGAGACCTCAGTGTGCCTCCAGATCCACGGACAAGCAATCCACTCCATGGTTTCAATAGCTCAATGATAATTAGTGATGAGCAAATAATACTCCCCTTTGTCAGCACCATTAGCATCCCATTATGAATTGTTTAAAAACAATTTCCCTGTGGCCATGACAGGTGGTTTAAATTGAAGAATTGTAAATCAGAAGGCTGCGATTGGAGTCAATTTGCTTGAGATGAGGCTAGAGGCTCTGTATAAGGTGAACCGGATTATTTTGAAGATTCTCTAAACAGAAGCATTTTTGCCTGAAGAGCCTTTTGGACTTTGTGTTCTTACACAGAAGCAGTATTGTGGATTTCAATGAAGTGAAAGCAATGCTTTGGCCAGTGTGCAGGCATTATTTATTTCTTAGCAGAATAATTAATAATTCACTACTTAAATTAGTGCAAAGAATTATAGAATGGTTGCAGCACAGGCTTTTTGGCCTGTCACGCCCACAGGAGTGAAAGCCACAGGAATTTTGCAGTGCCTCTACACTGCTGTACAAAAACAATTTGTGTATCAAATACTGTTAAACAGTAATGAACAAAAACCTAATTCAGACTAATGGAAATTTTCTTTCACAATTTCCAAGACACACTCATTTTTTTGACTTTTTAATTTGCTAAGATAGTCTGTGGATGCTGAATTCAAGAACTTCTTTTTGTTTTCACAGTTACCTTAAGGACAATAGAGTGAACATTAGATTTTCTTTTGTAGCAAGATGCTAATTTCTGAAATTTATAGAAGCAATGCTATTTTTCAAGTAAAATTCATGTTTTGGCTGTATTTAAGCTTGTATCACATTTAAAGAATGTTTCTGGTTTAGTGTGATTACTTCAAAGCTTTTATCAACATTTCTGTGACTTTTTAAAAAAAGAACATGTAGAGGAAGTAAATCAAAATATGGATTTTCATTCAATATAATTCCTCTGCACAACTGGTGGATTTTAAGTTTTTAAAAAGCATAGACAGTAACACTTCAAAATGATAAATGTCCACCTGAAATAATTTGGCATTTTATTTCACTACTTCTATTTCAGATGCTTTAGATATTTCTTGAATGTGTTTTTGACATAAGTTAACTTAGTTTCCATACAGTGTGGGAACAGGCCCTTTGGCCCAACAAGTCCACACCACCCCTTGAAGCACCCCACCTGGACCCATTCCCCTTATACTCACACACCTTTGAACACGACAGGTAATTTATCATGGCTGATCTGCCTAACCTGCACATCTTTGGACTGTGGGAGGAAAACTGAGAGCCTGGAGGAAACCCACGCAGACATGGAGAATGTGCAAACTCCACAGTCACCCGAGGCAGGAATTGAACCTGGGTCCCTGGCGCTGTGAGGCTGCAGTGCTAACCACTGAGCCACCGTGCTGCCCTAAGTTAGTTCAGAAGTCCTATGACATCAAGTTTCAGTCCAACAGGTTTATTTGAAATCACAAGCTTTTGGAGCTCTTCACCTGATGAAGGAGCAGCACCTCAAAAACTTGATTTCAAATAAACCTGTTGTATTATAACCTGGTGTCATGTGACTTCTAACTTTGTCTTCCCCAGCCCAAAACTGACACCTTCACATCATGAATAAGGTAATATACCTGCTCATGTCCAGTCATATGCACCAAATGGTTTTAAAATAACTTTATCATACATGAGGGGTGGGGATATGGGTCAAATGTTGGCAAATGTGGCAGTCAGATTATGATAACAAAGTGTGGAGCTGGATGAACACAGCAGGCCAAGCAGCATCTCAGGAACACAACAGCTGACATTTCGGGCCTAGACCCTTCATCAGATTATGATGTCTAGTTGACATGGATGAGTGAGACCCAAAAGTCTGTTTCCATGTTGTGTGGCTGTGACAGTCAGACTGCATTTATGTTGAGATACATTTCTGTGAATACTCTATTCTGGAGAAGAACCATTTCATAAACATTTAGCTCAGGAATGTTTGTTGTGTGTGTGGTTTTTTAAATTTTTGTTTGCAACTTTCCTGTTTTGTAATGGCAAACCAGAATTTATTGAGCAGTGATTCCATGCTTTAGCCCTTTTGCCCAGAAACAGTGGAGCTATTTGCTTTGTTTCTATCTGTCCTCCACCAAGATTTACTAATTTAACAAGTTTGAATAGCAAGTCAAGATTTTCCAGGAACGTAACATTCAGCATCACACTGTTACTAATGTACTGAAAGTGTTTTTTAGGATATAATATGTCAGACTCTTGATTTTAAAAAGTTTATGCTTGTGCCTCAGAACAGAAGATGAAGACAATAGCACTAGCTTGCTACCTTGTTCATTAACTGTGTTCTAATGAATTGTCAATTTGCTTTTAACGTTGTGATTCGAGGGGGGGGCGGGGTGGGGGGGGGAAAGGTAACCAAGAAGAAAAGAATCAATGTCACTTGGTACATCACATCTGCACTAGCTCTTCAAAAGTGCATCATTACTTAGTACCATTTTCCTGCCTTCGTGCCCTCTTGAATGCTTTAACTGTACCTACTACCTCCACTACACTTCCTTGCAGTTTATTCCAACCCTCGTGCTCATTGTGAGAGTTTTTTTTCCCCCCTCATCACTACTTTTTCTTCCATTTTGGAAGCCACTTTAAATCTTCCACTCGTTTGTTGGTTCGTTTGAATGGGAGCAGTTTAACACTATCTGCTCTATTCAGCCCCATCCTGATTTTTGTAGCTTTTATTAGTTCTTTCGGGTTTTCTTTCTCCCAAGGAGAACTGTTCCGACCTTTCCAAACTACACTCAACTGAGGTTTCTCATTCCTAGAACCAATTTTGTAAATCTTGTCAATACACGCTCCAATGTTTTCAATCTTCCTGTATAGTAGCATCTAGAACAAATGAACATAGGCAGAAACTTGGTCATTCTGAGTTGACCCACAGCTGGAGAAATTCGGGCAGTTCAGAAATTTTAACTGAACGAAACAGTAGGCAGCAGCTATTGACTGACTGCAGAACAATGGAAACTTGGGTCAAAGGAGAAGAGAACCAGTTACAACCAGTCTAATAGATGAGTATTGGAGAAGCTTTGATCAGGTTTCCTGGCACTATGATTTCCATCACTGCCTGAGTCCATGCACTGTACACCTCTCCAGTATGCTAACAATGCAGGGTGTTGGTACAGTCTCGTTAGATGCTTTGAACCCAGTTCGTGACCCCAATAGCTAAAAGCTATAGAACATTCAGGAAAGTCAGGTGGGGGTGGAGGATGGTTTGAAACTGGTGGGGAAATCAGGACATATCTGGAAACCACTGAGTGCAGAATGATCATGCAGTAAGACTCTGGGTAGACCAACCTAAGAAGATCTGACCTGTGAGACCTATCCTCGCAGAAGAGGGCCAGCCCAATGTCAAAAAAGGAGGTTCAAATAGTCTAGCTTAAACACATTGCTGCTAATATGCTTCTCAGATGGACAGTGAGATGGAGAATAAATATTTTGAGCATTTCCCAAATTTCCAATGTTTTAAGGAATATTTTGCAAATGAAATTGACGTAAACCACAAACCGAATTGCCTCTTTGTCTACTTCACCAACAGCAGCATTTGTTTGAAGTGTTTTAAATAAATAAACTGGTGAAATTGTCCAAAGCACAGACAACTGTACACAGTACTCTAGCCAAGGTCTAACAAGTGTTTTATGCAAGTTCAACAGCAATCCTTGCTTGTGCTCTATGAGCCGAGCATAATGTGTGTTTCATTGATTTTTTTTTGCTTTCTGTACTTGGCCTGCCACCTTAAATGCTCTGTGGACTTGTGCACTGAGGTATCTCTGCTCCTGCACCTGTTTAGAATCCTATTCTTTATTTAATGTTGTCCATGTTCTTCTTACCAAAATGTAACTTATTGGTGAACTTCAATGAACTTCATTAATCTTATTCATCTACTCCACCAACTTGTCTATGTTCGCTTGAATTTCTACACTTCTCTTGTCTCATTGTAAAATGTTTCCAAGTTTTGTTTCATCTGCAAAATTTGAAATTGTCTCCTGCATTCCAAGATCTAAATCATTGATATATATCAGCCACCAGCAAGCAACATATTATCCTAGAGTCACATCTACAGTCATGGGAATGCCTGTTCATTTTCCGAACTATTGAATCCCAAAGCATGATTGTACCAGAAGGAAGGAAGAGGAATGGAAACAGTCAAACCCCCTCATAGGGCCATGCAATTTCCGGAACAGCCAGTGAAAACCTCCTCCTTGCATCTAGTCCTTGTTTCAGTTTTCAATGTTTCATTCAGATACACACAGCTTTCTTGACATCTGCTTTCCTGCTCCTTTGATGCTTCTTGGCCTTTGTGTTAATCCAGCTCGACACTTTTGTTACCTCACACTGTCATCCTTCTAAACTCTTGTTAATACAGGCCCCTTCAAACAAATCTCTCTATAATGACATTCCTGAAATCTCTGGTATCAGTGAGTGAAACTTTGCGACACTCAGTCTATGGCAAGTATAACATTCCCTAGACAGGGAGATCAAAAATCCAAGCAATATTCACGTGTGATCTCAGCAGGGTCCTGTATAACTACAGTGAGATATAGTAACTTCTGAATTCAAATCCTTTTGCAATAAAGGATGTTACCTTAATTGCTTGCTGTACCTGCCTGCCTACTTGCATTGACCGGTGTATCCACCTGTAGATATTTTCAGTCAACACGTTCAGACATATAATGACCCACATCTGGAGCATGTGGGACTTGAACTCAGGCCTTCTAACTCCAAGGGAGGCCTGTCCTCTATGATCCTATGATACCACTACAGTGCCACAAGTGCCCCAAAGGTACTGTTATCATATTCCTGTACAGTCATTCAAGAAAGAGAGGTAATTGGCAGTGCCTTTTATCCTGAGGTTCATCACAGTTCGGGTGAGGTGCAAGCTTGAGAAGGCTGGACCTTCACAGTGACCTCAGCCGCTGAGAATTGAATTTGTGCTGAAGGCATGACTCAGCATTGCAAACCTGCTGTTTCACCAACTGCACTAACCAAGGGACTAAACATTTTCTGACCAGAATATATATGAAGCATTCTATAGTTTTCAGCTCTCACCAGGGTGGGGAGGCTGGATGGGTCAACTGGATCTCTTCCGATCTATCACCTTTTGTAAAATTTAAATGAACCAGCTTTATACGTTTTGATGCACCATAAGACCCCTAGATTTGGACAACTTGGGTATTAACATCTTTGAACACATTAGATGTTTTATCACCTGACCCTTGAGCAGGTGGGATTTGAACCTGGCCTCCTGGCTCAAAGGTAGGGGCATTGCTGCTGCACCACAAGAGGGCCTTAGAGCAGATCCCTTTGTACATGCAAACTTTATTTAAAATTTGATTTATTGTACCACTCTTTCTTTTCTGTTTTTTCACATCAAAGTATATAACTTTGGAGTTAGCCGCATTGCACTGCATCTGTCATGTATTTGACCACTCACTCAATTCATTTAAATCATTTTGAAGCCACCTCACTTCATATTTCTGCCCAGTTTTGTGTCACTAGCAAACATGGAATTGTTGGATTTGATTCCCTCATCTAGGTTGTATATTTAGGCAATAACTGAGATGCAAGCAATGACCCTTGTTCTACCTCACAAGTCACTGTTTGCCACTTGGAAAAAGACCCAATTATTCCCATTCCCTGATTCCTGTCTGCCAACCAATTCTCAATCCCTGCCAATATGTTACACTCTATCCCATGTGTTTTAACTTTGGTCATTAACTTCTTCTCAGAGACCTTTATCAAAAGCCTTCAAACGCAAATTCACCACACCCATTGTTTCTCATAGATTTACAGAATCATACAGCACAGAAGAAGGCCCTCAACCCATTGAGACTTTATTGCCAAAAATATATGACTATGTACACTAGTCCTACTGTCCTGCGCCAGGCCCATAGTCTTGAATATTACGCTAAAGAAAAACCAAAGAACTACAGATACTAGAAAACAGAAACATGTGGAAAAATTCAGCAGGTCTCGCAACATCTGTGATGAGCAAGCAGCGTTAACATTTCAGATCCAGTAACTTGAGAATCCTTTAGTTCTGAAGAAGGGTCACTAGTCCTGATACATTAATTCTATTTTCTCTCCACAGATGCTGCGAGACCTGCTGAGTTTTTCCACCAATTTCTGCTTTTGTGCCTTTAAATATAATGATACTTCAAGTAGAGACCCTAGCTCTTTAAGATTGTGAGGATTCTAGCACAAGCTACCCTCCCAGGCAGTGTATTCTGGACCCCATCACTATCTGGGTAGATAAACCTCCTTAAGGGCGGCACAGTAGCCTCACAGCGCCAGAGACCCGGGTTTGAGTCCAGCCTCGGGCAACTGTCTGTGTGGAGTTTGCACGTTCTCCCCGTGTCTGCATGGGTTTCCTCCAGATGCTCCGGTTTTCTCCCACAGTTCAAAGATGTGCAGGCTAGGTGGATCGGTCATGCTAAATTGCCCGTAGTGTTCAGGGGTGTGTGGGTTATAGGGGGATGGATCTGGGTGGGATGCTTCAAGAGGCGGTGTGGACTTGTTGGGCCAAAGAGTCTGTTTCCACACAGTAGGGGATCTAATCTTAACTAGTTTGATTTCCCAGCTTTCTCCATCCCCTCCTTTCATGATTAGAGGTATAGTAATATCACTTGTCCATCTCCTGCAACCTTTTCAGGAGCATGGGGTTTTGTGAACATTTCTAATCTACCTGTTCAGCAATGTTATTACACACTTCTAGACCAGGTGGAATTCAACTCAGACCTCTTGGTACAGAGATTGGACATTAGAATTGCACTCCAAGTGTCACTATAGAATTTTGTGAATTACCACCAAATAGTCATGACAATTGCTTCTTTTAAGCAATTAGGATACCAGCCACCAGGATCAAGGCAGACTTGGCAACCTTCCGTGCTATTAGCTTTCCCAGATCTTTCTCTCTCATTATCATTGTTTTAAGTTTCTCCTCCCTTTTATCAGTTTCATTTTCTTAGGAGGTTGTTTTTGTATGCAAAATACTTGTTCAAAGTCTCTAGCATTTCTTTGCTTTCAGTATGAATTCCCCAGTCTCATCTTGTAAGGACAGGGAATTTTGTGTTATAGATTGTGGTTGTAGGTTATGATCTCACCTCTGAGCCAGAAGCACTGGATTCACATTCCACTTCAGTATTTGATTAGCCACACTTTCAGTGACAAAACAGTAAAATAATTTGGCTGTATCTTGTAAATCCTTCTGACGTATGCAAATATCAGGATGTATAAATGGGTGGTATTCCTGGTTAGCCATATGATGGAAACACATTTAGAGGTTCTCTTACCAGTGTCCATATCTCCCAGCTAAACCGTGCATGTGAAAGGTTATGTTACCACAGTAGTTTTTTTTTGGAACAATGGAATCCTTGTGTAAATCAGATTGGTGCCAGAATCAATTAGGGTTGTCCTTGATCTGGCTGAGGTAGTTTCAAGATGTGTCCTTGCTCTACCATTGATGGAGTTTCTGATTATTGCACTGCATCGGACCAACGCCACGAGTTACATTAGTCATTCTTGTATGAGCTTTTAGTCTGTTTTTATATTGCTTGCTCACTTTCTCTCGTATGCTACTTTTCCCCTTCTCCTTAATATAAGTCATCCATGACTGCATTCTTACACTTTCCCAGACTTTTTGCCAACTCCATGAATCTTTGCAGCATTTTATACCAGCTCTTTCAATTTGCTATCTTCCTTAGTTAGCCATGGATTGTGCATCCTTCTTGTAGTCATTTTTTCTCAACAAAATATATGTCTGAGAATTATGAAATATTTTGTTAAATTTTGTATTGAAAGCTCGAATATTTTTCTTTAATTTCTGTCATTTTTGGCAGATTTGAGGCTCGGGTTAGTTAAAGTTTGAGCAGCTGTATGTTTTAAAAAGGGAACAAAACAGAAACAGATGTTTGCTGTTGGTGAATGGATTGGAATATAATGTAACTTCGTTCCTAATCTGGGGAACACTGGTGGTGATTTGAGACCATGTGTTGCCATGCCCAGATTTGGTGGCTGGTTGGATGTTGAATTGGTCATTCAAGAGGAGATGCTAACCAGCCAAATAAAAAGAATACTGATTTTTTTTAAAGAAAGTAGAAAACCTAGACTGTCTGGTTCTTGGCAAATGCAGAGTGATCTTTTTTGGAAGCTTCAGGAATGGCTGCTGTTTTCGCTCTCGCTCTCACACTCGCTCTCTAGTTTTCTGTCCAGTTAGGGAATTGTTGAATATTCTGAGGGGGAAAAAAAAAAGAAATCCCAGCCTGTAAGAAATAAGAAAATACTTATAGAAGTCTGAATTTTTTCACAATTACCAATGACTTCAAAATTAGATATACAGCCATGCTTATGAACATTTTGTTATCGAAGGATTGCATGATGCTTGGCATTATTTGAAACACTTTAATTGAACTGGCAAATTGCACTTAAATTAAATATAAAGTATTAGTTATTTGTGTCTGTGTGAGTGTTGGGGTTATGATCAAAGAATATTGGTTTTAAATCTTAGTATTAATCAGATTACCTTGTTCTTTGTTTTACCCTGTTAAAGTTACAGTATTAACAAATTTGTTAATTTTTGTTTAACTTGACTGGTGTCTAATTGTAAAGCATGTTTGGGAACAACTTGGAAATTTCTCAGAGTTAAAAATATTTTAATTCCACTCTGTTGTGAACCTAGTTTTATTATGGCTAATTTAGATGGATGTGCTGTCCCTGGTCCTAAAAGTTCATCGCTGCTTCTCTATTGAATTATCTTGCTGCACATGCCTTATTTCCTCTTAGCTGTAAACAGACAATAGATCGGCTGGAGTTCATTTTCTTGGAGCAGAGAAGTTTGAAGGGGGATTCCTGATTAAAGGTATACAAAATTATAAGGAGCACAGTAAGGAAGAAACTTTTCCACCAAGTAGAGGAGTCAATAACCTGGGAAAATAGTTAATGTAAGGGACAGGAGCTTTAAAGAGGCTCAAGGGAGTTCCCCCCGCTGCCCAACTCAGCATACTAGATATTGGGAACTCGCTGTCTGAAACGTTGGTCAGGGCAGGAATGATTGCAACATTTCAGAAATATTTAGATGAATAGTTGAAATGCAACATCACAAGGTTACAAGCCAAATGCTGTAAAATGTCTGATGTCCATGTCAGTAAATTGAACCTGTCTGAGGTCCTCTTTCAAGACAAATAGAGAAGGTGAAAACTCATCTCATTCAAAACCTGTCTGGATCTGGTTTGAATCTCACTGTTAAATACATTGGTGGCATGCTGCTGAAGTTTAGTTGGAATGGCATAGGGAATAGGAATCAGAATGCTGCCTTTGACATGTGGTATGAGCATGCATCAGTCGGAGCACCCTCCAGTCAAGGTAGGTTCCCTCCTGTGGCCAGCCTTCCAAAAACACAAAAATCAACATTTGTCTTCCTTTTGCCTGACCCATTCCCAATTTGGAATTGTAACTGAGCAAGTTTTGTGGCCTAGTGTGTTTTCATTTGTCCAAACTTGATGGATGTTTGAAGGCAGTAGGTTGTTGTCATTAAACACTTCAGACTCTGCATAACTAAGAATGTCCCTGATCTTCTGAGAAATAGCCCACCTCAAAGCCTCTTTGGGATGGAGTTCCAGGAAATGTGGTGAGCAACCTTCTTGAACCACTACAGTCTACAGGATTAACGAGAATGCCATTAAGGAATGGAATTCCAGGACTTTAACCCAGCAACAGTGAAAGAACAGTGACGTTATTTCCAAGTCAGGATGGTAAGTGTCTTGGAAGGGAACCTGAAGGTGGTGGTATTCCCATGCACTTGCTGTCCTTGGCATTCTAGATGGAAGTGGGTGTGGGTTTGGAAGGTGGTGTCTGAGGATCTTAGATTTTCTGCAGTGCACCTTGTAGGTTGTAGACACTGCTGCGACTGTGCATTGGTGGTGGAGGGAGTGGATGCTTATGGATCCAGTGCCAATCATGTAGGCTGCTTTGTCCTGGATGATGTCGAACTTCTTGAGAGTTCTTGGACCTGCATTCGTCCAAGCAAGTAGGAAATTTTCTATCACACTCCTAACTTGTGCCTTGTAGATAGTGAACAGGCTTTTGAGGAGTCAGGAGGTGAGTTATTTGCTGCAGTATTCCAAGTCTGTGACATGCTCTTGCAGCCACTATGTATATGGGGTGAGTCTAGTTGAGTTTCTTGTCAATAATGACCCCCAGAATGTTGACAGTGGGAGATTCAGTGATGGTAACACTATTGAACATCAAGGGGCAGTGGTTAGATTGTCTCTTATTTGTGATTTTATGTGCCATGAATGTCACTTGCCACTTGTCAGCCCAAGCCTGGATATTGTCCAGATCTTGGTGCATTTGAAAATGGACTGCTTCAGCATCTGAGAAGTTGTGAATGGTGATGAACATTGTGCAGCCATTGGCAAACATTACCACTTGTAACCTTATCATGGAGGGAAGGTCATTGATGGAGCAACTGAAGATGGTTGGGACACTACCCTGAGGATCTCCTTCAGAGATGCCCGAGAACTAAGAAGACTGACCTCCTGACAAATATGACTATTTTCCTCTGTTTGTTATGACTCCAACCACAACAGAATTTTCCACTGATACCTATTGATTCCAGTTTTGCTAGCCCTCTTTGATACCACAATCAACCAAATGCAGCTCTTGTTGTCAAGGCCTGTCATTCTCACCTTACATCTGGAATTCTACTCTTTTGTCCATGTTTGAACCAAGGCTGTAATGAGGTCAGGAGCTGAGTGGCCTCAGTGGAGCCCAAACTGGGCGTCACTGATCAGGTTAGTGCTGAGCTTGATAGCATTATTAATGATACCTTCCATCACTTTTACTGATGATCGAGAGTAGACTAATGGTGAATTAATTGGCTGCATTGGATTTGTCCTTTTTATGTAAAGGACATATCTGGGCAATTTTCCACATTGTCGGGTAGTTGCCAGTGTTATAACTGTATTGGAACTGCTTGGCTAAGGAAGCAGCAAGTTCTGGAGCATGTCTTCGGTGCTATTGCTGGAATGCTGTTAGAGCCCACTGCCTTTGCAGGATCCAGTGTCTCCAACCATTTCTTGATGTACATTGAGTGATTTTAATCAGCTGAAGACTGGTATCTGTGATGCTGGGGACTACTGGAAGAGGCCGAGATGGATGATCTGGCACTTCAGGCTGAAGATGGCTGCAAAAGCTTCAGTCTTATCTTTTGCATTGATGTGCTGGGTTCTTCCATCATTGAGGATGGGGATATTTGAGGAGTGTCCTCCTCCACTCGGAAGGTTTATTGTCTGTTCATGGCTGGATGTGGTAGGACTGCAGAGCATAGATTTGCTCAGTTGGTTGTGGGATCATTTAGCTCTGTCTATCATTTGTTGCTCATGCTGTTTGGTGGCTTCACCAGATTGACACCTCTTCAGGTATGCCTGGTGCTGCTCCTGGTATCCCCTCCTGCACTTGCCATTGGACCAGAATTGGCCCCCTGGCTTGATGGTAATAGTTGAATGATATGAGGTTACAGATTGTGCTGGAATACAGTTCTGCTGTTGGTGGCCTGCAGTACCTTGTGAATGCCCAGTTTTGAGTTGCATGGTGATATTGCCCCACAACATGCTAGAGGTTATTCTCAATGAGAAGGCAGGACTGTGCGGTGGTCCGTCTTACTGGTACTAACATGGACAGATGTATCTGCAGCGGGCAGACTGCGAAAGATGAGGTGAAGTATGTTTTTCCCTCTTGTTGATTCCCTCAACACCTGCTGTAGACCCAGTCTAGCAGCCCTTTCCTTCAGCACCTGGTCAGGTTGATCAGTAGAGCTGCTGCTGAATCACTCTCTTGGTGGTGAACGTTGAAACCCACACCCAGAGTACATTTTGTGCCCTTGACATCCTCACTGCTTCCTTTAGGTGTTGTTTAACATGGAGTAGGATTCATTACCTGAGCAGGACAGCACATGGTAATCAGCTGGAGGTTTAACCTAAAGCCACAAGACTTGATGAGGTCCAGAGTGAATTCTGAGAAGTCCCACAGCAAGTCCCTCTTGTCTGTGTACACCACCGTGCTGCCACCACTGATGGGCCTTTCCTGCCAGTGGAACATGTCATATCCAGGCGTATAATGGTGGTGTCTGGGACATTGTCTGTAAAGTATGATTCCAAGATTATGACGATGCTATGTTGCTTCTTGACTAGTCTGTGAGACAGCCCTCCCAATGTTGGCATGAGGCCCCATATGTTAGTCAGGTGGACTCTGTAGGTTTGACACGGCTGTTTCTGTCATTTTTCCGGTGCTTAGGCGATGCCAAGTGATCAATTTGGTTTCATTTGTTTGAGACTTCATCGCGTTTGGTACACTGTCTTGCTAGGCCCTTTCAGAGGACAAGTGAGAATCAACTACATTGCTGTGCATTTGCTCGCTGAGCTGGAAGGTTAGTTTTCAGACGTTTCATCACCATTCTAGGTAACATCAGTGACCCTCTGACGAAGCGCTGGGGTTATGTCCTGCTTTCTATTTAACTGTTTAGGTTTCCTTGGGTTGGTGATGTCATTTCCTATTTTTCTCAGAGTTTGGTAGATTAGCTCCAAATCAATGTGTTTGTTGATGGACTTCCGGTTGTAATGCCATGCCTCTAGGAATTCTCGTGCGTGTCTCTGTTTGGCTTGTCCTAGGATGGATGTGTTGTCCCAATCAAAGTGATGTCCTTTCTCATCTGTATGTAAGGATACTCGTGATAGTGGGTCACGTTGTTTTGTGGCTAGTTGATGTTCATGTATCCTGGTGGCTAGCTTTCTGCCTGTTTGTCCAATGTCGTGTTTGTCACAGTTCTTGCAAGGTATTTTGTAGATGACGTTCGTTTTGCTTGCAAGATGTTACTGATGTTACCTAGAATGGTGATGAAACGTCTGAAAACTAACCTTCCAGCTCAATGAGCAAACTCACATCCAGAACCTCAACCTGAGCTACAAATCTTCTCAAAACTTGCTAACATTGCTGTGCAGTTACAGTAAAGATATGGTGATACAGTTCCAAGTCATCATGGCTTGGAGGGAATGTGCAGATGTACATATCTCTGTATGTTTTAGATGGTATAGGTCAGGTTTGGAAGAGCTGTTAATGTGATGTTGCAATTCACCTCATAAACAGTGCACACTGCTATCACTCTGCATCCAGTGGAGTGAGTGAATGCTTGAGATGAAGAGGCTGACAGTCAGAAGTAACCTTTGCTCTGGATTGCATTGAACTCCTTAAGTGTGGTTGCAGCCACTTTAATCCAGACATAGATTGAGTATTCCATCGAGACTTTGGGGAATCTGCAGCTGATTTACTGGCTATAGAATTCCCAACTGCTTCTAGCCATTATATTTGTATGGCTAATGAAGTTCAATTCCCCGAGAATTTATATACATCTACCATTTCCCTTTTTATAGAAAGATGGAAAATTGATCAGGAGTAGGCCATTCAGCCCTTTGAATCTGCTGTACCATTCATTATGACCTCAACTAATCATCTAGCTCAAAAGCCTGTTTTGCTTTTTCCCCAGATTCTTTGATCCCTTTGGCACCATATGTTCTATCCAAGTCTTTCTTGAAATTGTATAATGTTTTAACTGCTTTCTGTGGTAGCAAATTCCATGGGTTCATCACTCTGGGTGACATAATGTTTTAGCCCATATCCTTGGACTGTTACACCTGATTCTGGACTCCCTCATCGTCGGAAATATCTTTCCTGCATCTACCATGTCTACTCATGGCAGCATTTTGTAGATTTCTGAGATACCCCCTCGTTCTTCTGAACTCCAGCAAATATCATTCTAACCAATTTAACCTCTTCTTATATGACAGTCCTGCCATCCCAGGAATCAATCTGGTTAGCCTTTCCTCCATCACACGAATATCCTTCCTCAGTTAAGGAGATGGCCATAATATTCCAGGTGACGTGTCGTTAAAGTCCAACCTGTTATATCCTCAATGAACTTCAGGAAATTTGTCAAACATAATTTCCTTCTTACAAAGCCATGTTGACCCTGTTTGATTGCATTAAGCTCTTCTGAATGCCTTATTATTTCTTGCTCAAAATGGACTCCAACATTTTCCCAGGTCTATATTTCCTGCCTTCTGCCTCCCTAAATCTTGAAAAGGATATTTTATTAATAACTTTTAAATCCCAGAGTTTGGTAAGTTCTGGAACATTTTGTTCGATGCCTGCACTGTCTCTGCAGTCACTTCCATTAAAGCCCTTGGACATAGGTGATCAGGTCTTCGTGATATGGGAAGAATGTTATATCATTATTGTTATTGATAATATTATTATTAAGCCGGTGAAGGTAAAGAAGAGACCAGAGTGTTACTGCGAATCGAGGGTTTGAGTTATAAAGAGAGATTGGATATGCTGGCACATCTCTCACTGGAATGTAGAAGGTTGAAGGATCATCTAATAGAGGTTTATAAAATCATGAGTGTTGACAGGGTGTATGGCAGGAGTCTCTTCCCTAGGTTAGGGGCCACATTTTTAAGGTGAGAGGAGAAAGATTTAAAAGACATGAGGGGCAACATTTTTACGGAGTGTGGAATGAACTTCCAGTAGAAATGGCAGATGCAAGTACAGTTAGAACATTTAAAAGACATTTAGGTAATTACATGAAGAATGAATGTTGGATGGATATGGGCCAAATGCAAGGAGGTGGGACTAGTTTAGTTTTGAGATTATGAACGAGTTCGACCAATGGATCTGTTTCCATGCTGTATGACTCTATGATTCTCTGATTCTTTGACCTGTCTGCCTTTAGTTCAATTTGTTTATCTGTTATCTTTGGGATGTTTATAGTGTCCTGCACTGTGGTGACTGATACAAAACACTGGTTTAAATTCCCTGCCATTTCTTGGTTTCCTGTTATCAATTCATCAGTTGCACTGGGGCAACACGGTGGCTCAGTGGCTAATGCTGTTGCCTCATAGTACCAGGTTCAATTCTAGCCTTAGGTCACTGTCTGTGTGGAGTATACACATTCTCCTTGTATCTGTGTATGTTTCCTCCATGTGCTCTGTTCTTCTCCCACAGTTCCAAAGATAGCAGGTTATGTAGTTTGGCTATACTATGTTGTCCTATCATAGCCAGGGATGTGTCAGTTAAGTAGACTAGCCACTAGGTAAATTCAGGGTAACGGGGATAGGTTTGGGGTGGTGGCCGACATCTGGGTCGGATACTGTTCAGAAGGTCAGTGCAGCCTCAATGGTCTGAATGGCCCCTTTCTGCACAGTAGGGATTCTGTGAAACTGTATCCTCCAAGGGTCTCAGACTTACCTTAGCTACTATCTTTTTCAAACTGAAGAAGTTCTTGCTGTTTGTTATATTGTTCCAGGTTTCACAGTCAATTTTTTCCATATTTGATTTTTTTAAAATGTCATCCACTGCTGGTTACTAAAATGTTTGGGTGAGTTAGGCTACTCAGTTTAAAAATGTTCAATCCTCATCCACACACTGACTGGGCTTGTGTAGAATATAATCCATAAAATCATAGAATCCCACCAGCGCAGAAGAGGCCATTAATCCCATTGAGTCTTCCCTCCAAAGAGCATCCTGCCTAAATCCAATCCACGTCCTATGCTACCTACCATTGATATAAAATGGTCTGCAACAGATTGCTCTAAGCAGCAATCTGGATGTACTCCAGAAATTCATCTCTGATATCACTTTGCCCATACGATTTGTCCAGTCAAAATGGAGATTAAAAATCACCCATGACAATGATAGTGCTGTTTTACATTCTTCTTTTTCTTCCTGATTTACATGGTGAGGCAATCTTCAGGGGCTTCTAGGTGATTCATACCCATGATTTCTCTCAATGTCATTCCTTAGTTCCACTTAAACAGATTCCATGTCATGATTCAATTGCATCTATATCACGACTGATCAATGCAGTGATACTTTCTTCTGTGAACAAAGTTTCCTCACCTTTTCTTCTGGAAACTTGAATGCTTTTGAGTATTGAGTTTTCAATCATGGTTACCCTGTTATTGTGTCATCTTGATAGCTATCAAGTCATACAAAAGATACGAAGTGGGAAATTTTAACCCCCCTAGGAATGTAGAGGCAGAATTACCACTGCTGCCTCAATGCACCAGGGGACCTGAACTTGATTCCAGCTTTGTGACTGAGGAGTTTGCACATTTTCCCCCTGTCGGTGTGGGTTTTAGTCAAATGCTCCAATTTCCTCCCATGGTCCAAAGACGTGCAGGTTGTACAGAAGGTCAAGAAGCATCTTAGGAGCACCAAAGCTGATGTTTTGTGCCTAGACCCTTCTTCAGAAAAGGGGGAGGGGGAGAGGATTCTGAAATAAATAGGGAGAGGGGGGAGGCGGACTGAAAATTGATAAGGGAGAAGATAGGTGGAGAGGAGAGTATGGGTAGGGAGGGGATACGTCCGTCTTCTCTATCCATCTTCAGTCCACCTCCCCCCTCTCCCTATTTATTTCAGAATCCTATCCTCATCCCCCTTTCCTGATGAAGAGTCTAGGCCCGAAACATCAGCTTTTGTGCTCCTAAGATGCTGCTTGGCCTGCTGTGTTCCGTCCAGCTCCACACTTCGTTACCTCGGATTCTCCAGCATCTGCAGTTCCCATTATCTCTGCAGGTTGGACAGATTGGCCATGATAAATTACCAGGTAGTGTCCAGGGATGTGCAGGTTAGGTGGATTAGCCATGGTAAATACAGGGTTATGGGAATAGGATGGGGGTTGAATCGAGGCAAGATGCTCTTTGGAGGGTAGACTTGATGGGATGAATGGCCTCTTCTGCATTGTTGGGATTCTATAATTTTAAGGACTGTATTCTATGTAAGCCCAATCAGTGTGTGGGTGAGGATTAAACATTTTGAAAATGAGTAACCTAATTCAACTGAAGTTCAACCAGCCCACTTCAGTTTTAATGGAGACATGTTGAGGAGAGGGACCTGTCTTCAGTGCATGTAAGTGAGCTGTTGAAAGAATCATAGAATCATATATATGAAGAGGACCATCGGCTCATTAAATCTATACCACCAAATCTGCACTAAGTCTACACTATTCCCACCTTCCAGTATTAGACCCACAGTCTTGAATGGTATGACATTTCAACTGCTCCATGTGCTTTTTAAAGGTTGAGATATTTTCTGTCTCAACTAACCTCTCAGGCAGTACATTACAGACTACCACAGCACACTCAGTGGGGGTGGGGATGTGGGGAAAATCCACAAGTCCCCTATGAACTTTCACCTTTCATCTTGAAATAATGCTTCCATGTTAATGACCCTTCATCTCAGCAGAACATCTCTCTCAGAAATTACAGCAGAATATAGATAGACTGGAGAGTTGGGCAGATAAATGGCAGATGGAGTTCAATCCGGGCAAATGCGAGGTGATGCATTTTGGAAGATCAAATTCAAGAGCGAACTATACAGTAAATGGAAAAGTCCTAGGGAAAATTGATGAACAGAGAGATCTGGGTGTTCAGGTCCATTGTTCGCTGAAGGTGACAACGCAGGTCAATAGAGTGGTCAAGAAGGCATATGGCATGCTTTCCTTCATTGGGCGAGGTATTGAGTACAAGAGTTGGCAGGTCATGTTGCAGTTGTATAGGACTTTTGTTCGGCCACATTTGGAGTAGTGTGTTCAGTTCTGGTCGCCACATTACCGAAAGGATGTGGATGCTTTGGAGAGGGTGCAGAGGAAGTTCACCAGGATGTTGCCTGGTGTGGAGGGTGCTAGCTATGAAGAGAGGTTGAGTAGATTAGGATTATTTTCATTAGAAAGATGGAGATTGAGGGGGGACCTGATTGAGGTCTACAAAATCATGAGGGGTATAGACAGGGTGGATAGCAAAAAGCTTTTTCCCAGAGTGGGGGACTCAATTACTAGGGGTCCTGAGTTCACAGTGAGAGGAGGAAAGTTTAAGGGAGATATGTGTGGAAAGTTCTTTACATAGAGGGTCGTGGGCACCTGGAATGCGTTGCCAGCGGAGGTGGTAGATGCAGACACATTAGCGTCTTTTAAGATATATTTGGACCGGTACATGGATGGGCAGGGAGCAAATGGACACAGACCGTTAGAAAATAGATGACAGGTTAGACAGAGGATCTTGATCGGCGCAGGCTTGGAGGGCTGAAGGGCCTGTTCCTGTGCTGTAGGTTTCTTTGTTCTTTGTTCTTGTTCTATCAAGGTTAACACCTTTCCCCTAACCTTCTCAGTTCTGAAGAAAACAATCCGAGCTTATCCAGCCTCTCTTTGTAGTTGTAATACACCAATGTAGGCAATATCTGCCAAGAGTTGACTGTACCATCTGGAACCATGGGGATCCATGCAAGCACATGGCAGTGAATCAATATGACATCTCTGTCCATTTGTAGTTTAACAATCCTAATGTTTTCCTCCTTATGTAAGCAAAGGTGTAGCTGTTAAAAGGGTGTAACATACAGGGAGAATCAATACTGTTGGATGGCCAGGCAGCCTCCATGTCTGTGTGCTTTACAAGCACTGGCCTGTGACCAATGTTTGTTCTCTTTAAAAGTCCTATCATTGTTGTTTACTGCAGCTCCATGCCTCATAGGCGGTCACCTAACTCATAAGCTCCAAGTGTGCTTACAGCCAATTTCATTCTGGCATGATGGAAAGTGACTTCCAGCCACAGCTTGAACATATCGGTGAGCCCTCAAGAATCCACATCTCTTCCTGGTAGCCCATCCTATTAATGTGACAGGTTTCAGGCATCCTCAGGTCCCCACCCAACCTATGTACATGCGTCTACAGCTGACTACCTTTCCAATTCAACTCCTGGCACATAAGATGACCATGCCTACTGTGTTATTCACTCTGAAGCCAAGGTGCTCCTGCTCATAGATGACCCTGTTTGTGCAGCACTCCCTTCCCAGCCATACTTTACCTTGTGCCTGCTTGCAAATCCTTCATAACTGTACAGCACTCTTGCCCAGATCTTGCATTTCCTGAAGAGAAAACTGTCAAGGCTTACTTCTGTGAATACCATCCCAGAAGGACTCGATAGACTGACAGTAACCAATCCCTTCCACCGACATAATCAGATGCCACTGGGAAGATATTCCCAGACCCATGTCTATTGCCAATACATTGCCCAACTGTGTTAGCACTTATGCCCATAGACTTGTTGCTTGGAGCCAACGGATGGCTGTGGCCACTACCTAGACTACAGAGACACAGATGCCTGACTACAGCCAATACTCTTGACTGAAAATAGAAGACAGCCCTTAACTTACTGTACCAGCACCCCCGAATAATAGGTGGCTCATGGATGTCAGTGAAGACTTTGCAACATGGCAGCAGCAGATGCAGTGTGTTTGCCACATAAGCTGCTGGCATGTGGGGCAGATGTGACGATTAAATAGTTGCAAAGTAAGATATCTGAACTCTTGACTGGGGATTGCTGACCAGAGAAAGACAAACTGCTTATTTTGTTTCCATATACATTATTGATAACCATTCTACTAACAAAAATTGTTATTTCCACATATGGAAAGACAATAAAGCATCTAAAATAGTAAGAAATGTAGAAACTACTTGACGGTTGCAGATACCAACTCTCACTTTTCTAAAAATATCCTGAGATACATCTCATCTAGTCACTAAGTTCTGGTAATTTATCAGCTTTCAGTTCAGACAGCCTATGCAACACCTACAACAACAAAATCGTCAACAATTAAATCCTTTGAGTGTCTGAAGCACCTCCACTTTGATCACAGCCTGGTAATATCATCTTTCATGTCTCAAAGAGAGATTAAAAACATTCCCCTCATAGTTTTAAAAAAAAGTCACCAGCCTCTGTGGAAATCCTCTTTTTTTTTATTCTTGGCATCCCCATTCCTCCTCTTTATCACACTTGCTACTTATATGCTTATAAATTTGGATCTCCTTTTATGTTTGCTTGCAATATTTTTTGTACTTTCTTTATGCCTCTCTTAATTTGTTTTCTGTATTCCTTTTTTTTTAATTTAACATTGTTCTTGGTTCTATTCTCCACACGAATCTTAAGGTCTCATTTTCTTCTTCATTTTAAAATCTATACTTTTGAAATAAACGAATCAAATTAATCCAAATTGAAAGGATATTATACAAAATAATTGAGCCTTGCTGGAATGGTTCATTACAAAATCATGCATTGCATTTATTTAGCTGCTTTGTTGATTTAAGGCTTGAATCATGTAAATTTTACAAGAAATAGATATTAACAATGTGAAGCTTCAGAATAATAGATTCATTGTATGTATATGATCTATGAACAGGTAAGGCTCAATTTTTTTTTTGTCTTGTACTAAATGCCATTCTTAAATGGATTTTAATCATGGAGAAACATGACCTGTACATATTGAGCAAGTTATTGTTCTACATACATTGATTCAATTCAAACAACTTAGATGAGTTAATTTTGTTAAATTAAAAATTATTTTTGTGAACTTTCAATGTGAAAATGATAACGAATATAGAATATGTAACCGGACACCAAAAATCGTTCTCACCACATGAGCGAAAACTACCATCCGCTTTTTCTTAATAATAAATGTGCTTTGGTAAAAGTCTTGACACCAGCATAAATGGGGCTCGTTGTCCTTTATTTGTTAAACAGGAATGTGTAAATTTATATCAGGAAAGAGAGAACTAATTTACGTAGCATTGCTGCTTGGATTCTTAGCTGTTTTGCATTGCGAATCAGATTGCCTACATTTTAAAGATGATTGAAAATATTTTTCTGTTTCTGTATACATTATTGACAACCATTTTTTTTTCCACAGTATTCACTCTGGAAAATGACAATGTTGTCGAGGAGAATACTGAGATACAGGCTCCTAGACTAGGTGGGATTGAGGTTCACAAGGAAGAGGTATTACAAATCCTACAGAGTGTGAAGATAGATAAGTCCCCTGGGCCAGATGGGATTTATCCTAGGATCGTCTGGGAAGCCAGGGAGGAGATTGCCGAGCCTTTGGCATTGATCTTTAACTCATCATTGCCCACAGGAATACTGCCAGACGACTGGAGGATAGCAAATGTGGTTCCCCCTGTTCAAGAAGAGGAGTAGAGACAACCCTGGTAATTATAGACCAGTGAGCCTTACCTCAGTTGTTGGTAAAGTGTTGGAAAAGGTTATAAGGGATAGGATTTATAATCATCTAGAAAAGAATGAATTCATTAGGGATAGTCAGCACAGTTTTGTGAAGGGAAGGTTGTGCCTCACAAACCTTATTGAGTTCTTTGAGAAGGTGACCAAACAGGTAGATGAGAGTAAACCGGTTGATGTGGTGTATATTGATTTCAGCAAGGCGTTCGATAAGGTTCCCCACAGTAGGTTGTTGTACAAAATGTGGAGGAATGGGATTGTGGAAGATATAGCAGTTTGGATCAGAAATTGTCTTGCTGAAAGAAGACAGAGGGTGGTGGTTGATGGGAAATGTTCATCCTGGAGACCAGTTACTAGTAGTGTACCGCATGGTTCGGTGTTGGGTCCACTGCTGTTCATCAAAATGACCTGGATGAGGGTGTAGAAGGATGGGTTAGTAAATTTGCAGACGACACCAAGGTCGGTGGAGTTGTGGATAGTGAAGAAGGATGTTGTAGGTTACAGAGCGACATAGATAAGCTGCAGAACTGGGCTGGGATTTTAATGCAGACAAATGGAGTTTAATGCAGACAAGTGTGAGGTGATGCACTTTGGTAGGAGTAACCAGAAGGCAAAGTACTGGGCTAATGGTAAGATTCTTGGTAGTGTAGATGAGCAGAGAGATCTCGGTGTCCATGCACACAGATCCTTGAAAGTTGCCACCCAGGTTGACAGGGTTGTTAAGAAGACATACAGCGTTTTAGCTTTTATTAATAGATGGATCGAGCTCTGGAACCATGAGGTTATGCTGCAGCTGTACAAAACTCTGATGCGGCTGCACTTGGAGTATTGCGTACAATTCTGATCACCGCATTATAAGAAGGATGTGGAAGCTTTGGAAAGGGTGCAGAGGAGATTTAATAGGATGTTGCCTGGTCGGGAGGGAAGGTCTTACGAAGAAAGGCTGAGGGACTTGAGGCTGTTTTCTTTCGAGAGAAGAAGGTTGAGAGGTGACTTAATTGAAACATATAAAATAATCAGAGGGTTAGATTGGGTGGATAGGGAGGGCCTTTTACCTAGGATGGTGACGGTGAGCACGAGGGGGCATAGCTTTAAATTGAAGGGTGAAAGATATAGGACAGATGTCAGAGGTAGTTTCTTTAATCAGAGTAGTAAGGGAAAGGAACGCTTTGCCTGCAACGGTAGTAGATTTGCCAACTTTAAGTACATTTAAGTCGTCATTGTACAAGCATATGGATGTTTCTGGAATAGTGTAGGTTAAATGGGCTTCAGATCGGTCTGACAGGTCGGCACAACATCGAGAGCTGAAGGGCCTGTACTGTGCTGTAATGTTCTATGTTCATTCTACAAACAAAAACTGCTATTCACACATATGGAAAGACCATGAAGATTCTAAAATAGCTGCTATAAAGAAATGTAGAAACTGCTTGGTAGTTGCAGATATCAACTTTATGACTGTGAAATAAATCTTCATCCTAGTTTTATTCAGGTGACTTGTTTTAATAAATGTTTTAATCTCATCCTTTGGTCAGGTCCCACGGGAAGCAATTTCGTTTACTTGTTACATTGCCAACCTGACACTGGGCTTCTCACTGAAATGAATCATTTTCTGCCACTTCAGCGATTTATGTCGCACCTGCATAGGCAGGGACTACAGTAATAACCTCTCAAGGGAAAATTACAGAACCAGCGTATTTGCTAATGATACATCCTTTATTTTTAAAATCCTGAACAAATCCTAAAAATGTCAACATCTAGGGCAGTGTTCAGTATGATGAACCAGACAACATGACAACCTGTGCTCTCTTCCTTGAAAATCTTTCCTTTCACCTTTTAATAATCTCCTGATTTGCACTGATGCACATCTTGATAAGATCTAGTATGAATGTAAGTACTTGCTCTTGTCTGTCTTGCACATAACAACCAAACATTTTAACAGAAGATTAGAATTGATGTTTTGTACCTATCTGATGACATTTAACTGTTTGTCTTCAAATTTCAGGATTAAATCAGTCAGTGTACTGCTGCTGGTTGTTCAGATGATGCATTCATATGCTGAAGTGCATTTACCAGTACCAAAATGCAGAACACGCGTCAGACTAAGATAGGAACCCACTATGTCTATTCTGCCATTTAATAGGATCATGGCTGTCCCAACATGCTTCACATTTACTTTTCTGTCATTTCATCATAAGCATTGATTATCCCACTGATCTCAAATCTATCCCAGCCATAATTATACACAATCACTCTACCCTAAAGCTCTCCCTGGCAAAGAGTTCCAAAGACACTCAACCATTTGAGAAAAGAAATTCTTCCCCATCTCATCTTAAATTGGCAACCCTTAGTTCTGAGACCATGCCCTCCGGTCTGAGTCTCTCCCTGGAGGGGAAAGATCCTCTGAAGGTGCTTTGCAGGGTAAATGTTAAGAATCCTATAAGATCACATCACTTTCTTCTGAATTCCAGTGAGTAGAGTCACAACCTGTTTAAAGTTTGCTCTAAAGACAGCCCCTTCATATCAAGGGTCATTCTCATGAATCTTCTCTAAATTGCCTCCAATGAAATAATATCTTTCCTTAAAAAAGGGAATCAAAACAGCTCACAGTACTCCAGATGTGGTATCAACAGCACCTTGTACAGTGGCAATAAGACCTCTATGCTATAATACTCTAAACGCTTGAAATAAAGGCCAACTTTCCAACAACCTTCCTAATTACCCACCGATGTGGAAATTTGCCCACATATGTCCTGTACATAAAAATCAGGGCAAATCTAACCTGGCTAAATACCACCCTATCAGTCTCGTCTTCATCATCAGTAAGGTGGTGGAAGGTGTCATCAATAGTGCTATCAAACAGCACCTGCTCAGCAAACACCCAACTTAGGCTCCACATAGGTTACACGACTCCTGGCCTTATTATAGCCTTGGTTCAAGCGTGGATAAATGAGCCAAAATCCAGAGGTGAGGTGACAGTGATAGCTCTTGACATCAAGGCTGGATTTGACGAAGTATGGCAGCACACCTGGATTCAGTGGGAAACTCTCTGGTGTTTAGAATCATACCGGGTACATAGGAAAATGGTCATGGTTGTTGGAGATGCATATCTCAGCAATAGAACATCTTTGCAGGGGTTCCTTCAGGTAATGTTCGAGGCCCAACCATCTTCAGCTGCTTCATCACTGACTTTCCTCCATCATAAGGTCAGAAGTGGGGATGTTTACCGATGATTGCACAATGCTCAGCACCAGTTTCTTCAGATACCCAAGCAGTCCATCTCCAAATGCAACAAGATCTGGATAATATCAAGGCTTGAGCTGATACGTGACAAGTAGCATTTCTGCCTCACAAATGTCAGGATATGACCATCACCAGTAAAAGACAATCTAACCACTGCCCCTTGAAATTCAATGGTGTTACCATCATCAAATCCCCCACTGTCAACATCCTGGGGGTTATCAGTGACCAGAATTGCAACTGCACTCACCACATGAACAAAGCGACTGGAAGAGCTAGTCAGAGGCTCGGAATACTGCGTCTAGTAACTCATTTCTTGACTACCCAAAGCCTGTCCACTATTTCAAGGCACAAGTCAGGAGTGTGATTGAATACTCCCCACCTGCTTGGATAAGTGCAGCTCCAAGAACACTTAAAAAGCTTGACACCGTCCAGGGCAAAGCAGCCTACTTAATTGGCATTAACTTCACAACCGTCTGCTCCCCCAACTACCAATGCTCAGTAGCAGCAGTGTGTACTAGCTACAAGATGCACTGCAGAAATCATGAAAGATCTTCAGTCAACAGCTTCCAACGCCATGATGACATCCATCTAGAAGGACAAGGACAGCAGGTACATGGGAATACTATCACCTTCATGTTCCCCTTCAAGCCAATCACCATACAGATTTGGAAATATATCACCATTCCTTTGCTGTTGCTGTGTCAAAATTCTCGCATTCCCTAATGGCATTGTGTGTCAACCCTCAGCAGTGACCTGCAGTGCTTCAAAAAGACCGCTCACTGCTACTCTCTCAAAGGGAATTTGGGATGAGCAATAATTGCTGGCCAGCTGCACATTCCACAAATTAGTTTTAAAAAAAATTACTTGCTTCACCTCACAAATAAGCATTCCTTACAATTAACGAACTGAGGTAACTTTAATAAACACTTAGCTTTAAATATCCACTATAAAATTTTCAGGAAAGATAAGATAAAATCTCCTATTTGGTTTACTTTTTGTATAGTAAAAATATTTTTGAAATTTGTTAACTTCATTGCTGGGAAAATATTCAATAATTTTATCATAAAATTGTTTCCATTTAATCTTTTTGGACAGTTTGTCTTCATCCTCTATTTATTGCTTCTCTCATTTGATTTTTTCCTCCCCTCCTGAACTTTTTTTTTAACCAAATTATTCAGTTTTCTCCCTCGTATCTGTCATAAACAGACATTCATTTTATTTACCCTAGTTTCTTTCACTTGTGTCATCCCTATTTTTTACTTCTAGTCCATTAATTAATTAATTAATGACCCTAACTCTGTGAACACTTGTGTTGACATTTTATATCCCATCTATTAAATATCCTTTGGAAATTCAAGCCTAACAAATCTACTCTAACAAATTCTCACTGCAGTTCTCAAAATGAACACTTGATGAATTGTCAGGCACCATTTATCTTTTGCATTTCTCCAAGTGGTACAAAGTTAAAGCTTCACACTCTGCACTCATCAGGACTCCGCAGAAACCAAACTTGGAAAATTAACATGAGGCGCGAGAAGACGATGCTGATTGGTTGGACCAGTTAACTGTCAATGTTAGTTTGCAGATGATGCCGGTAGATTCTCATTGATCAGGTTGTTTTCATGGGCATGCAGCAGAGACTGGCAGTTTGCATAATATATGTACAAGTTCCTTTTTTAATGACGTGGAACAGGGTGCAGTGTGTTAATATATACAGCTTCCAGCATATATAAATACACTATACTGTGATTCTGGCTAATAATCTTAAATTGGCTTCTGGTGTCATTCTTAGATCAGTCCAGAAATCTTTAGTGTTTCTCATAATGTTTGTTGTACAAAGGAAGGTCATTCGGCCCTTCATTTCCATATCAGCCAATAACAACCTGACTATAGAAATCCCATTTCTCAGCTCCGGACCTGTAGGCTTGAATACCTGAACACCATCTAAATGTGACTGGAGTTTCTTTGTTAACCATCCATTCAGGCATAGATTTCCAGACTTCCACCACTGTCTGGAGAAAATATTTTTCTTATACTCTCTTGTGGGTGTTCTACTTCTATCTAGGGATACAAGTGTACATGGACCCTGACATGGATGGCCTAAAGCCGACTACCACTTCCTCTCCCGCAGGTCGAACTAGTCCCCCTCTACCAACACCCTCATCTGCTTAACCAAACTTGTCTTTACCTTTAACAACTTCACCTTCCAACTTCTACTTCCTACAGACTGAGAAGGTGGCCTTTTGAACCTGCATGGGCCCAAGCTATGCTGGCTTTCTTGTAAGATAAGTGGAACAATGTGTTTTGTTTTATAAAACCATGTCTCTCAGTTTTTTTTTAACTTCCCAGCATTTTTCTTTTCCTTATTCATTTGTGGGATGTGGGCATTGCTGATTGCGCAGCATTTATTACCCATCCTTAGTTTCCCTTGCGAATTTGGTAGTGAGCTGCCTTCTTGATCCATTGCAGCCCACCTGCAGTGGATTGACCCACAATGCCATTATGGAGGGAATTTCAACAACAGCAACAATGATGGAACAGCAATACATTTCCAAATCAGGATGCTGAGTGTCTTGGAGGGGAACTTGCAAGTGGTGGAGTTCCCAAGTATCTGCTGTCATCCCATCAGCCTCCACATTCAAGGGATCATTCTGCACCTTTTCAGACAACTCAAGCAGAATGGCACCACAAAGCACATCTTCCCCTCACCCTCTGTCTGCACTTCACAAAAATTGATCCCTCCGGGAACCCTAGTCCATTCCATGAACACCAACGCTACCCTCCCCTTCCTTGTAACCGCAGAAGGTGCAACACCTGTTCCTTCACCACCTCCTTGCTTACTTCGAAAGGCATAACTAGTCTTTCCAGGTGAAGCAGTATTTCAAGATAATAAAATGTGAGGCTGGATGAACACAGCAGGCCCAGCAGCATCTCAGGAGCTCAAAAGCTGACGTTTCGGGCCTAGACCCCTCAAAACGTCAGCTTTTGTGCTCCTGAGATGCTGCTGGGCCTGCTGTGTTCATCCAGCCTCACATTTTATTATCTTGGATTCTCCAGCATCTGCAGTTCCCATTGTCACTGAAGCAGTATTTCTCCTGTTCCACCTCCAACCTTGTGTATTGTATTTGCTGCACCCAATAAGGCCCACTCTATACTGGAGAAACCAAACACAGACTGGGTAATCACTTTGCAGAACACCTCCAGTCTGTGCACAAGCATGACACTGACCTTTCCATAACCAGTCATTTCAACATAGCGTCCTGCTGACATACTCACTTATTTGTCCTTGTCATATTGCAGTGCTCCAGTGAATCACAGTGCAAAGTGGAGAAAAACATCTTCAGTATAAGCAGTTCCTGCCATTTCTCCTCATCTTCAAACTAGACCCTTTTTCGAGCCTTCTGGACTCAAAATTGAATTGAAACCTTCAAATTGTGAACCATCTCCCATTTCTTTCCCTTTCTTTTAACTTTACTTGTTACATTCTCCCATTTCTTCCCTGTTATCTTTATTTGTTACACTCTTTGTCACCAAGCCTTCTCTCCCCTCCCCACCACCTTAGTGGGACAGTCTTCTTTCAAGGCTGATAGTTAGACACACCATTGTTCTGCCATTCTCACATTCTGGTCATTTAGTCTGACCTATTGACATCTTTTCTCCACCAGCGCTGTACACCCTACTGTCCCTAAACCACCATCCCTAACTATAGCATTAATACTGTCCCTGCCACACTTGAGTTCAGTTGTAATGAAGATTCATCTTGACTCGAAACATTGGCTTCCTTTCCATAATGATTGTCTCAAAAGAGGGAGGCAAGGAGATTTACAATGCCAGAATTTGGGGCATAATTACCTGACGATAAGGCCACCAATAGAAATCATACAGAAATGAAAAGAAAAATACATACTTCACACGAATTTCAAAAGGGAAAATTCTTTTTGACCAACTGGAGTGACTTTCTTTTAGGAGATGACAAACGGAGTGAAAACTGTTAATGTTAAATTTAATTTCTCTAGATTTTCCAAATTTATCAATACCAAGGCCAATAGTAGACCATAAGGTTTGAGAACAAGTGGCAGAATAGGTTTGCTAACTAACTTCAAGATAGAAGTTAGAAATTGGAAATGGAAGTTTCCAGAGGTGGGGAGTTGTGTTCCACATGGGTGAGTGTTGGAAACACTGTTGTTCACAATTTGCATTAATGATTTAGGCTTTGGAATTAAAAATAAGATGTATAATTTTGCAGATGGGTTGCAGGGATAGTATTGCCCAGTTCTGAGGAGGAAAGCTAATAGAATGTTATATTTGTTACGAGGGGAATTGAGTCCAAAGTAAAGAGGTTATGCTTCAGCTTTCCAAGACACTGCTGAGACCATATCTTGAGTATTTTTAAAACTTAGTTATGGGCTGTGAGCATCAATGGCTGGGCAGCATTTATTGCCTATCAGTAGTTGGCCATGCGAAGGTGGTGGTGAGCTATATTGTTTGAACTGCTATAGTCAATTTGATATTGGTACCCCCACAATCCTAAGTGGAGGGAGTTCCAGGATTATGATGGAGTGACCTGAAGGAGTGGCAAAATACCTCCAAATCAGGATGGGAGCAGTTACCATGAAATTTGAAGTTTGTGGTACTTTCATTTACCTGCTGCCTTGTCCTTCCAAGTCATAATGGTCATGAATTTGAAAGGTACTGTCTAAGAAGTCTTTATGAATTTCTGCAGTAAATTTTGCAGATGGTATACACTGCTGCTGCTGAAAGTCAGTAGTGAAATAGTGAATCTTTGCGGTTGTGATGCCTCTCAAGTGAATTGCTTTGTAGCGCATGGTGTCAAACTTAATGAGTGTTGGAGCTGTACTCAATCAGGCAAGTGTGAATGCTCCTTCACACTCTTGACCTATGCCTTTATATATGGTGGGCAGACTTTGGGGAGTCAGAAGGTAAATGAATCATTGCAGGATTCCTAGCCTTTGATCTGCTCTTGTAGCACCAGTGTTTATGTGGCTAGCCTAATTTAGTTTCTAGACAGTGCAACCCCAGGAAGTTAAGAATAGGGAATTCAAAGGCGTTAATGGCATTGAACGTCAAGATGTCATGTTTGAATTCTGTCTTCTTGGGCATGGTCATTGCCCAGAACTTGTGTGGTTCAAATGTTACTTGGGGTTTGTCAGCCCAAAACTGGATATTGTCCACGTCTTGTCACATTTGAACAAAGACTGCTTCTGCATCTAAGGATTTGCAAATGGTGCTAAACATTTGCAAACATTGACGCTTCTGGCTTTCTGACCTGGGTTCACAGGCCTAACATACGAGGGGAGACTGGATCAGCTATGAATATGTTCACTGATTCACTCGAAGAATGACAGAAAATCTCATAGAAAGAAACCTATAAAATTCTGACAGGACTAGACAGGGTAAATGCAGGAATGATTTTCCTGATGCCGAGGGAGTTCAGAACCAGACGTCACTGTTGTGGGAACATTTTAGAATTAGAATTAGGTTTTATTGTCATGTGTACTCAAGTACAGTGTGACAGGAGTACAGTGAACAGTTTACAAAGTTGTCATTCACGGCACCATCCTAGGAACAAGGTACACGGGTAGGTTAGAAAGTAGTAGAAAAATAAAGAAATATAAGTTCAACTTTGCTATTCTTGCCAGTAAAATGTGATAAGTAAGAAATCAAGTTGAATGTTCCAAATTTTAATCCTTCTTTCGTCATTTGGCCTACAATCACTGCATATCAAGCTTTCCTCACGAAGGCTCGAACTGTTCCCCTGAGCTTAATCTCTCGATCCCTGCACTTCTGCGCTGCCATCTTGCCCTCTGCTGCCATCCTGTCTCTCCAGTGCTGGGCTTGATATCTCGATTATGCACCTCCACACTGCAGTCTCAGCACCAACCTCCATACCACAGGCTGCCAAAGTGTCGCTCTGGTGCCACTCTGGGCCCCCAGTGGCTTCCTCGATGTTGCCGAATGCGAGACTTCTCCCAGAACACCAACCACCTCATAGCTGACTGGCAAAGTCTCTGCTCTGGGCCTCCAGCCACTGCCATCACCGCTGCTACCTCCTCGATCAAGCTCTTTGTAGATGGTAAGTAGAGAGAAAATGAGGGAAAGTCATTGATGAAGCAGCTAAAGACGGCTAGTCCTTGAATAAAGCCCCAAGATGTTCCTGCAACAGTAGTCTGGAGCTGAGGTGATTGTTCTCCAACAACAACAACCTTCTTACTTTGTCACACCTTCAACATCTGCGTCCTCAGCTGTACCTGTTCTAGCTTCTTTCCCCAGTTGATTGCACCTTTCATTCCCTAACACACTCTGAAAACCATCCTGTTCGAACATTCTTTTATTCAAATATGACCGTGATGTTCATCTTTTTATTGACATTATAAAGTTGTAAATTGCTGAATTAGTTTGTTATTTTAAAGAATTCTATTAGATCAACATCTTCTTTTTCTTTAATGTTCTTCAATCAAACATTATTTTTAATGTGCTAATTCCAATACTTTGTGTAACTGGGAAATATATTGCAATATTGATCGAAAAGCTGATTCTCTAATTAGATTTTAATTATAGACAGATAAGTGTTTAAATGAGTCAACCAGGAATCTTGGATTTGGGTACACAGGAAGAAGAAAAATCCTGTTTATTCCTTGGTTTATCAGATTGAATGATTCTGATACAAACAGTGCGAGGATTGAGTCAGTTAGTGTAAATTGGTGTGGACAAATTCAATGTTACTGAGACGTTGGATTCAATTACAAAATGTATTCAGCTCTGCTGAGTCCTTCCATAACTTGCAGCTCCCTCACACCACTTCCTATCTTCCCATAAAGACAAGAGTTTGATTTTTTTGTTTAATTGTGGAAATTGTGCAAGCTTTCCTTCCAGCTTTTGCATTCCCACACCCCACCTTGCAGGTTTAAAGGTCAAAACAGTTCATATTTCTTATCTCTTCAAAACCATCTCAGTTTTGTTGATGCCAGACACAAAACATAGTAGAAATATGTCAGAGATAGTAGGAACTGCCAATGCTGGAGAATCTGTGATAACACTCTGTAGAGCTGGATGAACACAGCAGGCCAAGCAGCATCAGAGGAGCAGGAAACCTGACGTTTTGGGTTGAGAACCTTTTTCAGAAATGGGGAAGGGGAAGGGGATTCTGAAATAAAAAGGGGGGGGCACGGATAGAAGATGGATAGAGGAGAAGATAGGTGGAGAGGAGACAGATAGGTCAAAGAGGCGGGGATGGAGCCAGTAAAGGTGAGTGCAGGTGAGGAGGTAGGGAGGACGGATAGGTCAAGGGAGTGGGATGAGGTTCATAGGTAGGAGATGGGGGTGGGGCTTGAGGTGGGTGGATGGGATAGGTGGGAGGAAGGGCAGGTTAAGGAGGCAGTTTGGGCTGGGCTGGTTTTGGGATGTGGTCGGGGGAGGGGAGGTTTTGAAGCTTGTGAAGTCCACATTGATATCCTTCGGCAGCAGGGTTCCTGAGCTAAGTATGAGATGCTGTTCCTGCAGCTTTCAGGTGGCATCATTGTGGCAATGCAGGAGGCCCAGGATGGACATGCCGTCCAAGGAGTGGGAGGGGTCTTGAAATAGTTTGAGACTGGGAGGTGTAGTTGTTTGTTGCAAAGTGAGCATAAATTATTCTGCAAAGCGCTCCCCAAGCCTCTGCTCGGTTTCCCTGATGTAGAGGAGGCCGCAACAGGAACAATGGATGCAGAATACCACATTAGCAGGTGTGAAGGTGAACATCTGTTTGATGTGGAAGCTCTTCCTAGGGCCTGGAATGGGGTTGAGTGGAGAGGTGTGGGGATTGGCCTAGCACTTGCTCCCATTGCTGGTAAAAGTGCTGGGGGTGGTGGGGCTGGAGGGGAATGTGGAGCGGACAAGGGAGCCCTGGAGAGAGTGGTTCTTCTGGAAAGCAGATAAGGGTGGTAAGGGAAAAATGTCTTTGGTAGTGGGGTCAGATTGCAGATAGCACAAGTGTCGGAACATGATGCGTTGGATCCGGTAGTTGATGGGCTGGTACGTGAGGACGAAGGGAATTCTGTTTTGGTTGTTATTGCGGGTGGGGGTGAGTTACGGGAAATGCGAGACATGGTCAAGGGCATTTTCAACCACTGTGGACAGGAAGTTTTGATCCTTGAAAAACGAGGACATCTGGGATGTCAGGGAATGGAATGCCTCATCTCTGGAGCAAATGCAGCAGAGGTGAAGGGAATGGGAATAGGGGATGGCCTTTTTGCAAGAAGGTGGGTGAGAGTTTGTGTATTCGAGGTAGCTGTGGGAGTCTGTAGGCTTTAAATATGTCAATGTGTTCTTGGGATTCAAGTGACATCATTACACCCTGATTTTTGTTCATCAAATTAGGCAGTGAAGACGAAACCCAGCAGACTAACCAAGGTAAATGAGTTAAACTAATAACGTTCAGTCAAATGAAGTTGGATCCCTCTCCATGTTCTGTTCATCACAGATACAGAAAATTAAAATAAAGGATTAAAGTTTGATTTTCTGCCTTGTGTAAGCACAAAAATTATTTAAGTTTTGCTGAAATGGGGTCTACTGCAGTTTCAAAATGCTCACTGCATTTGTGACCTATTCCATTTTCTTTCAGGCAAAAATGTGTCACGTTGTGACTATACATGGACATCTTTTGATTCTGGTGTCACCATTGTGAAGGCCATAGGAAAATTCAAATGTAATGCTCCATGATATTCTGGTCACAGTGGGAAAGATTTGGAAGCCTGAGAACACAGCAGGTAAATCAATTTAATAACCTTAGAAGAAGACTGCTGAGGAATTGGTTAAAAAAAATCTGACAATTAAGTTTTAAATATCTTGGCAATTTAAAATTCCATTTTTGATGGTATCTGATATATGCTTTTAAATCAGTGATTCTCTGCTGAAAAGATAATTTGGCTGTTGCATTGACTAGCATTATGTAAGTGTTAAGATGCATAAAAGTACTTTTCACACTGCAGAAGGTGCTGTTGTACTTTGAAAGATATTACCCTAGGGAACCTTTTCATGATGTAAATGCTGTATTAAATATCTCAGCTCCAGAACAGAAAGAAAGTAGCTAACTGATCCTGGATTCCTTTGAATATCAGACCATCTGATGTAGCTTAGGAACCAAATTAGTCATATAGAAGCATAGAATCCCTACAGTGTGAGAAGAGGTGGCATGATGGCCCAGTGGTTAGCACCACTGCCTCACAGTGCCAGGGACCCAGGTTCTATTCCACCCTTGGATGATTGTCTGTATGGAGTTTGCCCATTCTCCCTGTGTCAGTGTGGATTTCCTCCTAGAATCCAAAGATGTGCAGGATAGGTGGATTGGCTGTGCTAAATTGCCAGTAAAGTTTGGTGATGGGTCTGAGTGGGATACTCTGAGGGTCGGTATGGACTTGTTGCGCCAAAGGGCCTGTTTCAATGTTGTAGGGATTCTGTGAAAAAAGACCTAATCTGTACTGACCCACCAAAGAGCATCCCATCTAAACCTAATCCCCAATTTTATTCCAGTAACGTCACATTTACCATGGGCTTGCGCATCCCTGGGCACTATGGGGCAATTCAGCACAGCCAATTCACCCAACCTGCCTGTCTTTGGACTGTGGGAGGAAACTAGAGCAAACCCACATAGACACGGGGAGAATGTGCAGACTCTTCACAGACAGTCACCCAAGGCTGGAATTGAATTTGGATTGCTGGTATTGTAAGGAAACAGTGCCAATCACTGACCCACTGTGCCTTGTCTCTTCAAATTCAAAAGCCTGTTGTATTAGTCTGTTGTAATTTGTTGACAGAACTGATAACCTTATGAATGTTTTTTTTTGTTTTTTTTGAGTGCGAGCAGCAGCGGAGGCAAGACGGACCCGGAAGACTGCAGCTAAGGTAAAGCAGTTTATTTTTAAAATTACTTACCGGTAGCGGGCAGCGGTGTTTTTTTTTCCTCTTTCAGAGAAGGAGCGGGAGCATCAGAGGAAGTGACGAGGACCAGAGGGGCAGCCGGGAAGGAAAGCAGTGACCATATATATCAGCAAGGAGTATCAGGAATAAAAGTGATGAACTTAGAGCATGGATCAGTACCTGGTGCTATGATGTTGTGGCCATAACAGAGACATGGGTTTCTCATGGGCTGGAATGGTTGCTGGATATTCCAGGGTTTAGAACATTTAAAAAGAATAGGGAGGAGGGAAAAAGAGGAGGGGGTGTAGCACTACTAATCAGAGAGGGTATCACAGCTACAGAAGCTTCCATTGTCGAGGAAGATCTGCCTACTGAGTCAGTATGGGTGGAAATTAGGAACAGCAAGGGAGTAGTCACCTCGTTAGGGGTTTACTACAGGCCCCCCAATAGCAGCAGGGAGATTGTAGAAAGCATAGGTCGACAGATTTTGGAAAAGTGTGGACGCAGTAGGGTTGTTGTAATGGGTGACTTTAACTTTCCTAATATTGATTGGAACCTCCTTCGAGCAGAAGATTTGAATGGAGCTGTTTTTGTAAGGTGTGTTCAGGAGGGTTTCCTAACGCAGTACGTTGACAGGCCGACGAGGGGAGAGGCCATTCTAGACTTGGTGCTCGGAAACGAGCCGGGGCAGGTATCAGATCTTGTGGTGGGAGAGCATTTTGGTGATAGTGACCATAACACTCTCTCATTCTACATAGCTATGGAGAAGGAGAGGATTAGGCAGAATGGGAGGATATTTAATTGGGGAAGAGGAAACTATGATGCGATTAGACATGAGTTAGGAAGCATGGACTGGGAGCAGTTGTTCCATGGTAAGGGAACTATAGACATGTGGAGATGGTTTAAGGAACAGTTGTTGGGAGTGATGAGTAAATATGTCCCTCTGAGACAGGCAAGACGGGGTAAGATAAAGGAACCTTGGATGACGAGAGCGGTGGAGCTTCTAGTGAAAAGGAAGAAGGTAGCTTACATAAGGTGGAGGAAGCTAGGGTCAAGTTCAGCTAGAGAGGATTACATGCAGGCAAGGAAGGAGCTCAAAAATGGTCTGAGGAGAGCCAGGAGGGGGCACGAGAAAGGCTTGGCAGAAGGAATCCGGGAAAACACAAAGGCATTTTACACTTACGTGAGGAATAAGAGAATGGTCAAAGAAAGAGTAGGGCCGATCAGGGATAGCATAGGAAACTTGTGTGTGGAGCCTGAGGAGGTAGGGGAAGCCCTAAATGAGTTTTTTGCTTCTGTCTTTACGAAAGAAACGACCTGTGTAGTGAATGAAACCTTTGAAGAGCAGGTGTGCATGCTGGAATGGATAGAGATAGAGGAAGCTGATGTACTGAAAATTTTGTCAAACATTAAGATTGACAAGTCGCCAGGCCCGGATCAGATTTGTCCTCGGCTGCTTTGGGAAGCGAGAAATGCAATTGCTTCGCCACTTGCGAAGATCTTTGCATCCTCGCTCTCCACTGGAGTCGTACCTGAGGACTGGAGAGAGGCAAATGTAATTCCTCTCTTCAAGAAAGGAAATAGGGAAATCCCCGGCAATTATAGACCGGTAAGTCTCACGTCTGTCGTCTGCAAGGTGTTAGAAAGGATTCTGAGGGATAAGATTTATGACCATCTGGAAGAGCATGGCTTGATCAAATACAGTCAACACGGCTTTGTGAGGGGTAGGTCATGCCTTACAAACCTTATCGAGTTTTTTGAGGATGTGACTAGTAAGGTTGATGAGGGTCAAGCTGTGGATGTGGTGTATATGGACTTCAGTAAGGCATTTGATAAGGTTCCCCATGGAAGGCTCATTCAGAAGGTCAGGAGGAATGGGATACAGGGGAACTTAGCTGCTTGGATACAGAATTGGCTGGCCAACAGAAGACAGCGAGTGGTAGTAGAAGGAAAATATTCTGCCTGGAAGTCAGTGGTGAGTGGGGTTCCACAGGGCTCTGTCCTTGGGCCTCTACTGTTTGTAATTTTTATTAATGACTTGGACGAGGGAATTGAAGGATGGGTCAGCAAGTTTGCAGACGACACAAAGGTCGGAGGTGTCGTTGACAGTGTAGAGGGCTGTTGTAGGCTGCAGCGGGACATTGACAGGATGCAGAGATGGGCTGAGAGGTGGCAGATGGAGTTCAACCTGGATAAATGCGAGGTGATGCATTTTGGAAGGTCGAATTTGAAAGCTGAGTACAGGATTAAGGATAGGATTCTTGGCAGCGTGGAGGAACAGAGGGATCTTGGTGTGCAGATACATAGATCCCTTAAAATGGCCACCCAAGTGGACAGGGTTGTTAAGAAAGCATATGGTGTTTTGGCTTTCATTAACAGGGGGATTGAGTTTAAGAGTCGTGAGATCTTGTTGCAGCTCTATAAAACTTTGGTTAGACCGCACTTGGAATACTGCGTCCAGTTCTGGGCGCCCTATTATAGGAAAGATGTGGATGCTTTGGAGAGGGTTCAGAGGAGGTTTACCAGGATGCTGCCTGGACTGGAGGGCTTATCTTATGAAGAGAGGTTGACTGAGCTCGGTCTCTTTTCATTGGAGAAAAGGAGGAGGAGAGGGGACCTAATTGAGGTATACAAGATAATGAGAGGCATAGATAGAGTCGATAGCCAGAGACTATTTCCCAGGGCAGAAATGGCTAGCACGAGGGGTCATAGTTTTAAGCTGGTTGGTGGAAAGTATCGAGGGGATGTCAGAGGCAGGTTCTTTACGCAGAGAGTTGTGAGAGCATGGAATGCGTTGCCAGCAGCAGTTGTGGAAGCAAGGTCATTGGGGTCATTTAAGAGACTGCTGGACATGCATATGGTCACAGAAATTTGAGGGTGCATCCATGAGGATCAATGGTCGGCACAACATTGTGGGCTGAAGGGCCTGTTCTGTGCTGTACTGTTCTATGTTCTATGTTCTATGAATGCTTGGATGAGTTTCAAAAGTGAAAATAATGCTCTGAGCACAGCCGAGATTTACTCTTTCATAGTTGTTTCGAGTTGAAAGGGATGATTCATATTTCAGGTTATAATCTGTCATTGTGGTTTTGAGTGTTATTTCATGTTAACATGTGGGATGTTGGTAACTGTGGCTCAGTCAAAATTTTTGGCTTATCACTAACTGCCCTTGTAAAGGTGGTGATGACTAGCCTCCTTGCACTACTGTAGTTCATCAGGGCTCAGTGCAAACATACTATTGTTAGGAACAAAATTCCAAAATTTTGACCCAGTGCTAGTGAGGAAACTGATATAGTTCAAAGTCAAGATGGAGCATGCTTTAGTGGGCAACTTGTTTGTTCTTGTATTTGTACGGGGTTCCCGTACAGAGGTCATGGTTTGGAGTGTGTGGTTGAAAAAGCCTTGCTGAGATGCTGTTCTACACCTTGCAGATGGTACACAATATTGTCACTGTGCATTGATTCTAGAGTGAATGAATGTGGAAAGTGGTGATTCAGGTACCAATCAAGTGGGCTGCTAAGAATTGTTCAAGGTTGAGCTGCTTATGTTGTTTTAGCTGTGGAGATTATTTCTAACATGTGCTTTGTGGATGGTGGACATGCTTGTGGAGTCAGGAACTTATCCATCACAGAATTCCGAGCTTTGACTTGGTCCTGTACTCATAGTATTTTATGTGGCTGGTTCAGTTCAATTTCAGTTCCATGGTAATTGTACAATGTGAACTGTAGGCAGATCCAATGGTGGTGATACCGTTGAGTGTCAAGAGCAAGTCATTAGATTTTTTTCTTTGTTGGAGATGGTCATTGCCTGACACTTTCATGGTGTCACTCCAAACTTCTCATTCTATACCTAGATCTGGTCTTCAGTGAGTGTGGTCATGGATTGCATCTGTATCAGAGAAGTAACAAATAGTGCTGACTATTAGAAATTATTAACAAATACCTCCCAGATTAGATCATTATTGAAACAACTGGACATGGTTGGTTCTAGAACAATACCCTGAGGATCTTGTGTAGGGATGTCCCCAGATCTGAAATGTTTGGGCTCTAGCAAACACAAGCATCCTCCTCTGTGCTACATATGATTGCAGCCAATGGTAAGGATTTCCCCTGCTTCCCATTTGACTCCAGTTTTACCAGAGGTCCTCGATGCCATGTTCTATCATTATCTGTTTCACCAATGTTCACTAATTGTCATCCTTACCTTGTCTGGCTTACATTTGACTCTACGCCCACAACAATGCAGTTGACTTTTAACTGCCTTCTGGGCAATTAGGGACAGAAAATAAATGCCAACCTATCCAGCAACACACACATCCCATGAAGGAATAAAGGGAAAAGAAAGCCTGCTGAATAAGTTCTGTCCCGTCTAAGCCCCTAACACCTAAGGGAGTCCCATTCAATATTGGCAAAGTTAAAATCAGCCAGTAAAACCTTCTTGTTGGTTTTAACATCTTTCCATGATCTGCCTGTATACCCGTACCTCTATCTCCTGCTGTGTGTAGTACTGCACCTTTCTTATTCCTGCGTTCCACCCATATGACCTTGCTGGATGAGCCCTCCAAGATATCTTCTGCACCTGTGACATTCTCCTTGGGTACTGCCTATCTCTCCCTCTCCCCCCCTCTCCCCCCCTCTCTCTCCCCCTCTCTCTCTCTCCCCCTCTCTCTCTCCCCCCCTCTCTCTCTCCCCCCCTCTCTCTCTCCCCCCCTCTCTCTCTCCCCCTCTCTCTCTCCCCCTCTCTCTCTCTCCCCCTCTCTCTCTCTCCCCCTCTCTCTCTCTCCCCCTCTCTCTCTCTCCCCCTCTCTCTCTCGCCCCCTCTCTCTCTCGCCCCCTCTCTCTCTCGCCCCCTCTCTCTCTCTCCCCCTCTCTCTCTCTCCCCCTCTCTCTCTCTCCCCCTCTCTCTCTCCCCCTCTCTCTCTCCCCCCCTCTCTCTCTCCCCCTCTCTCTCCCCCCCTCTCTCTCTCCCCCTGTCTCTCTCCCCCTCTCTCTCTCCCCCTCTCTCTCTCCCCCCCTCTCTCTCTCCCCCTCTCTCTCTCTCTCCCCCTCTCTCTCTCCCCCTCTACCGCACCCAAAACACCTAAACCCTGGAATGTTGAGCTGCCAGCCCTGCCCTTCTGTCAGTCAGGTTTCTAAGATGGCGAGAACATCACAGCTCCATTGACTAATCCAGGCTCTAAGTTCATCTGCTCTACCCGTTAGAATACTTGCATTATATTAAATACATTTCAAACCACCATTCCTGTTGTGTAAATTTCTCTGGACCCACCAATTCTTCCTACTCTACTTACTTAACCTCTATCTTTCCCCCAATCATGCCACATATTCGCCTACATATTCTGGTTCCCAAACCCCCTGCCACACCAGTTTAAACCCTCCCAAGTGGCACGAGTAAACCTTCCTGCAAGGATATTGATATCCTTCCAGGTTAGGTGCAACCTGCCGTTCTTGAATAGGTCTCTCCTGAACTGATCCCAATGATCCAGACATCTGAAGCCCTCTCTCCTACTCGAGCTGCTTAAGCCACACATTTAACTTTAAAACCTTCCTTCTTCTGACCTCACTACCACATGGCACAGGGAGTAACCTGGAGATTACAATCCTCAAGATCCTGTATTGCAACTTTGTACCTGTAGATTTCTGGTTTGCAATCAGTTATTTGCTGATTTTGGGTGGTTTGCCTCCTGCATGACGCCATCTGAAAGATGTAGGAGTGAAATATCTTTCATGCATCTGTTGGACTTTAGATACTGGTCCCTGAAACTGAATCTTGTTGTGCCTTTCCAATGTTCATATTAAATGAATATCCCAGAATTATCTTCAAACCCTATCTTGAACACTTGAGTCCATTTGCATCCAGGGATGACAATAAAAGAGAAATGTTTGTGTAACTTCTCCTGACCTTCGTTAAAAACAACAAGTTCTTACACTTGTTTTAACATTTGTTAAAGTATTTTAAAATTGCCTATCTACAACATCCTTCAGTTGTGTTTACATGATAGTCTGACATGCTAAATTTTAGAACCTTGAATGTAAGCCTGGACAGAATGAGAGTGCAGAAAGAAAATATCAGAATTGCTAAACATATTGCTGTTATGGTTACTTAGAATTTTAAAACATATCTGTGAATGAGGTTTCCACAAATGCCACATTGGAGGCCATTGTAGTTGGGAGGCAACAGCCTCTGGATTGTCAGTCCATGATGTTCTCGGGCTTTGACTTCAAGCATCTCCACAGCAGATGGTAAATTTGAACTTAAAAAAAAATTCTGGCATTAAGATTCTAATGATGATCAGAGCCTCTTCTACAATACTGTGTCCAGTTCTACCTACAGAAAGGATATTATTAAGCTGATGGGCATTCAGGATAGTTTTACTAGGGTGTTGCCGGGTATTGAAGGTTTGAATTATAAAGAAAGGTTGGATAGGCTGGGACATTTTTCAATAGAGCATAGGTGGTTGAGAGATGACCTTGTAGAAATCTATATAGTAATGAGGGGTATAAACAGGGTAAATGGCTGTTGCTTTTTCCCTTGGATGGGAATATTCAAGTCTAAGGGGCATATTTTAAGGTCAGAGCAAAGAGATTTTTAAAAAAAATCTTTACACTGAGGGTGATTTGGGTGTGGAATGAACTTCCTGAGGAAGTGGTGGATTTTAGTACAATTACAACATTTAAAAGGCATTTGGATAAGTACATAAATAGGAAAGGTTTGGAGGGATATAAGCTGGGAGCAGGCAGTGGGACCAGTTTAGTTTGGGATTATGTTCAGTGTGGACAGGCTGGACCAAAAGATCAGTTACTGTGCTGTGTGACTCTATGACTGAGGAACTGGTGTAGGGGAGAAGGATTCACATTTCTGGATCATTGACATCTCTTCTTGTCTGGAAGTGATCTGTATAAGAAGTACAGATTTCACCTGAACTGGAAGGGGACCCATATAGTGGGGATAGGGCTTGGGGGTTGGAGGGGTGGTGGGGAGGTGGTGGGGGGGTGCGTGGTGGCAACAGGGTGGAGTGAGGAGCGTGGGGTGGAGCAGGGTTTGGGTGAGTGGATGCAATTCACGGAGACAGTGGGCAAAAAAAAATAGTCTGAGACTTGTGCAGTTGGGAAAGGGAATGAGTCAAACAGTCTGGGCAGGCAGGAACAAAACAGAGTACGAGATAGGATTGTTAAATTAAATTGCATTTATTTCTATTCAAGAAGCCGAACAGGTAAGGCACATGCACTCAGTGAATGGTTGGCAACGTGGGACTGGGATATAATAGCACTTACAAAGATATGGCTCAGGAATGGACAGGACAGGCAGCTTAATGTTCCACAGTATAGATACTATAGGATAGATATGAAGGGGGCAAAGACAGGAGGGGAGTGGCATTTTTGATTAGAGATAATATTACAACTGTATTTGAGGAGGATATTCCTGGGAATACATCCAGCAAAGTTGTTTGGGTGAAAGAGAGAAATAAGAAAGAGGTGATCGCCTTATTGGGATTGTACACTGGACTCCCCCAATGGTCAGTGGAAAAATTGAGAACGAAATTTGTAAGGAGATCTCAGTTACCTATATGAATAATAGGGTGGTAATGGTAGGGGATTTTAACTTTCCGAGCATAGACTGGGACTACTATAGTGTTAAGTGTTTGGATGGAGAGATGTTTGTTTAGTGTATACAAGAAAATTTTCTGATTCAGTATGTGGAGGTACCTACTAGAGAATGAGCAAAACTTGACCTTCTATTGGGAAATAAGGTGACTGAGGAGTCAATGGGGCAGCAAACCTAAATCTATTAGTTTCAAATAGTGATGTAAAAGAATAGGCCAGATCGAAATGTTAAATTTCTAAATTGGAGCAAGGCCAATTTTGATGGTATTAGATAAGAACTTTCAAAAGTTGATTGGGGGCAGATGTTCACAGTTCAAGGGGCAGCTGGAAAACAGGAAGCCTTCAAAAATGAGATAATGAAAGGTCAGAAACAGTATGTCCCTGTTAGGGTGAAGGGTAAGGATGGTAAGTGTAGGGAATTCTGGGTGAGTAGAGAAATTGAGGTTTTGGTCAAGAAAAAGAACAATATGTCACATTTGTACAGCAGGGTTTGAGTGAATCCCTACATGAGCATAAAGGCAATAGGAGTATACTTAAGAGAGAAATCAGGACGGTTAAAAAGGGGACATGAGATAGCTTTGGCAAATAGGGTTAAGAACAATCGAAAGGGATTCTACAAATTATTTGTCATTCCTTCCTTTGTTAATCCAGTATTCAGAGACCTATGAAAATAAGTGAATTGACATATTTAATTAAATGTTGAGTATGGGATTCGCTACCTGCCCAGGCTGATTCCATAGGAGATGGGGAGCATGATAACTTGGTGCTCCAACTACCACCCAATAGCTCGGTCTTCAACAATCATGAAATGCTTCGAGAGGCTGGTCGTGGCCCACATCAACTCCAGTCTCCCAACCTGCCTCAATCTCCTATAATTTGCCTAACAGCAAAGCAGGTCCTCACTCATTCCTGGAACATCTAGACAACAAAGACACTGATGTCAGACCCCTGCTCATTGACTACTGCTCTGCCTTCAACACCGTTATCCCCTCTGGACTGATTTGAAAACTGTGACCTTGGCCTTGGTGCTGACCTCTGCAACTGGATCCTCAGCTTTCTGACCCATAGACCACAGTCAGTGAGGAGAGGTAACTGCACCTCCTCCAGAATAACACTTAACACTGGAGTCTGCCCAAGGATGTCTACACAGCCCCAAGCTGTACTCCCTGTATACCTACGACTGTGTTGCCAAATTCGGAAAAAATGCCATCTACTAGTTTGCTGATGATGCCACAGTAGTGAGTGGAGCATTTAACAATGATGAATCAAAATCCAGAAGGGAGATATCTCACTTGGTAACACGGTGCAATGAAAACAATCTGTCTCTCAACATCGGCAAAATGAAAGAACTGATCATTGACTTCAGAATGAAAGGAGGAGAACACACCCCCCTTCTACATCAGTGAAACTGAAGTTGAGAGAGTGAAGAGCATCAAGTTCCTCGGAGTGATGACAACTGACGATCTGTCCTGGGCTCCCATGTAAATGGAGCAATTGAGTAGGCACAGCACTTCCCTGTCTTCTGGCAGCTTAGGAAATTTGGCTTGTCCATAAGGTCCTTCACTAACTTCTACAGATGCACCATTGAAAGCATACTGTCCCGGTGTGTGACAGCCTGATATGGCAACTGCTTTGCCCAGGACTGTAAATAAAATACTATAGAAGGTGGTGTGCACAGCCCAGACCATTATGGAAGCCAAACTTGCATCTATGGACTCTATTTACCCTGCTCTCTGCCATGGAAAGGCAGTCAACATTGTCAAAGACGCATTGCAGCCTGGTAATGACCTCCTACAACATCTTCCAGCAGGCATAAGATGCAGAAGCCAGAACACATGCATGAGCTGTTCAGGAAGAGATTCTTTCCAGCCAATTTCAGTCTGTTGAATGGACTTTAGCCCCAAATATTGTAACCTGCAATGCTACCTGTATGCCTCTAAGTCATTTTGATCTATACATCCTTAGCTTGCTGTGATCTGCGTGTACCACTTGTAAACAAAGCTTTTCACAGTATTTCGGGACACTTGACAATCAATCAATCATTGAGGAAATCATTTAATGAAAGCAGTGAAGGGTCAGATGGGAGAGATAATGGGAACTGCAGATGCTGGCGAATCCAAGATAACAAAATGTGGAGCTGGATGAACACAGCAGGCCAAGCAGCATCTTAGGAGCACAAAAGCTGATGTTTCGGGCCTAGACCCTTCATCAGAAAAGGGGGATGGGGAGAGGATTATGAAATAAATAGGGAAAGAGGGGGAGGCGGACTGAAGATGGATAGAGGAGAAGATAGGTGGAGAGGTGAGTATGGGCGGCGAGGTAGGGAGGGCATAGGTCAGTCTTCTCCTCCATCCATCTTAAGTCCGCCTCCCCCCCTCCCTATTTATTTAAGAATCCTGTCCCTATCCCCCTTTTTCTGATGAAGGGTCTAGGCCCGAAACATCAGCTTTTGTGCTCCTACAGTGCTGCTTGGCCTGCTGTGTTCATCCAGCTCCACAGTTTGTTATCAAGGGCCAAATGTGTTCTTGCTTGTTGTTGGCTTCTTGTGAATTATCATGGACCAGACAGCTTTGTGCTGTGAGAACATGATGTAGCCAGTATTCTGTTCTTAAAGGTAAGCTGATCTTTCTAAAGAAGAGCTATACTCAGTAATATTACTGGAATTTCCAAGGTGGAAAACAGAACAAGATTAGTTTCTGTGTTAACCAATGCATTGGACTATGGCAGCTCAGCCTATGGATATTGTATCTCCCACTCGACAGCTGGTTATACTTCCATCAATTCTATACTCTATTGGTTCTCTCGTTAGGACTTGCAGTCTCAGAAGCAGTGCTGTTTTACTAGGCTACTACTGTTCAGAGAATCTTGCATCCATAATTTGTCCTTAAGTTCGTAACTATTTCATTCTTTGTGAAGCTTTATGCTCTTAATTTATACTATAATGTGCATCATGTTGAATACAGTTCTTTAGTACAGTGTTTCTTTTCCACTCCTCTGAGTATTGATCACAAAAGTCTCTTTTGTCTGAAGCTATCTGAGGAACACCATCTTCATTAATACATTCATATGTCATTGTACAACAAACGGAGCACAGGAAAGGTTTCAGTGGATTGGATGCGGTACTGGCATCATCAATAGTGGAGATGGACAGGCAGAAAGAAATCATGTTTCTGGAGGATGACAAGAGATATTCAATGTTCCCCTTAGAAGGAATGTGACACATGTGGCCAGCAAGGTCAACTCTGAGTCTCTGGCCCAAGGACATGGCAGCAGTACTGTAAAATGTTTATTCTCTTCACATAGATGCTTAAAGTCAGTAAATACAATATATAGTATTTCCTACCCACTGTACTGCAACTTCTGAAGCTGCTCAATGTACTACCCTCACCACTGACCAAACTCTCAGGGCTCAAGCTGAGCAACAAGATTGTCTACCTCACTTTCACACACCTACAAGTGCTCCCAATCTGTTGTCATCACATTCCTCCATTTCTTCTGCATGACCTGTAAAGAGCAACACACATCCCTCCATAATAGGTCAGATATTGTCAAGTTTTTTAATAATGCACCATGCCTGGCACTACTTGTCACACCTGAGATTCTGAAGGAATCCATGTCCAAATGTATCAAGACCTGAACAGCATTCAAGCGTGGTCTGATAACTGACAAGTAAATTCAAACCATACTTGTCATGCAATGAATATCTTGATATTCCTGAGAAATAGAGATAGCACTGAACCTGTGAGGGGGAAGCATGGAATGGAAAAGTCCAAATAACAGCTGAAGCTCAAATCCCACACTTACCACATTACTGAGAAAGCATGTGGGAGAAGCGCAGAGTGGTAAAGTACAAACAGCGACTAAGGTTCAAGACGTACACTTACCTTGGGCTCGGAGAGAGCATGGGACCTCTGTGTGCAGACTGGAAGGGTATAAATAATAACCAAAGTTCATGTCTAGACTTACTTAGGACTCTCAGACAGCAATGTACCTGTGTGGGGACAGCACGGAGTGGGGTGTACAAATCATGACCAAGCCACTAGGTTTGCCCATTATTCAGCTGATTACGAATTGCCCAGAATCATTTAGAAAAACTTGAAGTGATAATATTGAAAATAAGGGAGTTAATGCCCAGTAAGAAACTGTCATTACGGAGTACCCCTAAACAGCTGTGAATTAGAAAACTATTATTAAGGAATTAGCTGTGAAGCAACAGGGATAAGTGAAAGTTAGAGTTATTATAATAAAATAGTATAAGTAAGCCACAGGAGAAATAGGCTAGGAGACAAACGTTAATGTAAGGGGAGTACCTTTAAGACTAAACAATTTAAGAAAGTAAGTGAATAAGCAAGAGAGTAAATAAGTTTAAGACTTGCCATCTCAGATTAGTCAAGTGGATTGTGCCACCTGAACTATGGGGGAAGTCAATGACTCTACCAGTGCCCTAAACTGGAAAACCAATTAGGGACTAGAGGAAGCATGGATGACCACCAAGCAGTCCAAGGCTGATTGTGCAGGAGTCACCTGAAGTCCCATTCACAAATTGGTTTTCAATTTTGAAAGCTGATAAGGGGGCTGGTCCTCAAGGGAGTGAAATTAGATCCTAAATTCTGCCACGGCACTGAGGTGCTCAATTGTTGGGAGGAAGAAGAAATGAGGAACAATATAGTGACAGGGGATTCACCAATTATAAAGTCATACAGTCATACAGTCATACAACATGGAAATAGACCCTTTGGCCCAACTGGTCCACCCCATCTATGTTCCCAAATGAAACTAGTCCCACCTGCCTGCACTTGGTACGTACCACTCAACCTTTCATATTCATATACGTATTCAAATGACTTTTATACATTGTAACTATACCTGCATCCATCACTACCTCTGGCAGCTCATTCCTCACGTGAAGCATTCTTGGTGTGAAAGTATTACCCCTCATGTCCTGCCTAAAATTTTCTCCTCTTACCGAAAAAATACGCTCACTACTTTTGAACTCCCCAACCAAGGGAAAAGACACTTGATATTCACTTTCTCTATGCCCCTCATGATTTCATTAACCTCCATAAGGTTACCCCTCAACTTCCTGTGCTACAGTGAAAAATATCCCAGCCTTTGGAAGCAATGAAGAGAATTGGTGAAGGCACAGTGGTGGATGTGATCAAAATATCAAAATGTACTTCAGTAATATGTTCAACAATGTTCCACATAGTAGACTGATAATCAAGGTTAGATTATATGGAATACAGGCAGAACTATCCATTTGTATACAGAACTGTCTCGTAGGTGGGAAACAAAGGGTTGTGGTGGAGGGTTGCTTTTCAGACTGGATGCCTGTAACCAGCTGTGTGCCACAAGGATCAATGTTGGGTCCACTGCTTTCCAACATTTATAAATAAGTGATTTGGATGTATAGGGTTAGTAAGTTTGTAGATGATTGGGTCTAGGCCCAAAACGTCAGCTTTCATGCTCGTCTGATGCTGCTTGGCCTGCTGTATTCATCTAGCTCTACACCTTGTTATCTCAGATTATCAAGCTTCTGCATTTCCTTCTATCTCGAGCACAAATCAAGGTTTGTTTGAATAATACAATGCAGAGGGTGGGTAATAGTGGATTATTTTCAGATTGGCAAAATGGATATTCTTAAGGGGTCATCAAATGAGGTTACAGCGTAGAAACAAGAGAAGGATGGTCACTCTCTGATGAAGGGTCTAGGCCCGAAACGTCAGCTTTTGTGCTCCTGAGATGCTGCTTGGCCTGCTGTGTTCATCCAGCTCCATACTTAGTTATCAAGATTGGTCACTCTGTTGGGATAGTATTATAGACTCCCAAGTAGCCAGTGGGTACAAGAGGAGCAGATGTGTAGCAAGATTGCAGATACCCGTAGGAGTAATAGAGTAGTAATGGTTGGAAATTTTGATTTCCCCTGTATTGACTGGGCCATCCAGAATGTACAAGGCCTAGACAGGGTGGAATTTGTCAAATGTGTCCAAGAAAGTTTCTTCAATCAATAAATATGTAGAGGGCACTACTTGGGAGGGTGTAATACTGAGCCTCCTCTTAGGAAACGAAGTTGGGCAAGTGACTGAAGTGTCAGTCAGATAGCTGAAGAAATCCATGTCCAAATGTATCAAGACCTGAACAGCATTCAAGCGTGGTCTGATAACTGACAAGTAAATTGAAACTATACTTGTCATGCAATGAATATCTTGATATTCCTGAGAAATAGAGATAGCACTGAACCTGTGAGGGGGAACTTTGGGTCCAGTGACCAATATTCTGTTAGTTTTAACATAGTTATGGAAAACAATAGGACAAGTCCACAGGTTAATGTGCTGAATTGGGGCAGGCCAATTTTGGGCCATTAGGCAGGATCTAGCAGCCGTCGAATGAATGAGTCTGTTTGAAGGAAAAGGAGTGACTGACAAGTGGGAGGCCTTTAAAAGCATGATATCAAGTGTCCAGGGACAATATGTCCCTGTTAGGATGAAGGGAGAAAGCTGGCAGATTTAGGGATCCCTGGCTGCCAGGAGATATTGAGGCTGTGGTCAGGAAATAATAGAAGGCATTCATTGAATTGAAGCGATTGGGCTCAAGTAAATCCCTCAATGACTATAAAAAGTGTAGGTGCACACTTAAGAGGGAAATCAGAAGAGCAAAAACAGGGTGAGATGAATCTGGAAGATGAGGATTAAAGATAATCCCAAAAGTTTCTATAGCTGTACTAGGAGTAAGAGGGTGACTAGAGAGAGAACAGCTCCCCTCAAAGATCAACTTAGCTCTCTCTGTATGGAGCCCAAGGAAATGGGGGAGATTTTTAATGAATATTTCTCCTCCATGTTTTTACTGAGGACAGAATCATGGATGTTAAGGAAATAAGGGAAACAAGTGGGGATGTTTTGAATGGTATACCAAATACCAGAGAGTAGGCATTAAGGTGGATATATCTCCCAGGCATGATCAAGTCCATCCTTGGACGTTGTGGGAGGTGAGGGAAGAAATTGCAGAGGCACTGTCAGAGGTTTTTCTTCATTTTTAGCCACTGGTGAAGTTCTGGAAGACTGGAGGGACCTAATGTTATTCCATTGTTTAAGAAGGACAGCAAAGACAAGCCAGGCATTTACAGGCCAGTGAGCCTGACAGGCAAGTTATTAGAGAAGATACTGACGGACAGGAGCAACCAACATTTGGATTGTCAATGTCTGATTATGGACCGTCAGCATGGAAGTCACGTCTGACAAGTCGTTGACAGTTTTTCAAAGAGGTAACCAAGAGGATAGATGAGGGTAGGGCAGTGCATGTTGTCTGTATGGACTTTAGTAAGTCCTTTGACATGGCTAGCTACTCAGGAAGGTTAGGTTGCATGGAATGAAGGGAGAGCTACCCAATTGGATTCAAAATTTGCTCGATGATAGGAACCAGAGAATGATGATTGAAGGTTGTTTCTTCGGCTGGAGGGCTGTGACTAGTCATGTGCCATTGGTCAGTGCTGGGACCATAGTTATTATTTACATAAATTATTTAGATGTGAATGTACAAGGCATAGTTATTAAGTTTGCAGATGATAGAAATTTATGAGGTATCATTGATAGCGAGGAAAGTATCAAAAATTACAGAGGAATCTTGTTGGATGGGGAAGTGGACTGAGGATTGGAAATGCAGTTCGAAACATATAATTGTGAAGTGTTGCACTTGGGTACATCAAAAAGAAATTGGGCCTTATACAGTAAATGTTAAAGTTCTGATAAGTTTTGTAAAACAGAGTGACCTTGGAGTACAAGTACATAGTTCGTTGAAAGTGGTGTCACAGGTGGACAGGGTGGTGAATAAGGCATTTTGCATGCCGGCCTTCATTGGTTGAGGCATTGACTGTAGGGGTTGGGACCTCATGTCACAGTTGTGTAAGTCATTGGTGAGGCTACATTTGGAGTGTTGTGCACAGTTTGTGTCACCCTGTTTCAGGAAAGACCTTTGCGCACTTTCCAGTTTAACAAGAAGATTTATAGGACTAGTAGGACTGAATTATTGGGAGATTGACCAGGATAGGCCTTTATTACTTGGAACGTAGGAGAATAAGGGGTGACCTTATTGAGGTGTATAAAATCATGAGGGTCATAGATAAGATGAATGCATATAGTCTTTTTCCCAGAAGTGGGGAGATGTAAACTAGAGGGCCTCGGTTTAAGGTGAGAGGGAAAAGATTTAAGAAAGGCCTAAGGGGCAACTTCTTCTCACAGAGTGGTGTTTGTATGGAATGGGCTGTCAGAGAAAGTGGTTGAGGCAGGCACAATAGCACCATTTAAAAAGCATTTGGATACGTACATAGATGGGAAGGGTTGAGACAGATACGGACCAAATGTGGGCAATTGGAACTATGAGTGGGCACCATAGTCAGCATGGACCCGTTGTGCTGAAGAGATTGTTTCCACAGTGTATTACTTTCTGACTTTGTAATAAGTGATGTGCCAAAATGGACAGAGACAACAGTTGTTTAGAACATAGAACAACGCAGCACAGAACAGGCCTTTCAGCCCTCGATGTTCCGCCGGTCTGTGAACTAATCTAAGCCCATTCCCCCACACTATCCCATCATCATCCATATGCTTATCCAAGGACTGTTTAAATGTCCCTAATGTGGCTGAGTTCACTACATGGGCAGGCAGGGTGTTCCACGCCCTTACCACTGGCTGAGTAAAGAACTTGCCTCTGACATCTGTCCTAAATCTATCACCCTTCAATTTGTAGCTATGCCCCCTCGTACAAGCTGACGTCATCATCCTCAGAAAAAGATACTCACTGTCCACCCTATCTAATCCTCTGATCATCTTGAATGTCTCTATTCAATCCCCTCTCAGCCGCCTTCTCCCCATTGAGTACAGACCCAAGTCCCTCAGCCTTTCTTCATAAGGCCTTCGCTCCAGACCAGGCAACATCCTGGTAAATTGCCTCTGCACCTTTTCCAATGCTTCCACAGCCTTCCTGTAATGGAGCGACCAGAAGTGCACACAATAATCCAAGTGAGGCCGCACTAGCGTTTTGTACTGTTGCAGCATGACATCATGGCTCTGGAACTCAATCCCTCTACCAATAAAACCTAACACACCGTAAGGTGCCTTAACAGCACTATCAACCTGGGTGACAACTTTCAGGGAGCTATGTACGTGGACACCAAGATCCCTCTGCACATCCATACTACCAAGAATCTTTCCATTGACCCAGTATTCTGCCTTCCTATTATTCTTCCCAAAGTGAATCACCTCACATTTGTCGGCATTGAACTCCATTTGCCACCTTTCAGTCCAATTCTGCAGTTTATCCAAGTCTCCCTGTAACATTCTTCCACACTGTCCACCACTCCACCGACTTTAGTGTCATCTGCAAACTTACTAACCCATCTACCTATTCCTGTGTCTAAGTGATTTATAAAAATGACAAACAGCAGTGTTCCCAAAACAGATCCTTGAGGCACACCACTAGTAACCGGACTCCAGGCTGAATATTTTCCATCAACCACCATTAGTTTAAAACTAATGTTATTAACTTAAACAAAGACACCAAGTGTTTGATTACTGAGGTTGCTGTTGATACATACATAGGTCTGAAAATAAGTGTAAAGACCCTTATTTCCTCTTCAAAAGAGATATAAATGATTCAAGTGAGTAGACAAAAATATGTCAGATGGAACATAATGTTGAAACTATTCACGACTGTTCACTTTGGAAGGAAAAATAGAAAAGCATTGAGTTGTTTCAATTGAGATAGATTGCAAATCTAAGAGGTACAGAAAAATCAGGGAACTCTGGTGTGTGGACCATGAAAAGATTGGGATGCTGGTACAGCAAGTGATGAAGGAGGCAAGCAGGAGATTTTCATTTATTGTAGGGAGAATGGGACATAAAGTTATGGATGATTACCAAAAGTTGTATTGGGCATTTGGAAAGGCCACACCTGGAGCACTGTCTTTAGATTAAATCCTTGTTTAGGAATGGATATAAATATGTTTGAAGCTCAGCAAGCTTTCACTCAACTGATGTTTGAATGCAGAGATTATTTTAAGAGACAAGAATAAGCTGGCTAGGCCTGTATCCACTGGAGTTTAATAGTAGAAGTCTAATTGAAATATTCAAGGCCCTGAGGGGGCTTGACAGGGTGATTGCTGAAAGGATGTTTCCCCTCGAGAGACAGTAGTACAAGGGATTACAGATTAAAATAAGTGGTCTCCCAATTAACATGATGATGAGAAGGATTTTTTTCCTCCGATGATTGTGGGTCTGTGGGACTCTCTTCCTCGGTGAGTGGTGGAGGTTGAATCATTGAATATTTTGCACTCAGACATGGATAGTTCCTTGACCAACAGTGGAGTTAAGGAAATGAGGTATTGGGCAAAAATGTGGAGTTGGGATCACAATCAGATCTGCCGTGAACCCATTGACTGGTGGAGCGGGTTAAATGGGCTGAATGCCAAACTCTTGCATCTAATTTGTAGGATTGTTTGCTCATATTTCCTAAAATTCTTTAATCACAATGCAAATTGAAGCAGCGACAACATCCGAAAAATTTCACTACATTACAAGCAGTTTATAGGTGAAAAGTTCAGTTCCTACAAATCAATAATATTAAAAATGTTCTCCAAGGTGCTAGGCAGGGATAACAATGCACCTTCAATCAACTAATTGCATGGTAGATTTGTGGTCATTTTAAAAAATTTTCTATAGTACATAGCAAATTGAATAAAGCACAGACCAAAAAAGATTTTGAAATAACAAACAATATTTTTGGTTGACAGTCCATACATAAATGAGGTCAGGAGAAAATTTTTTAAAATTACAGATTCAGATTTGAAAACTAACATTTCCAAGAGTCATTCTGTGAAATTGCCACTGTAGGTAGAGCTCAAAAATAAGATGGATGCAATCACTCTGCTCGGATTATACAATAGGCCCCCCACTGAGACATTGAAGAACAAATATGTAGGCAGTGGATAGAAAGATGCAATAAAAACAGTTGTCATAGTGGCAGAGGTACTTGGAACTGCGGAGGCTGAAGAATCCGGGATAACAAAATGTGGAGCTGGATGAACACAACGGGCCAACAACAGCATCTTGGGAGCACAAAAGCTGACGTTTCGGGCCTCGACCCTTCATCAGAAAAGGGGGATGGGGAGAGGATTCTGGAATAAATAGGGAGAGATGGGGAGGCGGACTGAAGATGGAGACAAAAGAAGATAGGTGGGGAGGTAGGTCAGTCGGGGAGGACGGACAGGTCAAGGAAGTGGGATGAGGTCAGTATGTAGGAAATGGAGGTGCAACTTCAGGTGGGAGGAGGGGATAGGTGAGAGGAATAACAGTTTAGGGAGGTAGGGATGGGCTGGGCTGGTTTTGGGATGCAGTGGGGGGAGGGGAGATTTTGAAGCTGGTGAAATCCATATTAATACCATTGGGCTGCAGGGTTCCCAAGCGGAATATGAAATGCTGTTCCTGCAACCTTCGGGTGGCATCATTATGGCACTGCAGGAGGCCCAGGATGGACATGTCATCTGAGGAATGGGAGGCGGAGTTAATATAGTTTTTGACTGGGAGGTGCAGTTGCTGATTGCGAACCGAGTGCAGGTGTTCTGCAAAGCAGTCCCCAAGCCTCCGGTTGGATTTCCCAATGTTGAGGAAGCCACAACTGGTACAGCGGATGCAGTATACCACATTGGCAGATGTGCAGGTGAACATCTGCTTGATGTGGGTCCTGGGATGGGAGTGAGGGAGGAGGTGTGGGGTCAGGTGTAGCACTTCCTGTGGTTGCAGGGAAAAGTGCCGGGTGTAGTGGGGTTGGAGGGGAGTGTGGAGCGGTCAAGGGAGTTGCAGAAGGATTGGTCTCTCCGGAAGGCAGACAAAGGTGGGGATCGAAACATGTCTTTAGTGGTGGGGTCGGATTGTAGATGACAGAAGCGTCGGAGGATGATGCATTGTATCTGGTGGTTGGTGGGGTGGTATGTGAGGATGAGGGGGATTCTCTTTTGGTGGTTATTGCAGGGGCGGGGTGTGAGGGATGAGTTGCGGGAAATCCGGGAGACACGGTTGAGGGTGTTTTTGACCACAGCAGGGGGATGTTGTGGTCCTTGAAGAATGAGGACACCTGGAATGTACGGGAGTGGAATGCCTCATCCTGGGAGCATATGTGGAGGAGGCGAAGGAATTGGGAATAGGGGATGGAATTTTTGCAGGAAGGTGGGTGGGGGGAGGTGTATTCTAGGTAGATGTGGGAGTCGGTGGGCTTGAAATGGACATCAGTTTCTAGGTGGTTGCCTGAGATGGACACAGAGAGGTTCAGGAAGCTGAGGGATGTGTTGGAGATGGTCCAGGTGAACTTAATGTTGGGGTGGAAGGTGTTGAAATGGATGAACTGTTCGATCACCTCTTGGGAGCACGCGGCGTCCATTTCAAGCGCACCGACTCCCACATCTACCTAGAATACACCTCCCCCCACCCACCTTCCTGCAAAAATTCCATCCCCTATTCCCAATTCCTTCGCCTCCTCCACATATGCTCCCAGGATGAGGCATTCCCGATACAGTCAATGTAACAGAGGAAGAGGTGGGGTTTAGGGCCAGTTTAGGTGCGGAAGAGGGACTGTTCCGCGTCACCTGCAAAGAGGCAGGAATAGCTTGGGTCCATGTGTGTACCCTTGGCCACTTCCTTTGTCTGTAGGAAGTGGGAAACTTTAATGTCCTCCACATTGATAGGGACTCCCTTAGAGCAGGAGGCTTAGAAGGAATTTGTTGAGTACATCCAAGAGGGTTTCTTGGAACGGTATGAGGATAATCTAACTAATCTAACTAATCTAATCATACTGGACCTTGTACTAGCTAATGAGACTGACTAGGCGACTGACCTTTCAGTGGGAGAGCATTTTAGAAATAGTCATTTTAGAATAGTCAGGACCTTGTAGCAATGTACTAAATTGCGGGAAGGCAAATTATTTCACTGTTAGGCAGGAGCTTGGAAGTGGTGTTTTTGGGAGGTGGTGTTATCAAGCAAGTCCACATTAGATATGTGGGAATTGTTTAAAGACCTGTCAATGAGAGTTCAGGAGGAAAGACAAGGATGGCAAGGTAAAGGACACTTGGATATAGAAGGAGGTTATGAATTCAATCAAAAGGGGAAAAAAAATGAAGCATATATAAAGTTTAGGAGGCTAAAATCGGACAGAGTCCATGATGAACATAAAGAAAGCAGGAAAGAATTCAAGTTGGGAGTTAGACGAACAAGAAGTAGCCATGAAATGACCTTGGCAAGTAGGGTTAAAGAGAATCCCAAGGCATTTTATACATACATAAAAAAAAGAGAATAACAATGGAGAAGGTAGGATCACTCAGGAATAAAGGAGAGAACATGTGATTGGAGGCAGTGGATGTGGGTGAGATCCTAAATGAGTACTTTGAGTCAGTGTTCAACCATGACAAGGATATGGAGGAAGTGAGATTTGTGTGGAGCAAGTTAAGACGCTTGGGCTTTTTGAGATCTAAAATGAAATGTTGTTTTGGTCTTGTTGAAGTACATCAAGGCAGATAAGTCCCCAGGGCCCGAGGGTATCTATTTCAAGTTATTGAGAGAGGCAAGAGAGGAGATTGCTGGGGCCTTGACCAATATCTTTGTATTCTTGCTCGCCACTGGTGAGGTCCCGGAGAATTGGCGAGTGGTCAATGTTGTTGCTCTATTCAAGAAGAGAAACAGGGATAATCCAGGAAACTATGGACTGGGTAGTCTCATTTTTGTAGGTCGGAAGCTATTAGAGAAATCTTATGAATAGGATTTATGCACATTTGAAAAAGGATGGCTTAATTAGGAACACTGAGCATGGTTTTGTGAAAGGCTAGTTATGTCTTACTAATTTGATTAAATTTTTTGAGAAGGTGACAAAGATGATTGAGAGTAAAGCAGTAGATGTCGTTTGCATGGATTTTCATAAGGCTTTTGGCAATGTCCCTCATTGTACGTCATCCAGAAAATTAAGATGCGTAAGATCCATGAAGACTTGGCCAAATGGATTCAGATTCAATCCATCGATCACCAGTTCTGACATGTCACAGCAAAAGAAGAAACACCACAATCTCCTCAAAAGACAGACAAAGGACATGACCGATACAGTACCCTCCATTGTCCAGTTTTTTCCCAGAACGTAGAAACCACACAATGTTCATGGCAGCCTTCAAAATGTCATCGATGATGACGAACATCTCATCAAGATCATCCCTATGCCTCCACTTCTGGTGTTCAAAGAATCCAAAGCTTAAACAGACTACCATTCAGAGCAACCTACTCAGCCTTCAGGACAACATCAACCATAACACCACAGAACTCTGGCACAGCAACCTTTGCAAGACATGCCAAATTATCAACATTGATACTACCATCATACATAAGAGCACCACCCACAATATACATGGCAGATACTCCTGTGACTCAGCCAATATTGTCCCCTTCATTTGCTGCAGGCAAGGATGCTATGAGAAGTGGTTATTGGTGGGACTGTGCAGACGCTATGACAACAGATGAATAGACACTGCAACAATTGCCAGACAGGAATATTCCCTTCCAGGTGGGGAACACTGAGTGGTCAAGGACGTTCAGCCAATGATCTTCGGACAAGCGTCCTCCAAGGGCAGCCTTCAAAATACACAACAACACAGAATCACCAAGCAGAAACTGATAGTTAAGTTCCTTACCCATGAAAATAACCTGAACAGTGATCTTGTGCACTATATGTAACCCCACTATTCTGCTTTGTATTTGTAAAATCTTTCTTACTGCCCTGTTTTGACACCATCACCTTTATAAATTGTTACGATCTTTCTACCTTAATTAGTTTGTACAGTTTTGGATAACTTGTTACTTTGGTTAGACACTCGGCATGCGACTCTTATGCTTATGTTATTCCAGCCATTTGGTTTGTCTTAAATGCCACTTTAGTTTTAATTTTTTGCAATTATCTCTGTCTCAATTAATTGGATTATAGGTCATCCCTTCATCTGCTATTCAGTTGTTGACATTTTACTCTCACTGACACTTTTGATCACCTGCAGAGGCTTATTATTCAGCCTGTTGACACTCCACTCACCTCATTTGTATGATCTGTTGATCTCTCTGCCTATTAGCTCTGTGCCTGTGTGGTTCTCTTCACTTCAACAAACAAAGGAACAACACTCTGTAAGCTGAGATAATGGGAACTGCAGATGCTGGAGAATTCCAAGATAATAAAATGTGAGGCTGGATGAACACAGCAGGCCAAGCAGCATCTCAGGAGCACAGAAGCTGACGTTTCGGGCCTAAACCCTTCATCAGAGAGGAGGGTCTGATGAAGGGTCTAGGCCCGAAACATCAGCTTCTGTGCTCCTGAGATGCTGCTTGGCCTGCTGTGTTCATCCAGCCTCACATTTTATTATCTTGGAACACTCTGTAAGCTTGTGATTTTACATAAGCCAGTTGGACTATAACCTAATTGACTGATTTATTGTCATGCATGCCCAAATACAGTAAAAGGCTTTCCTTCCAAGCAGAACAGGCAATTCATTGTAAGCAAAGGGTGCACAGATCAAAAAGACCTAGGCACAGACATAGAGGTTAAATCACACAGGGAGATCAACGTTAGCAAGATCAGTCATGTCATGTGACCTTTGTCCTTGCCCATAGAAGGCAGAGGGTAGAGATGGAAGGTTGTTTTTTGGGCTGGATGTCCATGAAGAATAGTGTTCCACAGGGATCCGTACTGGGATCTCCACACTGTGATATATATTTGATTAGATTACCTACAGTGTGGAAATAGGCCCTTCAGCCCTGCAAGTCCACACTACCTGTTGAAGCATCCCACCCAGACCTATCCCCCTATAACCCACAGACCCCTGAACACTACAGGCAATTTAGCATGGCCAATCCACCTAGCCTGCACATCTTTGGACTGTGGCAGGAAACCAGAGCACCTGGAGGAAACCCATGCAGACACATGGAGAATGTGCAAACTCCACACAGACAGTCGCTCAAGGTTGGAATTGAACCTGGGTCCCTGGCACTGTGAGGCTGCAGTGCTAACCACTGAGCCACCATGCCACCCCTAAATGACTTCGATGAAAGTGTAGATGCATGGGTTAGTAAGTTTGCAGACGATACAAAGATTGGTGGAGCTGTAGATAGTGTAGACAGTTATCGAAGGATACAGCGAGATATAGTGGGCAGAAACACCAGTCAGATACATTAGAGATATTTAAGTGATTCTTGGATAGACACATGGTTAATCGTGAAATATACGGTATGCAGGGTAGTTTGATCTTAGAGGAGGATAATAGGTCAGCACAATATCATGGGCTTAAGGGACTGTACTGTGCTGTACTGTTCTGTGGTCAATGTTCTATATAGATCAGTTGCAGATATGGGTGAAGAAATGGCAGATGGTGTTTAATCCATGTAAGTGTGAGGTGCTGCACTTCGGGAGATCAAATGTTAAGGAAGCATACCTAGTTAATGGCAAAACTCTGAACAGCATTGATGTACAGAGGATCTTCGGGTTCAAGTCCATAGCTCCCTGAAAGTGGCCCCGCAGGTAGTTAGGGTGATAAAGGCATACTTGCCTTTATCAGTTGGAAAATTAAGTACAAGATTCAGGATTTCATTTTGCAATTGTACAAAACTTTGGTTGGCTACACATACTGTGTTCAGTTCTAGTGCCACATCACAGAAAGGCTTTGGAGAGGGCGCAGAAAATGGCCTACAGGATGCTGCCTAGATTAGAGCGTATGAGATATGAAAAGAGGCTAGAAAAATTTGGGTTGTTTTCTCTAGAGCAGTAGTGGTTGAGGAAAGACTTGATAGAGGTCTATAAATTTATGAGATGCTTAGATAGGGTTGATGTTCTGAATCGTTCTCCTAGAGATGAAATTACCAAAAGTAGGGACAACGCATTTAAGGTGAGAGGGGTCAACTTCAAAGGAGATGTGAGGGGCAAGTTTTTTTTTTACGCGGAGTGGTAGAAATGTGAAATGCGCCGCCAGACGTGATGATGGAGGCAGATATGATATAGGCGCTGAAGGGACTTTTAGATGAGTGTATGAATATGCAAGAGATTGAGGGATAATAATCAAGGCAGGCAGGAGGGATTAGTTTAATTTGGTTTAAAGGCCCATTCCGGTGCTGTATATTTCCATACTCTGATATATTTAATTCCAGTACATTACCCCTTATAAAAACATGCATCGAAGTTCAGGACTCAACACAAAAAGTCTAGAATCAGTTGGATTTGTCAATTAAACTGTGAAATCACAGGAAGGTTGTGACTAATTGCATATGCAGAACTAATCCAGTAATGGCATTTTTGACAGTTAATGAGCTTATTCACTTTTTATGAAAATTCATGTATAATTTTAAAAAAATCCTAAAAGGCAATTTTCTTGATGTGAAGGTCACCTGATTTCCCCAAAGATGTCCTGGGAATTTATCCAAATGGGTGCCATGCCCCTCCAAAAGGATACCCCGATCTCCCTGAAAAACACTTCTCAAAGTTTGGCCTTTACCTCCCACATCTAATCTGCACACGTTGCAATTCGTACATCTGGGACACCAAAATTACATTGCATCTACCTCTGTGAAATACACGTTCACAAAATGGAATCTATTCTATTCTGCTCCTCTGAAGATAGTGGGTGCCATGGTTGGGGCAAAGACTTTGAATTTTCAACTATCTCCATTGTTGTGAAAATTCGGGTGTAGGTACAACAATTTCTTCAGAACATGAGTATCTCACTTAAGAGAGAGATGAGAAGGAATTTATTTTTTGAGGTTTAATAGTTTTTGGAATTGTCTTTCCCATGGAACTGTGGAGGCTGGTGAAACTAATATATTCAAGGCTGAAGTAAACGGGTATTTGATTGACAAGGGAATCAAGTGTAAGAGAGGACTGGCAGAAAAGTGACAGGAACACCTCAATCAGGTCAGCCAGCATCTTACTGAATGGTAGAGCAGGCTTAATAGGCCTAATGGCCTTTTCCTACTCGTTTTTCATGTTCTATTGGCAAAAAAAGAGTAAATATACAGTCTAATTTTAATTTACAGCCCATCTTCTATTAACCTATTGGTTATCTTTTAAATGCAAAAATGGTTACTGGCTACCTCCCACCCAGGCAATTTAGTTGCACACAACCAATTAAGTGATGAAACATTCTCCTCAACACCCCTTTCATCATCCTCCTTTAAAATTTTGTTCTATTTATTGATGTCTCTGGTAAAGAACATCAGTTCTTCTACCATTCTATCTAGTCCCCTCATAGTGTAATAAACCTGAATTTAATCTCCCCTCAGTCTCTTCCGTTCTAAAGAAAATACCTCCGGTGTATCCTATCTTTTCTTATATCTTAAATTCTACATTTCTGCCACCATCTTTGTAAATCTCCTTTATACTATCTATCATGTACATGCAGTGCAGTGAGCAGTGCTATACCCAACAGTGTAGATGTGCAGCCTAACTAATACTTTTCACAATTCTGACTAAAACTCACAGTTCTTGCATGTTTCAGCTAAAATTTTTTTTAAAAATCATATGCTTACTTAACCACCTTATGCAGCCTCATGATGTCTTCAATATTTGGTGTGCTTGAAGGTCCTCTGTTTCACCATGCTTCTCAGTACCCTACCATTAACTCTATATTCCCTTCCCATTTCTTGCTGCCTCCACCCTCCTTCCTTCAAAATTTCTGATTGTATGCCAGGCTCACTGGGTAGAAATTATACCCCACTATTCCCAGGATCATCTCAAATGTAAAATACTTAGACAAACTACTCAAAGTCCCCAATTTTTCTACAGATGAACACTGGATAAAAGAAAGCACTCCACAGGTGTCTGTGCTTAACAAGAAAACAATTGTCTATTACTAAAAGTTGTCTTTAACCAATGGCAATTAGAAGATATGAATTGATAATGTAACACTCTACAACCTTCCATGATTTGGTCACACCTTGGTGCCCTTTACTGTTGCTATGTGGTAGGGTTCCTCAGGGGAGGGGTCTTGGTGCTGCAGTCCTCCCACTTTCCAATGGGAATCTGAATGAGGGTGGAGCACAAAGGAGTCCCGTGTAATTGCAGATTGTGGTGGTTCATGGATTCACGGCCCAACGGTTTACTTTATAGTGCTGTGCAGTCTGTGGACTATGCATGTATGGGTGGTTGCAGCACGTTTTTAGCCATTTGAAAAATCTTTTATTGTATTTTTAGTTGCACCCATGTCTCTGATCTTTGAGCATGATGCAAATCGGAGGACGTCCTCATGTGTCTGTTCCTGGGCCTGGTCAAGCTAGCCATTGATGAGTCCAGGCAGCAGGCAGTGGAGAGTGTCATAATTGTCGATTGTCTGCTGCTCTTCTGTGGCCTGCTATCATGTCCAGGTGTCCTCAGGGAGGGAGCATGTGGTATTCACTCATGGTCTCATTGCTTTAAGAGACAGGCGGGCACTAAAGATGGAGTGCCGAATCTCTCTATCCAAATTTATTGTGAATTAGCCTTGTTTCTCTGTCCTTACCTCTTCCTTAGTTTTGCGTCTGCATTGCCCTTGCTGGAGTAACTGGAAACTTGGATGATTTAATAAATGAAAAATTTTGGATAATAAATGAAAAATATCATGGGTCATTTGGTGGTGTGGAAAATGCTGTTTAGTTGTGTATGATAACATTTCTGGATATGGAAAACATAATCCAACTTTGCAGGACAATTTTACACAAAGACTAATGTGTTAGGACTCTACGTTGGAGAATGGGTGGAATGCAGTGTCAGGGTCATGCAAGCAGACATAAGTCCTCTGGGGAGTGGTTACGTAGCAACTAGGCAATGCCCAGTGCCAACAGCATCCACTATGATCTATGTTCCCTGCCATCATTTTCCCGTTTATAAATGCAGCATATTTCTAGAAAATGGCAGGAATAATGGCCAGGGTGGACAAAGTAAGTGCCACTTTGTTGGCTGAAAGCGTTGGATCCATGTTTGTGAGACACCACAGCATTTCAGCAACAAAAAACATGAAGCAGCCATGTGCAAAGCACAGCTATGTGGGATTTGTAACTGGTTCACCACCGGTTTGTTATTCTTACGTAGTGAGCAGGGGTTTGCATGCTGATCAAAATCAATTTGCGGTATGCTATTGGTGCTTGCAAACTGAACTTGGACATCTCAGTAGTGTTGAGGTTATCAGCAATGATGGTATAAATAGCCAATGTTGGCTGTAGGGGAGCCAATAACTGTGCAAGTTCTAATGATCCTGTGTGAACCACACAATTTCAATCCCTCAACTAACGCTTAACTGCTGTAATAGTCTTCACTGAATGCAGTATGAATTTGAGAATTTAAAGTCAGTTTAGATTTAGATGCTATTGCACAGCAGATATTCCCTATTTGCAGATGTGTTGCTGACTCAGCTGGAACGACACTTTCACCAAGTTGCTGCATGTGCTGAGACTGACCGTGGATGTGTGATGCAGGCATGTCCCCTGTTATCCACGACCAGCATGTCTCTCAGTGTGTTCAAGCATGCTCACTCTCATTTGGAGTTTACACCATCGATGGCTGTGGTGAGGTTTAAGAAAATGTTTCACTCCTTCTGTGCCCGATTGAAGTCAAAGAGCAAAGAAAATTACAGCACAGGAACAGGCCCTTCGGCCCTCCAAGCCTGCACTGATCGAGATCCTCTGTCTAACCTGTCATCTATTTTCTAACGGTCTGTGTCCATTTGCTCCCTGCCCATCCATGTACCTGTCCAAATATCTCTTAAAAGTCGCTAACGTGTCTGCGTCTACCACCTCCGCTGGCAACGTGTTCCAGGCACCCACCACCCTCTGTGTAAAGAACTTTCCATGCATACCTCCCTTAAACTTTCCTCCTCTCACTTTGGACTCATGACCCCTAGTAATTGAGTCCCCCACTCTGGGGGAAAAAGCTTCTTGCTGTCCAAAGTCCGTTTCACTGAGAGTGATAGACATTGCTGCTGGTGACAAGTTGACTCTGCCTGAGAAGATGAAGACAGATGCTGGAGAAGGACAACTGACGGAAAGCCTTGGACCAGCAGCAGGCTTCCACAGAAGATGAGGACCAATGAGCTCAGGAAGGGGTTGCATCCACAGAGCCCGTCAAGAAGCATGGTAAGCTCAGGAAGCCCAGAGCATTTTGGCCCTGACCTCATCTTTTGGGGTGAGTGAGGCACAGTGCTAATGCCGGCTCCATTTCTCCCAGAAAAAAACAATTTTAGAATGTTGCTTGATGCTGGACGCTGGACGTTGGACTAGGACCTGGGAACAGGTTATGACCATCCTCTGCGGGTGGCAGTGAATGCCACTGTGGCACTAAATGTTTATGTAACTGGGTCCTTCAGGAATTAATGTGGGATATCTCAGTTGTGTACCTACAAATTATGTTTATGACACTATTACCATGCTAAACGGAAAAGATTTTAAACAAATTCAGTAACTCAAGACTGGGCATCCATTGCAGGCCATCAACAACAACAGAATTGTATTTTCACACAATCTGCAACTTCATGGCTTGGCATATCCTCCAGTCAACCATTACCATTAATTCAGGGGCTCAACCCTGGTTCAGTGGAGATTGCAGTAGGACATTCCCCGAGCAACACCAGGCATATCTAAAATTGAGGTTTCAATCAGGTGAAGCTGCCAGAGAGGACTGCTTGTGTGCTAAACAGAATAAGCAGCAAATATTAGACAGAGCTAAACAATCCTATAATTAACAGATCAAATCTAAGCTCTGCAGTCCTGCCACGTCCAGTTGTGAATGGTGGTGAAAAATTAAACAACTCACTGGTATCCACAAATATCCCCAACCTTGATGGAAGACCCTAACACGTCAGTGCAGAAGATAAGCTTTTGCATTCGCAGTAATCTTCAGCTGAAATGCCAATTGTATTATTCATCTCAATTTCCTCTCCTGGTCTCCAGCAATAAATACCAGTCTTCAGCCAATTCAATTGAGTTCCATACGTCATCAAGAAGTGATTTGAAGCGCTGGATACTGCAAAGACGATGGGCTGTGACAGCATTCTGAAATATTTCTGAAGACTTCTGTTCAAGCACTTCTAGTACAGTTACAACATTGGCATCTATTTGACAATGTGAAATATATTGCCCAGGTTTGCCCTTTGTCTAAAAAACAGGAAAAATTCAACTCAGCCAATTACTGCTCCGTCGGTCAACTCCTGATTATTGATAAAGTGACGGAAGATGTACCAACAGTGATATCAAACAGCACCTGCTCAGTGATGTCTGATTCGGGCTCTACCAGGTCTATTCAGTTTCTAACCACATTACAGATATTGATCAAACATGGGCAAATAAAGCTAAATTTCACAACTGAGGTGAGAGAAACAGTCTTTGATATCAAGATTATATTTGACTGAATGTGGCATCAAGGAGCCCCAGCAACACTGGAATCAATAGTTCAGGGAGTAGACTCTTCATTATTTGGAGTCTTACATTGCACAAAGGAAGATGGTTGTGTTTGTTGCAAGTATGCCATCTCAGCTCCAAGGCATCTTTGCAGGAATTCCTCAGAGTTGTGTCCTAGGCCCAACAATCTTCAGCTTCTTCATCCATGACATTCCCAGCAGCATAACATCAGATGCAGGAACATTCACTCATGATATTCAGCACCATCCATGATCCCTCAGATACTGAAGCGGTCCATGGTCAAATGCAATAATGTCTGGACAATATTCAGATCTACATTGACAATTGGAAAGCAGCATTCATGCCAAGTAACTGAACATTGTCGTGTCAATGTTTCAATAATTGCACGGAGGCTGATATCCTTTCACCAGTTCACCCTTTATTTACCTGTGAACAGTACACTGGCTGTAGCCAGCCTGCTTGGAGTCAGTTCCCTCAATTGAGGAGGTTCCAGAATTGGTCAGCCAGGGCTTTCCTGATTGGCCCAGATTAACATTCTTGATCAAGAATCTTGTAGTCAACGTGATCCACCTGGTTCCAATCACTACAGATGTCATCCCTAACATCACGGAAGTTAACAGCAACAATTTAAAAAAAAATGAATGCTAGCCAAAATCGAGTCATAGTTTGTGAAACTTGCAGGCATTCTGTGAGAGGTGGAGACTGTTGATTTATCATCTGCCATATAAATATTACAATAGACTCTAACCATGAAACTTACTATTGCATTCAATAATGTAGGTCGAGGATTGATGGGGCCCTGTTTGATGTCATGAATTGCTCACTCACTCAGAGCTACACCAAGTTGTTTGAGGTTGAAGCACATTGAATGGTGGAGGCTAGGCACTCATAATTGGGGTGCTGCATTTCTCTGTGTGGAGGAGTACATGCAGAGCTCATCTGCAGAGCAAGTCACCACGAGCTGTTGCCTGAACCATTAACCTGTTTTCTCCTCTTAACATAAATTGTTATCAGCAAGGGTCATGCGCTCAGTTGTTGATGAAATGTTGATTGCTGCGGCTACCTTCATAAGTTACATTTCATCATCATCATCATAGAATCCCCACAATGTAGAAGCAGTCCATTTGCCTTCTAGTCCACACTGACCCTCCAAAGAGCACCCCAGCCAGACCCTCCCCCTACTCGAGCCCTGTAACTGTGCATTTCCCATGGCTAATCCACCAAGTCTGCACATCCCTGGGCACTATGGACAATTTAGCATGGCCAATCTATCTAACTTGCACAGCTTTGGACTGTGGGAAGAAACTGGAACACCCCAGGGAAACCCACACAGACACAGGGAGATTGTGCAAACTCTACACAGACAGTTGCCCAAGGGTGGAATCAAACCAGGTCCCTGGCACTGTGAGACAGCAGTGCTAACCACTGAGCCACTGGGCTGCACTCTGTGCCACACAAATGACAGGCAATGACCATCTTTGATGAGAGGTGATGAAATCTGTCCCTTTATATTCAATGGTGTTACCATCACCAAAACCTCCACTATCAACATGCTGGGGAGTACCATTGACCAAAAACTCAACTGACTCCCCTTATAAATCCAATGACTACAAAATCAGGTCAGAGGCTAAGGATATGCAGCAATTCACTCAGCTCCTAACTCCCCAAAACCTGTCTAGCATTTACAAGGCATAATTCTAGAGTTTGATGGAATACTCTTAACTTGCTTAGATGCATAGGGCTCCAACATCACTCAAGAAGCTTGATACCATCCAGAACAAAGGAGCCACTTGATTAGCACCACATCCATAAGCATCAACTCCTGTCACGGATGTTCATTAGCAGCAATGCATACTTTGTACAAAATGCACTGGAGAAATTTGTCAGTTCCATCCATAAGGACAACTGCATTAGGTACTTGGAACACCACCACCAGCGAGATCCCCTCCAAGTCCTGCACCATTTTAACTTGGAAATATTTCGGTTTCATTCACTGTCTCTGGGTCAAAATCCTCGTTTAGAGGGCAGCACGGTGGATCAGTGGTTAGCACTGCAGCCTCACAGTGCCAGGACCCCGGTTCGATTCCAGCCTCGGGTGACTGTCTGTGCGGAGTTTGCACATTCTCCCCGTGTCTGTGTGGGTTTCCTCCATGTGCTCTGGTTTCCTCCCACAGTCCAAAGATGTGCAGGCTAGGTGGATCGGCCATGCTAAATTTCCCATGGTATTCAGGGATGTGTGGATTTTAGGGGGATGGGACTGGGTGGGATGCTCCAAGGGGCAGCGTGGACTTGTTGGGTCTAAGGGCCTGTTTCCACACTGTACAGAATCTAATCTTATCGCATGTTGGGTTTACCTACAGCACATGGACTTCAGAGGTTCAAGAAGACAGCTCACTACAATGCTGTCAAGGGCAACTAGTGATGGGCAATAAATGTTGGCTAGCTAGCGAGTACCACGTCTCACAAGAGTATTAACAACAAAAGAAGGGGATGATCGATACAAGACACCAGGACTGACAACAAACCCAGGAGCAGCTGCAGACCATCATGGAGCCCAAGGAGCATCCAGCTCAGACAGAAGTCACGGGTACAGGACCCCTCAAGTTGTCCAGACTCCACAGAAGGATCAGAGATTCTCTTACTCATTTCTTGAGTCTGAGTGAGGTATAATGCCAATGTAGGCTGCATATGTCCCAGGGTGTTGTGATGGAACTGCGCTGGATTCTCAACCTGAGGGTTGCAGGAGTGGAAGGCCACCTCTACTTTCCTGCTGACTGTGAGGGTGACAGCCGCTTTGAGATTCTGTGCAACTTTCTCTTTCCAGGGAGCAACAGATCATATATGTGGGACCTAACAGTCATGCAACTGCAAATGCATTAGTGCAGTGACTGATAATTTCAGGCCAAGATACTTCATTTCAGATGATGCAATCAGTGCTGTATCCCAGGCAGCAGGATTCAGAAATGTAGCTTGCTTCACCAGGTGTGTGGTGCCATTGAATATACACATAAGTAACAAAGATAGTCATATCACAATACAGCAGAGTGCATCAGTAGGAAGGGTTTACATTTGATTAACGTGCAAGTGATTAGTAATCAGCATTACTACTTCATAGGGGTGTTTGCCCACTACTCTGGCAGCTGCCACAACTCCTACATCCTAGAACACACTCATGTACCCGGTGTATATAAGGGTTCAAGTGCCTTCTGCTATAGTCTGGAAAGATTACAGAGCATTATCCTGGCATGCTATGCTCTGTACTTTTAGAGCAGGCAACAAGGCAATGTGATAGATATTGAGGAGCTGTTAAAACAGGAGCACTATCCCAAGGAGGAGAAAATGGATGTTGGTGAGGCAGAAGCTGTCCTTGTATATGACAGAGTTCAGCTGCTAAAAGACAGACCAGGATTTGATTGACAGAGGATAAAAGCCAAGTGCAACTGACCATCATCTAGTGTTCAAAAGTCATTGGTCATCGTACCAGCATTTTGTTTGTGCTGTGTGGTGAACTGCAACCCCTCTCAATTTTGTTTGTATTCACTTTTGCTGACTGTTTATAGAATCTCATGTTTGGAACAGGCCAATTGCTTGCTTGTATGTGATGTTTGCTGATTAGACAATCACAACATGTTGGATCTACATTGGGCTTGGGAGCAGAGTAGAGGTGACCTTGAAAGGATGTTTAGATGAGATTTAACTATGGACCAGGTAAACCACCTCCAGTGTCACAACGATGCCACCGGAAAACTGAAGGAACAGCACCTCATATTCTGCCTTGGAACCCTTCAACCCAATGGTCTCAATGTGGACTTCATGAGCTTCAAAATCTCCCCACCCCGACCTCATCCAAAGACCAGCACCCGCCCCCCCATCCCCATCTCCTTGACCTGTCCGTCTTCTCTCCCACCTATCCGTTCCTCCCACCTCACTGACCAACCTCCACCCCCACTTCCTACCTACACTCACCTATGAGCTTCATCCCCACCTCCTTGATCTGTCTGTCTTCCCTCCCACCTACCTACCTACCTCTCCCTCCTCACTGACCAACCCCCATCTGAACTCCCTCCCTACACTCACCTACAGTGGCTCCATACCTGGCTCCTTGAGCTGTCCGGCTTCTCTCCACCTATCTGATCTGTTGTCCACCCTCTATCATCACCTCCCCGTCTCTCTATTTATTTCAGAACCTCCTTCCCCACCTCCATTTCTGAAGAAGAGTCCAGACCTGAAATGTCAGCTTTCCGGCTCCTCTGATGCTGCTTGGCCTGCTGTGTTCATCCAGCTCCACACCTTATTATCTCAGATTCTCCAGCATTGGCGGTTCTGACTATCCCCAAAATGTGTAGTCTGGTGGTTAAGCACTGACTAGGTTGACAGCACATACTCCTGTGAGGGACTATAAGCAAAGCCAACTATGTGTTGTGAGCAGTGTACCTTTATGACTGTATTATGTTGTTGTGAGAGGCAATATATGTTGCCAATGCATGCGTAGATGTACAGCAGGCTTTCAAAGGTGATGTTGTTGCAAGAGACGATGAGCTTTCGCAGATGCCTGTTGAATAGTGAGTCATTGTGCATCATAAGATGGGGCTAGAAATAAGTGAAGGGAGGCATTTAATGAGACGAGTTTGGTAAGAAAGAACGTGAAATTTCTTGAGGTGATAATTCCTCCAAAAAATTTGGACTGAGCTAACATTCTGTACTATGTAATTCTTTGCATAAGCTATTAGCTTATTTGGCTGTTTTTTTTTCTCTGAATTGCACAGAATTTCAGAAGTTTTTTCTAATGAAGGCCCGAAACATCTGCTTTTGTGCTCCTGAGATGCTGCTTGGCCTGCTGTGTTCATCCAGCTCCACAGTTTGCTGTCTCGAAGGTTGAATCTTACTGTGGTTACAGTAATTTGGGCTATGGGAAAGATGTGTGGCAGAATTAGGTCTCATATGTGGTATGGCCTATCTTGATATTGCTTCATCGTTTGTGCTTCTCACAAATGACCTGATAGATTTTTGCTAAACAGTTGGTATGATGCCAACTAATGGGGATTAGCATTTATTAAATGTTTTGTTAATGTCACAACTTACCACGTTAGAATTCAGACTCCTATCCTACTGAATTTGCCAGAAATGGTTGAAGTGGGAAAACAAGAAAACCAGATTGGGTTAACAAGGTGTAGAGCTGGATGAACACAGCAGGGCAAGCAGCATCAGAGGAACAGGAAGGCTGACATTTTGGCCTAGACCCTTCTTCAGAGATGGGGAGGGGAAGGGGGTTCTGAAATAAATAGGGAGAGAGGGGGAGGTGGATCGAAGATGGACAGTGGACAAGATGGGTGGAGATGAGACAGACAGATCAAAGAGGTGGGGATGAAGCCAGTAAAGGTGAGTGTGGGTGGGGAGGTAGGGAGGAGATCGGTCAGTCCAAGGAGGACAGACAGGTCAAGGCGGGGGTGTATGAGGTTAATAGGTAGGAGATGGGGGTGGGACTTGAGGCAAGAGGAGGGGATAGGTGAGAGGAAGGACAGGTTAGGGAGGCAGGGACAAGTTGGGCTGGTTTTGGAATGTGGTAGGGGTAGGGGAGAGTTTGAAGCTTGTGACGTCTACATTGATACCATTGGCAGGGTTCTCAAGTGGAATATGAGGTGCTGTTCCTGCAACCTTTGGATGGCATTGTTGTGGCACTGCAGGAGGCCCAGATGGACATGATGTCTGAGGAATGGGAGAGGGAGTTGAAATGGTTTGTGACTGGGAGGTGCAGTTGTTTAGTGCGAACCAAGCATAGGTGGTCTGCAAAGCGGTCCCCAAGCCTCTGCTTGGTTTCCCTGATATAGAGGATTGGGTACCTGGCTGATTCAGCCTGCAGCTTGCTCTGAACTTGTCTGTTGCGCTGAATGTTACAGCTGCATTAATAATCCTCCCCCCCCCCCCCCACTTCTTTGAACTGTCAACTGGCCTCTTTTGTGGATTCTCACAAGTGGCAATCCACAAGTGTATTTGGGAGCCCTTCACAAGAAAGCAATTCAGATGCCCAGTTCATCATGGACTCAGAGAGTCAAGGTGCCCAAGATATTGAATTTCCCTGGATTTCCCTCAGCCACAAGATAAATGAATGCACACATGTGGTGCTTGGAGCGCCTTGCCAGCATCCTGAACATGAAGGGATTTTACTTGCTAGCTGTCTAGTTTGCCTGTTGCCATAAGCAAAAATTCCTGCAGAGGTGTGTGTGTGTTTGCTGTCCAGGAAAATGGCGCACTTACATTTTGTACAAATCTCAGGTTTCTCAAATGATTCCACCCACTACCCACATAGCCTTTCCCTAACACCACCGTCAGCAGCTTAACACCAGCACTGACCCATTGGTGACAAGGAGTGCCTCCAGAAGGTCTGGCTAGTAAACCCAGTGTGCAACCCTCAGACTCATGTGGAACGTAACAGTGCACTGCATGCATCCACTGGGGTCATCATTGATCAGGCAGTTGCTCTTCTGAAGATGCAGTTCCAACGCATTGATGGCATTAGAGAAGCACTGCATTTATAGAGTCTTCAGAACAATGATTGTTTGCACAACTTAGCTTGACTATGCTTTGCACCATTTCCATCTGTATTATTAAACTCCAATTTTGTTGCTGGCCAAAGAATTAGGATAGTGCTGCAGCTTTTGGTTAATAGTATTCAGGGAAGAAGAAAATCTGATAATGGGAATCATTAATGGGCGGCTCAGTTACTCAGTATTTAGCACTGCTGCCTGACAGAACCAGGGACCTGGTTCGATTCTACATTTGTGAGATGGCCTGTGTGTTTACATGTTTTCCCCATGTCTGCTGGGGTTTCTTGTAGGTGCTCTGGTGTACTCTCACATTCAAGAGGTTTGCAGGTTAGATAGATTGACCATGCTGAAATTGTCCATGTGCAGACTAGATGGATTAACCATGGGAGATGTAGGGTTACAGGTATAGGGTAGAGTGGTTGGACTGGGCAGTTTGCTCTTTGGAGGGTTGTTGCGGACCTGATAGGCCAAATGGCCTGTTTCCATGGTGTAGGAATTCTATGATTCTGTGATTTGAAATGACTGACAAAGAATTTGTTTTGCACAAAGCAGCCCATATAATAACAAGGCCTGGAATGTAGGTGTAGGTGAATGACATAGAAAAAGATGTTCAGGTTTTAAAAATATTGAATTCACTATTGAGTCCTGAAGGTTGCAGGGTCCCCAAGTGGAAAATGAGGTTCTGTTTTTTCAGCTTGCACTGAGCCTTGCTGCAGGCCTGAGACGGAAATGTTGGCTAGGGAATGTGGTCGCGTGTTGAAGCAGAAGGTAACTGGAAGCTCGGGGTCATTTTTGGAGAAAGAATGTAGGTGTTTCACAAAGCCTGCAGTTTGACTCTTCAGTGTAAAGGAGGACCATATTGTGAGCAGTGAATGCTGCAGACAGTTTCAGCAGGAGCCAGAACCTCCCACAAGCCCCCCAAAAATTGGCTTTTTACCTGTACACTCATTTATAAGAGCTTTAAAGAATGCAATCACATGAAGAAATCTGACCATTTCTGAAGCGGAAGGGCCTCCTGCTTTTTGAGATCACTCTTCCACTTCACCCTAGAATAAAAAATGCCACCCACAGAATAATTTAGATTGGAACTTAGAATCATCCATTAGACTGGAAGTTAATTTGAGCTTATCAAATCCATTTACTAGCTAGGGAGCTGAAATATATTTCCCCTGTTGAAAAAAAAGCAATAAGGGTGGTTACTGGCATTAAATAGTGAATTCATATGCATCAAGCTCACTTGGCCTCACACGAATGTAAAAATTTCAAGCATACCAGTCAAGCTGAGGTACTGTTTCCCTTTTCCCAGACAACTAGTGAAATCAAGAAGGCAACCACATGGCTATTAAATCTATAAAGCAGTTGAAAAATTTGTACTGACATGACTGGGAAAAGTCCTGACTGGCTTGCAGTCAGCAACATAATGAAGCAGACTGGAAAAAGTGGTGTGATGTCAGGTGAAAAAGACAGGAAAATCAGTAATAAGATGTTGAGTGAGATGAACACAGCAGACCAGGCAGAATCTGTGGAGGAGAAAAGCTGACATTTTGGGTCTGGACTCTGCTCCAGAAAATTCAGACCTGAAGCGTCAGCTTTCCTGCTCCTCTGATGTTGTGCTCATCCACCTCGACACCTTGTTACCTCAGACTCCAGCATTGGCAGTTCCTACTATCTCTAACCCCCAGGAAAGCCAATAAGTTGTTGACTGGTATTGGATTGGAAAGTTTTGAAAGCTGGAAAATCAAACCAAACATTGGGCCCGATTCAAATGCTTGCTTATCAGGAATGAGTGTCTGTTCTTGAAACCTGTTCTATTCTCAGATCTTAATATAATATTCACATTGAAGGTAAAGTTACCGCAATACATAAAAATAATCCAATAAGTCAATGAAATAACTAAATAATTAATTGAAAACTCGTTAAAAATGGCTGTACAAGTGATGCTTGAATATTTGAAGTTTGAGAAGCTTTGGCTCACATTTATGAACTGAAGACTGAACTACGGGGACAGTTGTGCATCAACAAAGGAGCCAGTTACCTAGATTGTTTGTATCAGGAGGCAGTCACAAATCTTGTAGAACATAGATCAGCACAGGAATAGGCCCTTTGGCCCACCATATATATACAAAGCAGATTAACTACTGGTACAAATTGAGAGTAACAAGTATGATTAATTTAGTGGTCATAACTGAGAGCTGCAAAAAGACCCAGACTGGGACCTGAATATTGAAAAACCTTTAGAAAAGGCAGGAGATAGCAGTATGACAGGAGATGTGGTATACTGTATCCGCTGTTCTAGATGTGGCCTCCTCTACATCGGGGAAACCGTGGAGGCTTGGGGACCACTTTGTTGAACATCTATGCTCAGTTTGCAATAAACAACTGCGCTTCCCAGTCATGAACCATTTCAACTCCCCCTCTCACTCCTTAGACGACATGTCCATCCTGGGCCTCCTGCAGTGCCACAACAGTGTCACCCGAAGATTGCAGGAGCAGGATCTCATGTTTTGCTTGGGAACCCTGCCACTCACTAGTATCAATGTGGACTTCACAAGTTTCAAAATCTCCCCTCCACCAACCGCATCCCAAATCAAGCCCAAGCAGCTCGTCCCCACCTCCCTCACCTGTCTTTCCTCCCACCTATCCCCTCCTCTAACCTCAAGTCCCACCCCCATTTCGTACCTACTAATCTCACCCCGCCCCCTTGACCTTTCCATCCTCCCTGCACTGACCTATCCCCTCCCTAACTCCCCACCTAAATTCACCTTTCCTGGTTCCACCCCTGCCTCTCTTACCTGTCTGTCCCCTCTCCACCTATCTTTTCCTTTATCCATCTTCTACCCGCCACCCCCTCTATCTATTTATTCCAGAATGCCCTCCCCCATTTCTGAAGCAGGGTCCAGGGCTGAAACATCAGCTTTCCCGCTCCTCTGATGCTGCTTGGCCCGCTCTGTTAATCCAGCTCTACACCTTTTTATTTGAGAAAAGACAGGAAGCTAGAAAGGATGGAGGAGTGGCTGTGTTATTTAAAGATGATGTTAATTCAGTAGAAGGGCATTGCCTAAATTCAGAAGACTATGATCAAGAAGCAGTCAATGATGAGGAGTGATATGGCAAGAGGTCACTTGTGGCAGTTTTGTACAGGCCTCCTGAGAGTAATCACATAGTAAGAAATAATGCGAGCTTATCTAAAGTGGACAGTAATTATCATGGGGGATTTTAGATATTTTACATATATATTAATGGAAAAGTCAAATAAGTAAAAGACATTCTCGATAAAGAATTCATCCTGTGTTTTCAGGACAATTTCTTAGACCAGTATGTTATCGGGCCAACCAGAGAGCAGATCACACTGGACCTGGTTTTGACTGATGAGAGAGGAAAAATTATTGACCTCGTGAAAGTCCCTCTGGGTAACTGCAACCATAATATGATTGAAGTTCAGATGCAATTTAAGGGAGAGAAGTGAGAGTCCAGGATTACTGTTCTGAGTTTAAGAAAAGGCAATTATAAGGGCATGAAAGCAGAACTAGCAAACATGAACTGTCTATTTAGGTTAAGGGATAGATCAATGGAGATGCAATGGCAAACCTTTCAGGAAATATTCCAGAAAGGACAGAATAGACATATTCCAACAAGTTAAAGAAGTTCTTCAAAATAGCCCTGCCGTCCACAGTTTACTAAGAAAGTCAAACATAATCTAAAACTCAAAGAAAAGACGTATAATGATGCAAAGAGAGATAATGGGAACTGCAGATGCTGGAGAATCCAAGATAATAAAGTGTGAAGCTGGATGAACACAGCAGGCCAACCCGAAACGTCAGCTTTTGTGCTCCTGAGATGCTGCTTGGTCTGCTGTGTTCATCCAGCTTCACACTTTATTATCTATAATGATGCAAAGATAGGTTGCAAATCAGAAGATTGAACTGAATATAAGCAGCAAAGAATGACTGAAAAGTTATTAAAGAAAGAAAAATTAGAGGAAGTGAGAATATAAAAACATATGAAAAGTTTCTTCACATATTTAGACAAAGAGTTAATAAAGTGAGTTAAGTCCTACAGAAAATGAGTCTAAAGAATGGGTAGTAGAGAATAAAGAGATAGCAGATGAACTGAACAGATATTTTGCTTTGCTCTTTACTAAAGAAGACACAAATAACTTCTTGAAAATAGTTGGAAATCAGGAATCGAAAAGAGGGGGGGAGCTCAAGAAAATGACAACTACTTGGAGTATAGTACTGAGTGAATTAATGGAACTATGAGTTGATAAGCTTCATGTCCTGATGGATATCATCCTAAAGTCTTCAAAGAAGTAGCTGGTTAGATAGTTGATATTTCGTTTATAATTTTACAGATCTCATGATATTTGGGGAAGGTTCCTTTAGATTGTAAATTAGGTATTGTATTTAAAAAATGCATTATTTAAAAAAGGGAGGGAGACAGAAAGCAGGAAACTACGGGCCAGTTAGTTTAATATTTGTCATACGAAAAATGTTAAGGACATTAGAACAGGGTATTTGGAAATGTTCAAGCCAATCAGGCAGAGGCTACATAGTTTTGTCAAGGGAAAAATCATGTTTGACGAATTTATTGGAGTTCTTTCAAAAAGTAACTTCTGCCGTAGCTAAAGGGAAACCAGTGGATGTTTAGACTTTGAGAAGGCATTTGATAAAGTGCCACATCATAGTTATTATAGCAAACAAAGTCATTGTGTGGGATGAAACATATTGGCATGGATAGAAAATTGGCTGGCTAACAGAAACAGAGAGCAGGAATAACTGGGTCTTTTTCAGACAGGCAGAATATCATGAGTGGTGTGCCACAGGCGTTGGTACTTTCGCTTCAATTTTCTACAGCATGTATAAATAATCTGGATGAAGGGATCAGAGGTGTTGCAACTAAATTTGCTGATGATGCAAAGATGGATCAGAAGCGAGTTGTGAAAAGGAGATGAGCCTAAAAAGTGACATAGATAAGCTAAGTGAGGGGGCAAAATCATCAATGGGAATACAATATGAGAATGTAGAAAATTGTCCGTTTTATCAAAAAGAAGGAAAAAAAGCATGTTGTCTAGATGGTGCGAGGACACAGCTCTGAAATGCAGAGAGATTTGAGTGTCCTCGTCAAGAATTGCAGAAGGCTGTTACACAGATACAACAAGTAATCAGTAAAGCTAACAGAATGTTACTTCTTTCTGTGAGGAAAATTTATAAGCAAGAATAGAGAGGTTGAGTTTCCCCTCATAACAGGGCATTGGTGAGACTGCAACTAGAGTATTTTTCACAGTATTTATAATCATACTTATGGAAGGATGTTGAGACTTTGCAATTCAGAGAAGGTTTACTTGAATGGCTGGATTGTCTTCGGAGAAAAGGATTAACAAGGTGGGGCTGTATCCTCTGAGTTTAGAAAAATTGGAGGTGACTTAATTGGAAATGTAATATCCTGATGATATCATTGACTAGGTTGATGTTGAAAGGACAATTCCTCTTGTGGGAAAATCTAGAGTGATGGGCCATAGATAAAAAAAAGTTTTAAAATAGTGCTATTTAAAACAGAGATCAGAATTTTTTAAACTCTAAGTATTGTTTGTCTTTGGAATTTATTTATTCAAAAGAGAGAATCTCTTGCAGAAGTGGATGCTGAATTTTAAAAGATGTTTGAGGCCCGGGTCAATAGATTACTGATTATTATACTGATTGTAACAAGGGCCAGGTGGATCGCATTGAGTATGACATCCCTGATTGGTGTTGTTAACCCAGGCTAATTAAGGACCCCTGGCTGACAGATGTGAAAATGAGTCTGAGATTTTCCCTACTGGAGTCACAGGGTCTGAGCTATCTGGTCAGAGTCCAAGTACTGCGCACGTGTAATAAAGTGAGACTTGCTGATGGTGCACCAGCCTCTATGGCATCATATCACTTGCCAGAAAATTCTCTCACAACAGTTATCTTTGAATTGGGGTAAGCATTTCTGGCATCATAACTTTATTTGGGATACTTGGCTCATTCATTACTGGTGTAGAAGACTGGGCCTAGTGTATGGGAAGAATGTTGTTTTTTTTTTGGGCAGATGACATTGGTGCAGATGGAAAGCAATAAGTAATTCTTTTGGCTGCTTGCAGGCCCACAACATTTTTTGGTTATTAGGAACCTTACTTTTCATTAGGCAGCAGATATTAAAACCATACACAAGTTTATAGATTTAATTAAGGAATATTATGACCCCCAAGCCTTTAATTCTGAGATGCTATCAGTTTCATTTGGTAGTTCAAAAACCTGGGAATCTGTACTGGTATTTTTAATGAGGTTAAGACAATTGACAGAGGCATGCGATTTTTGGTTGATCCTGAATGAAATACAAAGAGACAATTTGGCACGTGGGATTAATGTCATACCTGTGTAAAAGCACCTACTTGCTGAAGCTCAGATGGGCTTCAAACTGGCATACAGCTGGCTTTGTCATTAGAAAATGTGGCCATGTAGCACCTGAGTTACAGGGTGTCCTGCTGAAATTGGACACCCTCACCTATCTGACTGAACTTGAAGAACAGCACTTGAATGTAGGCATTTGCAGAGCCTCACTCAGAACATATCTGAGCGGAGGGACCTTAAGTCAGCCCACAACTAAAACCCTAAACAAAGGCAAGCCTCGGTCAAGCGACAAAAATGTTCGTCAGGATCCAGTCTAGCAAGCCATTGTCGTTGGTGCCGGTAAGAAAACTTGAGACAACAATGGAGTCCTACGAGGCCTGACTTTAGTAAGAGAACTCATAAGCTGGTACCTAAGAGCGAGCGCGCACACACTGGAAAACCCATCTATGTGGTTTGGAACAGTTAACTTGCTCACTAACATCCAAATCAGAACCAGTCAAAATAAATGTCTGGTTAAATGGTCACCCAGTTCTAATGGAGGTCAATACTGGTGCAACTGTATCAGTGATTACTGAGCTAATCTTTAACAAGATTTGCTCTGGACCTTAATTCTTAAGTTTACATAAGACCTCAGCCAGAGTGAGAGCAAATACCAGGGAACTATTAGCGATTAAGGGTTCAGTTCCAGTTTCTGATGAGAAGAAATTGATGCTGTTACCACTGACAGTAAAAGGCTCGAGTCCAAGGTTGATGAGGCAGAATTGGTTGACAAATTTTGAGCCATGCAAGAAGAATCTTTTTCAATTTGAAAGTGGCTGCCTGAGCGAAGTACTAATTAAATATCGGGAGGTTTTTCAGACTAGGGTCTAGCAAAGGAACTGAGGTTACCTTTAAATTCTGACCAGGAAGCAAATCTATGATTTTGCTAGGTTTATATCTACATACAAAAGTCGAGGCAGAATCAGGAGGCTGGAAAGTGAAGGAATCATCAAACCAGTACAGTTTGCAGAATGGGCAGCACTGGTCATACTGATTGTGAAGCCTGATAGCTCAATTAGTTTTTGTGGATACTTTAAGCAAATAGTAAACCACTTCTCTAGTTGAGGACTGTATAAAGATAAAAGGGAAGAAGTATAACATAGCAAAGATGAGTGGGAAACCGGAGGACTGGGAAGCTTGTAAAGAGCAACAGAAGATAACTAAAAAGGCAATACGCAGAGGAAAAAATGAGGGTAACAAGGAAAACTGGACAAAAATATAAAGGAGGATAGTAAAAGCTTTCTTAAGTCTGTGAAAAGAGGAAAAAAAATGGTTAAGACTAAAATTGGGCCCTTGAAGACAGAAACGGGTGAACCTACTATGGGGAACAAGGAAATGGCAGAAGATTTGAACAGGTACTTTGGATCTGTCTTCACGCGGGAAGACACAAGCAATCTCCCAGATGTAATCATGGCTGAAGGACCTAGGGCAATGGATGATCTGAAGGGAATTTGTATTAGGCAGGAAATGGTGTTGGATAGACTGTTAGGTCTGAAGGCTGGAAAGTCCCTGGGACCTGATGGTCTGCATCCCAGGGTACTTAAGGAGGTGGCTCAACGTATCGTGGATGCATTGGTAATTATTTTCCAATGTTCTATAGATTCAAGATCAGTTCCTGCAGATTGGAGGGTGGCTAATGTTGTCCCACTTTTCAAGAAAGGAGGGAGAGAGAAAACAGGGAATTGTAGACTGGTTAGCCTGAAGTCAGTGGTGGGAAAGATGCTGGAGTCAATTATAAAATATGAAATTACGACTCATCTAGATAGCATTAACAGGATAGGTCAGAGTCAGCATGGATTTAAGAAGGGGAAATCGTGCTTGACTAATCTTCTGGAATTTTTTGAGGATGTAACTATGAAGATGGACAAGGGAGATCCAGTGGATGTAGTGTACCTGGACTTTCAGAAAGCCTTTGATAAAGTCCCGCATAGGAGATTGGTGAGCAAAATTAGGTCACATGGTATTGGGGGCAAAATACTGACTTGGATTGAAAATTGCCTGGCTGACAGGAAGCAAAGAGTAGTGATAAATGGGTCCCTTTCGGAATGGCAAGCGGTGACCAGTGGGGTACCACAAGGTTTGGTGCTGGGACCGCAGCTGTTTACAATATACATTAATGATATAGACGAAGGCATTAAAAGTAATATTTGCAAATTTGCTGATGACACAAAGCTGGGTGGCAGTGTGAAATGTGAAGAGGATGTTATGAGAATACAGGGTGACTTGGACAGGCTAGGTGAGTGGCTGGATGCATGGCAGATGAAGTTTAATGTGTATAAATGTATGGTTATCCACTTTGGTGGCAAAAACAGGAAGGCAGGTTACTATCTAAATGGAGTCGTTAGGTAAAGGGGAAGTACAATGAGATGTAAGTGTTCTTGTACATCAGTAGATGAAAGCAAGCATGCAGGTACAGCAGACAGTGAAGAAAACTAATGGCATGCTGGCCTGCACAACAAGAGGAATTGAGCATCGAAGCAAAGAGGTCCTTCTGCAGCTGTACAGGGCCCTGGTGAGACCGCAGCAACTCATATTCCGCCTGGGAACCCTGCAGCCTAATGGTATCAATGCGGACTTCACCAGTTTCAAAATCTCCCCTTCCCCCACCGCATCCCTAAACGAGCCCAGTTTGTCCCCTCCCCCCACTGCACCACACAACCAGCCCAGCTCTTCCCCTCCACCCACTGCATCCCAAAACCAGCCCAGCCTGTCTCTGCTTCCCTAAGCTGTTCTTCCTCTCAACCATCCCTTCCTCCCACCTCAAGCTGCACCTCCATTTCCTACCTACCACCTCATCCTGCCTCCTTGACCTGTCCGTCTTCCCTGGACTGACCTATCCCCTCCCTACCTCCCCACCTATACTCTCCTCTCTACCTATCTTGTTTTCTTTCCATCTTCAGTCTGCCTCCCCCTCTCTCCCTATTTATTCCAATTCCCTCTCCCAATCCCCCTCTCTGAAGGGTCTAGGCCTGAAACGTCAGCTTTTGCGCTCCTGAGATGCTGCTTGGCCTGCTGTGTTCATTCAGCTCCTCACTTTGTTAACTTGGATTCTCCAGCATCTGCAGTTCCCATTATCACAGGAGATGTCACCCTGTTGGGAGCTTTTTAAAGGCCTCTGAAAAGTTTCAGAGATGTAGCTGAAAGGATTGCAGAGATGATTCTGGATAGGAGTGAAAGTAACAGGGTAGTTAGGGGGTCTTTAACTTTGCAAATTTTGACTGGAGATGCTTTATTTCAAGTACTTTAGATGGGTCAGCTTTTGTGCAATGTGTGCAGGAGGGTTTCCTGACACAGTATATAGATAGGCCAACAAGAGGCGAGGCCACATTGGATTTGATACTGGGTAATGAACCAGACCAGGTGTTAGAGTTGGAGGTAGGTGAGCACATCTGTGATAGTGACCTCTATTCGGTTATGTTTACTTTAGCAATGCAAAGGGATAGGTATATACCGCAAGGCAAGAGTTATTACAAGGGGAAAGGTGATTTATGAGGGGAATAGGCAAGGTTTAGGATGCATAAGATGGGGAAGGAAACTGCAGGGGCTGGGTACAATTGAAATGTGGAGCTTGTTCAAGGAACAGCTACTGTGTGTCTTTGATAAGTATGTACCTGTCAGGCAGGGAGGAAGTGGTTGAACGAGGGAACCATGGTTTACTAAATAAGTTGAATCTCTTGTCAAGAGGAAGAAGGAGGCTTGTGTAAAGATGGGGTGTGATGGCTCAGTTACGGCATTTGAGAGTTACAAGTTAGTCGGGAAGGGCCTAAAGAGTGAGCTAAGAAGAGTCAGCAGTGGACATGAGAAGTCTTTGGCAGGTAGGATCAAGGAAAACCCTAAAGCTTTCTATAGGTATGTCAGGAATAAAAGAATGATTGATTGAGATTTGGAGTAAGATTAGGGCCAGTCAACGATGGTAGTAGGAAGTTGGGGGTAGAGTCCGAAGAGACAGGAGAGGTGCAAAATGAATATCTTTCATCAGTATTCGGACAGGAAAAAGACAATGTTGTTGAAGAGAATACTGAGATACAGGCTATTAGACTAGAAGGGATTTAGGTTCATAAGGGGGAGGTGTTAGCAATTCTGGAAAGTGTGAGAATAGCTAAGTCCCCTGGATCGGATGGGATTTATCCTAGGATTCTCTGGGAAGCTAGGGATGAGATTGCAGAGCCTGGCAGCATCTCAGGAGCACAAAAGCTGACGTTTCGGGCCTAGACCCTTCATCAGAGGTCTGATGAAGGGTCTAGGCCCGAAACATCAGCTTTTGTGCTTCTGAGATGCTGCTGGGCCTGCTGTGTTCATCCAACCTCACATTTTATTATCTTGGATTCTCCAGCATCTGCAGTTCTCATTATCACAGATTGCAGAGCCTTTAGCTTTAATCTTTGTCATCATTGTCTATAGGAATAGTTCCAGAAGACTGGAGGGTAGCAAATGTTGTCCCCTTGTTCAGGAAGGGGAGTAGAGACAACCCTGGTAATTGTAGACCAGTGAGCCTTACCTCAGTTGTTGGTAAAGTGTTGGAAAAGGTTATAAGGGATAGGATTTATAATAATCTAGAACAGAATAAATTGATTAGGGATAGTCAACACCGGTTTTGTGAAAGGTAGGTCGTGCCTCACAAACCTTATTGAGTTCTTTTGAGAAGGTGACCGAAGAGGTGAATGAGGGTAAAGTAGTTGATGTGGTGTATATGGATTTCAGTAAAGCGTTTGATAAGGTTCCCCGTGGCAGGCTATTGCAGAAAATACAGAGGCATGGTATTGAGGGTGATTTAGCATTTTGGATCAGAAATTCTGTAGCTGTAAGAAGACAAAGGGTGGTGGTTGATGGGAAGTGTTCATCCTGGAGTTCACTTACTCGTGGTGTAGCGCAAGGATGTGTTTTGGGGCCACTGCTGTTTGTCATTTTTATGAATGGCCCGGATGAGGGCGTAGAATGATGGGTTAGTAAATTTGCGGATGACATTAAAGTCGGTGGAGTTGTGGATAGTGTGGAAGGATGTTGCAGGTTACAGAGGGACATAGATAAGCTGCAGAGCTGGGCTGAGAGGTGGCAAATGGAGTTTAATGCGGACATGTGTGAGGTGATTGACTTTGGAAGGAGTAGCAGGAATACAGAGTACTGTGCTAATGGTAAGATTCTTGGTAGTGGGGACGAGCAGAGGGATCTCTGTGTCCATGGCCATAAATTCCTAACAGTTGCCACCCAGTTTGATAGGGTTGTTAGGAAGGCATACGGTGTGTTAGGTTTTATTTGTAGAGGGATTGAGATTTGGAGCCATGAGGTCATGTTGGAGCTGTACAGAATTCTTGTATGACCACATTTGGAGTATTGCGTATAGTTCTGGTCACCGCATTACAGGAAGGATGCGGAAACATTGGAAAGGGTGCAGAGGAGATGTACCAGGATGTTGCCTGGTATGGTGGGAGGATCTTATAAGGAAAGGCTGAGGAACTTGAGGCTTTTTTCGTTAGTGAGAAGAAGGTTAAGAGGTGACTTAATAGACATACAAGACAATCAGAGGATTAGATAGGGTGGACAATGACAGCCTTTTTCCTCAGATGGAGATGGCTAGCACGAGGGGACATAGCTTTAAATTGAGGGGTGATAGATATTGGACAGATGTCAGAAGTAGGTTCTTTCCTCAGAGTAGCAACGGCGTGGAATGCCCTGCCTGCAACAGTAGTAGACTGGCCAACTTTAAGGGTATTTAAATGGTCATCAGATTAAGATATGGATGATAATGGAATAGTCTAGGTTAGATGGGCTTCAGATTGGTTTCACAGGTTGGCGCAACATCCAGTGCCGAAGAGCATTACAGGCCCTGTAATGTTCTATGATCTATTTTCTATGCCACGATGAAGTTATTTCAATCACCAATGGTTTAAAAGATTATCAGGGAAATGCAGAAATGTACAGTTGAGGTTAAAATCTGATCTGTGACGATCTTATTGAATGATGGAGTCGACTTGAAGGGCTGAGTGGCCTATGTTGTTCTTTTTTCATACGTTAATAATTTAACAACAAATCACAGGACAGAAACTAAATCCCCCCCCCACCTTCCTAATTTTCTGATATTAGATTCAGGTCAGCTTTGATAATGTGAGGGGCAATTCTGCCCTGCATGTCAGACCTACATATTTTGCTTCCCTGTGGTGCAACGGAAAACTTTGGTACAGACAGCAATGTGGGTATATAGAACCTAATGTCAAAAATGTACAACACAGAACTTACAACTGAACTATCAAATTTTCTCCTTCAGGAAGGGCACAAGTCATTTTGTGTTTTACTAACCAAATAATTCACTGGAATGAACAAACAATAATTTAGAACATTGTCTGGTCTCACTATTAAAAACATGTTAAACTAATTGTGCCAAACTTGTTTATATAATAGCAGTCAAGCATATGGTTTTTGCATGGTGTATTTGATAGAGTTGAATTTTCTCACAGAAAGGAACTTGGATTATATTTACTCCAGAAATTAATTCCAGTGGAAAATTGATTGAAGTTAAGATTTTACACAGGGAAGTCCTTCACTGACGTTTCCTATGCACTTGGAGCTTGGGGAGCAAGAATATAGGTGTGTTAGCTGAAGTGTTGTAATGCAGAATGACTTCTCTAGCAACCATCACTGAAGCTATTAGTTGAGGGCACGTGGTGGTGTAGTGTTAGTGTCAGTACACTAATCATCCAGAACCCCAGATTAATGTTTAGGGGAAGCAGTGGTGTAAAGGTGATGTCATGTGATGAATAATTCAAAATCTCAGGCTAATATTTGGGAACAGAGGTTTGAACTTCCCAATGGCGTATATTGAAATCTGAATTATTTCCAGAAGGCATTTAATAAGGCACCAGGTAAGCATTCGCAACATTGGCACCATGGATAAGCATAGATTGAGGATTGATTGGAGACAGTGTGTGGAATCTAATTGCAGGCTGAACAATGAGAGCTTTAGTAAGATGTGTGGCAGAATTGGATGACAAGTCTGGTGAGGCCTATTTTGACGCTGAGATCATATTTTCTGCCATATATACTTGACACAACCAGCATGCCAGGATTCTTGCTGGGTAATGGTGAGGTATCAGTTAACAGGACAAACACTTGTTCAATGCCTTGTGATCACCACAGCCCACCTCATTAATATTCAATTTCCCATTTTAACAAATTGGCCAAACTGGACAGACATCAGGATAACACGGCAATGAAAGCAAAGTAGTGCCCAACGGATTCAGCTCACCACTTGCGCCAAACAAGCGTTACGCTCGAGACTGGGCAACAACATCTCCGGTTACGATCCACAAGCACCACGGACGTTGGCATCCAGCATGTGCCAACTTATCATTGCCATTCTTGCATTTCTACTATTCACTCTAAGTGTGCTCTGGAAGCACAAACTTACATTGCAATATGCATCAGAAAGTAGAATTGAAAGGCACCTTCAGCAGGGACATTTGGTTCATAGGTAAAGGCATCTAACTTGCAGATTAGAATAGGCAGCATCTCAAGGATGCACAATTCTGTCTTTGCACTCTTTCATTTTGTGCTCCCTGCATATACGCAACATCCCAGCTCTAATTTGCATTGCCTTATGCCAATTAACACAGTTACAGAACAAGCCAGCTTTCCTTGTTGGTCACAGTTCTCAGTCTAGGCATGCACATCTTGCCATCTGGCAATGTGCTGCATCAATCTCCCACCTGCCCTATCTGACAGCAACTTACTGAGCAAACAGCAAACTGCCAAGGGAATTTTCTGTGGTTTTCAATGGAGTCGTCCTGGTACTACTGTGTCTCCTTGTGCAGAGGCTTCACCAGGATGGGTGTCAAAGGTTCCCCCCTCCTGTTGCCATGCTTTCGGTCTTGAGAACCAATTGCTCATGCAGTGGTGTGCCTGTGGTTGTGTATCTCCAGCTCTAGTTGCTCCAGTTTCCTCCCACAGTCCAAAAATCTGCAGGTTAGGTGGATTGGCTACGGTAAATTGGCTATAGTGTACAGGGAAATGCACGCTAGATGGATTAACCATGGAAGATGCAGGGTTCCACAGGGGTAGGAGTAATTTATTTGGCTTTATTTGGTAGCCATCTGCCTGCCATCGATTTATAGCCAAAAGGTCACTAGATTTGCTGAACTTGATGCAGTTTGAGTGACTACGGTGATTGCATTCCATATGAATGTTTTCCCAGCTCCCCTTCCCTGTGCCTATGGGTGAAGTCTCTGATTGCCAACAAGGTTATCTTCTGTCTGGAGCTGAGCAGGTGTTTGGTCTCTATGGAGCAGTCTACTGCTTTTCTGCCTTTGCCAGATGTGAATATGTCTCTGTTTAAGTGCTCACCAGATCACATATCCACACTCTCCATGTCTAAAATGCCCCTTTTGAGGGAGCTCTGTCTCTAGGCAGGTGGGGGATGCAGGTAAAAGCCTTGCTGATGTGTCCTCTGGGACTTCCATTCTCTCATCCACAGATGTCCAGGAAAGTGCTTATTTGGGGAGCTGCAGAGGTTATGGACAGATCAGCTGAACCTGCAAAATGCTAGGGAGTGAAGGTGTTGTGGCTAACAGTTAGAAATGGTTGGTTGAGCGTTACATTTGAGTTAATGGGACAGTTGCTTTGGAATCAAGACTGGTAATTACTCATTTGTTAGGACGTGGACGTTTCTGTATCTCGGTAGGAACATTCCCTGTCTTCTGCTTGTGAGGGCCAGGATTTCTCTCCTCATTGAAGAGCTACATCAGCTTATGAGCTTTCTCTTCCCTGGCATGGGCAGTCTTCTGTCACGAGTGAGAGGGGCCAATAAGTGAGAATACATTGGGTTGCAGCGCTGTTAGTGCTGATGCTTATAGAGAAAAGAAGGTGAGGTGTACTGGAGGACTGAGAAAGCAACGCAGAGTGAATGTAGGGCGGTGGGAGTGACTGAGGCAAGATTTTGCATGTAATAATGAGAATGGCAGAGCATGAGCCTCAATGGGAGATAGGTGCAAAATGAGTGTGAGAGCAGAGAGAAGTGTATGGTATTTACTATGGTGGATCTGGGAAAGCCATTGATCTTCTGTCTGCAATGCTGGCTGTTTCTCTGCAATGTGGATGCGGATGGTGACCTGAGATCAGGCTTTCAGGGTCTGGGGGTGCAACCTTCGCTGCCGGTCATTGACAACAATGATACCTCTCCTGGGGACCATCAGGACTTTCAGGTCTCCTGTGGCTGAAATGGAGCTGATGGAAACTAATGTAGCAAAGGGTTGAGGAAGGACCAAAAGGCAGACTATTATTAAATGCACGGTGACTCCAAAAAAAGTGCAACACATAAGGATCTGGGTGTTCTTGTGTACAAAAGATTAGCATGTAGGTGCAGCAAGTAATCCGAGTCATCGAATCACTATGGTGTGGGAGCAGGCCATTTGGCTTATCCAGTCCACACCAACCTTCTACAGAGCATCCCACCCAGATCCATCCCCTTATCCTACCCCTGTGGAACCCTGCATCTTCCATGGTTAATCCATCTAGCGTGCATTTCCCTGTACACTATAGCCAATTTACCGTAGCCAATCCACCTAACCTGCAGATTTTTGGACTGTGGGAGGAAACTGGAGCAACTAGAAGAAACATATACCAACAAGCAGGGAATGTGCAAACTTCACACAGACAGTCGCCCGAGGGTAGAATTGAACCTGGGTCCCTGGCACTGAGAAGACAAATGGAATGTTGTTTTTGTTTTATTTCTTGTGGGTTACAGTTTAAAACAAGGACGTTTTGCCCCAATGATATCAGGCGTTGATGCTGCACATGGAATATTGTGTTTAGTTTTTTTTTGTAGTAGCCTTTCCCAGATCCACCGTGGTAAATAGCACACACTTCTCTCTGCCCTCACACTCATTTTACACCTAGGACCCATTGCGGCTTATGCTCTGCCATTCTCATTATTGTATCTGCAACATCTTGCCTCACTCACTGGCTGGAGGCATTTCAAAAGAAATTCACTGGACAGATTCCTAGCATGAAGGATCTGACTTAGTAAGAATGGTTCGGTCTTTGTTCTTTGAGTTTGGAAGAATGCATGTGATTTTAGTGAAACATATAAGATTCTGCTTGCATATAACAGGGTATATGAGAAAATGTTTCCACTAGTGGGGGAGCCTTAAAAAGGGAATGTACAAAGTAAGGTGAGACTCATTTACAACTGAGATGCAAGGAAATTTTCTCTCAGTGGGTAGTGAATGTCTGGAATTCTCTACCTCAGAGTTACGGATGCAAGATCCCTGAAAATATTTCAAGAGGAGGTCGATTAGATTTTTGAATTACAATGGAATTCAGAGCTATGAGGAAGTGGCATCAAATGGATATTGAGGCAGATTGACCATGGTCTTGTGGAGGGCCTGGGTGGGTTTGGCTGTAAGAAAATCCTCGGCTTGCTCCTTTTTCTTGAATTCTTATGTTCTGAAAAGCAGGATGACTTCAATTTGCAGCAAATTACAAATGTTTGGGATTGATGGGTTCTTGGATTACATGTTGTCCAAAAGGTAGGAAGCAAAGGTTGGTATACTTAAACAATTCTCAGACTGGAGATGAGTTGAAATTATTGTTCTCCAAGGGTCAATTTTGCAAACCAGACTTTTCTATTTTATATAAATAGTTTGGAAGTGGGTGTTGAGGACAAAATCTAAATTTGCAGATGATAATAGGCTAGGGAGAATAGTGAATTGTGAGGATGACACTGAGTGACTTCAGAGAGAAATTGACAAATTGGCCAAATGTAAAGACACCTGGCAGATTAATTTTAATGCAGAGAAATGAGAGGTAATGCATTTTGATAGAAAGAACACAGAGACTGTAGAGGCTCAATGGTACAACCTTGAGGGGAGTACAGGAGCAGAGAGACTTCTGGGTTCAAGTGCATAATTCTCTGAAGATGGCCAGGCAAGTTAAAATAGTCGTTAAGAAGACTTGTAGGATCCTTGGGTTTATAAACATAGGCATAGAGTATAAAAGCACAGAAGTGGTGCTACATCTCTACAAATCATAAGGAATATTATGTTCAGTCCTGGGTGCTTTATTTAAAGAAAGATATTTAAGCTGTAGAGAGAGTGCAAAGGAGACTTACTAGGATGGTACCTGGAATGAGGGATTTAGATAGAGGAAAGATTGGAGAAGATTGAAGGGCTTACTTTCTTTAAAGCAGACAAGTTTTAAGAGGTGACCTTATTGAGATGTTCAAAATTTGTGAATGATTTTTAGAGGGTCAAGAAGGATATTAGAACATCAAACATAGAACAGTACAGCACAGAACAGGCCCTTGGGCCCACAATATTGTGCCGACCATTGATCCTCATGTATGCACCCTCAAATTTCTGTGACCATATGCATGTCCAGCAGTGCCTTAAATGACCCCAATGACCTTGCTTCCACAACTGCTGCTGGCAACGCATTCCATGCTCTCTCAACTGTCTGTGTAAAGAACCCGCCTCTGACATCCCCTCTATATTTTCCTCCAACCAGCTTAAAACTATGACCTCTCGTGCTAGCCATTTCTGCCCTGGGAAATAGTCTCTGGCTATCAACTCTATCTATGCCTCTCATTATCTTGTATACCTCAATTAGGTCCCCTCTCCTCCTCCTTTTCTCCAATGAAAAGAGACCGAGCTCAGTCAACCTCTCTTCATAAGATAAGCCCTCCAGTCCAGGCAGCATCCTGGTAAACCTCCTCTGAACCCTCTCCAAAGCATCCACATCTTTCCTATAATAGGGCGACCAGAACTGGACGCAGTATTCCAAGTGCGGTCTAACCAAAGTTTTATAGAGCTGCAACTAGATCTCATGACTCTTAAACTCAATCCCCCTGTTAATGAAAGCCAAAACTCCATATGCTTTGTTAACAACCCTGCCCACTTGGGTGGCCATTTTCAGGGATCTATGTATCTGCACACCAAGATCTCTGTCCCTCCACACTGCCAAGAATCCTATCCTTAATCCTGTACTCAGCTTTCAAATTCAACCTTCCAAAATGCATCACCTCGCATTTATCCAGGTTGAACTCCATCTGCCACCTCTCAGCCCATCTCTGCATCCTGTCAATGTCCCGCTGCAGCCTACAACAGCCCTCTATGCTGTCAATGATACCTCCGACCTTTGTGTCGTCTGCAAACTTGCTGACCCGTCCTTCAATCCCCTCATCCAAGTCATTAATAAAAATTACAAACAGTAGAGGCCCAAGGACAGAGCCCTGTGGAACCCCACTCACCACTGAATTCCAGGCAGAATATTTTCCTTCTACTACCACTCGCTGTCTTCTGCTGGCCAGCCAATTCTGTATCCAAGCAGCTAAGTTCCCCTGTATCCCATTCCTCCTGACCTTCTGAATGAGCCTACCATGGGGAACCTTATCAAATGCCTTACTGAAGTCCATATACACCACATCCACAGCTCGACCCTCATCAACTTTTCTAGTCACGTCCTCAAAAAACTCGATAAGGTTTGTGAGGCATGACCTGCCCCTCTCAAAGCCGTGTTGACTGTATTTGATCAAGCCATGCTCTTCCAGATGGTCATAAATCCTATCCCTCAGAATCCTTTCTAACACCTTGCAGACTACAGACGTGAGACTTACTGGTCTGTAATTGCTGAAGATTTCCCTATTTCCTTTCTTGAAGAGAGGAATTACATTTGCCTCTCTCCAGTCCTCGGGTACAACTCCAGTGGAGAGCGAGGATGCAAAGATCTTCGCAAGTGGCGAAGCAATTGCATTTCTCGCTTCCCAAAGCAGCCGAGGACAAATCTGGTCCGAGCCTGGCGACTTGTCAATCTTAATGTTTGACAAAATTTTCAGCACATCAGCTTCCTCTATCTCTATCCATTCCAGCATGCAGACCTGCGCTTCAAAGGTTTCATTCACTACAAAGTTTGTTTCTTTCGTAAAGACTGTCTCAACTAATTAGTATGTCAATAACTAAGAGTCACAATTTCAAAGGTAACAAGGTGTAGAGCTGGATGACCACAGCAGGCTAAGCAGCATCAGAGGAGCAGGAGGGCCAACATTTCAGGCATGTTGGGCCAAATGGCATGCATGTATTGTAAGATTCTGTGATTTTGGGTGGAGAAAGTGAGAAGCCTCCATTATTGCTGCAAAAGTGACTGAAAGCATTCAGGAATGAGTATTGTTACACTGTCCCAATCAATGCCTTTAAGAGAAGGTAATAAAATGCATTTATAGACGACAAAGTTAAAATTCCCTTGGACAAAAGGAATAAGGCAGTATTGATATACTGCAAAATTTAAGAGCTGTAAAACAAGTCAAAGAAAAATCACATCAGAAAGAAGTACCAGGAGAAATTCAGTTACCAGGAAGATTTAATTTCAAAAATGAGCCAAATAAATGTCAAAAATCACAACACCAGGTTAGAGTCCAACAGTTTTATCTGAAGACACAAGCTTTTGGAGACTCACTTCAGGTGACAGTGAGAGAGGTATTTATAAGCAGAAGATTAAAAGGTTCGCAGAATTGATACAAATGTGTTGAACAAACTTAAGATGGCTATTAAATCTGAAATCAGTTAGAAAGGATTAACACGCAAATTGCAGAATTTCTTTCAACTCACTGCCCCGAGATAACTGAATGTTTGAACAGTACCCTCAGTATACCAGAGCTGATATCCCAGGTCAGACGATGCATTTTAGGTGTGAGGCCTTGTTTAGAATCTGGCTGTGTATCAACTTGGCATCAGACTGGTTTTATTTTCCAAAGTAGAAATTTATAAAACGTCACATTGGCTCTGTAATTGCAGACACATTCTATTTTGTTGAAAAAGCGCACAATATGTAGACAGTCAATGTGGGTGTCAGATCATCCACAGTTGTTTGGGTTGCATCCTGATTACTGGGCACACATTGCACCTCCCTGGTATGCTCTACCTCCACTGGGGTCTGAAACCGTCCCAAGTGTACCGTGTTTCCCTGGTTCTACTGTTCCTGCTTTGTTGCTTTCACCCTTACTTTCTCTACTTCTTGCTTCACTTCCTCCCCTACCTTACTTCACTTTCTCTCATTCTTTACCGCTCAGCTATTCCATGTAGCTGGCTATCACTGTAGCCTTGCTGACATTTAAACCATGCTTCCCTTGAGCTTTGTGCACTGCTTCCCAACATTTCTGTCCCATGGATTGTGGATCGGATATTTGCTTCCTGTGATGTTCAACCCACCTGGGACACTTCTTAATTAGGTACTTTCTTAGTACCTTTTCCTGCTCTGGGCACTATGCAATTTGTTTCCTATTGTTCGCCCTCGCCCTATATAAGTTGCATTTTTACTTTTTGCGACTCTGCATCCCTAACCCATTTCTTAGCTTGTCAATCCCTGACCCGATTCTAGCTTCTCTGTATCCTTATGCATGCTGACCCAAATATTGTGCGCCTCATCACCCTGTGATTCCTCTGTCCCTGCAATTGTCTTCCTTGCCTCTTTTCTGTGGATCCCTGACCCATACTAGCCTATGCTGTATTTTCTTTTCAGTGGATGCTCAGCCTAAGACTAACTCTGTCTCACTCTGCTCGTTTTGCCTCCCATTATGGCTTGTCCTGTGACACAGGAGTCGAATGGTACGGGGTCCATCTCTCATTTAAATTCCCTCCCGATTGTACCCAGACCTTAGACTATCCTAGCTCTGAACTCTGGCTGTTTGTGCTCCTTATGTTACAAGTGTTTGGTCTAAGGTGCAATCTCTGCTCAGAAACACTTACACTATTTCACTCTCTTGCATACTGGCTGTCATTTGGGGCAGCTGTCCTTTTTTTTTTATTATTACAGGCTCAAGCCAGATGTCCGAGCATTCAGATTGGTGGGGTTCAACTTCAGAGGTTATGCAAACACTTCTAATCAAAACCCATGTAGGGACACCAGTGACATCCTTGCTTTGGACACCTTGGCCAGTTTATATATGAAAAATACTTCACGCAGTAAGTATTTGGTAAAGGGACACAGAATTGGTTCAAGATTAAACTTTGTTTTATTGACAAAATATTCCTTGTTCAAAATTCCATCTGAGTATTTCCCAAATTCCCTCCGCATTTTCTGTTTATCTCTGTTGACCTAAGGAAGTATATTACCCACAATGATCCATGTTTGATTGGGCCATTTGAATCTCCTTTTATCTCCAAGGTAAGGATGACTTTCTTCTTCAAAGTTGAGAGTTGGAGGTAAGGGCGGATCTTTTTCTTGAGTTGCCACAAGTTTTTCCACCATTCGCCTTCACTGCAAGTTTATACTGGACGGGGTGGCTTCCAGATGTGTGTTTTTTATCCCGCTCAGGAGGGAAGGTTTAAACTATTATGGTACTGGAGCAGAAACCAGAGCAGGAGGTCAGCAAATAAAATGACTGAGCAGGAGTCTGAACCTCAGGTCAGTAATATTAGGAGGAAGAGCAGGTAAGGAGATGTTACTGAATACAGTGGGATTGGCCATCTGTAATGTATTTGTTTTAATGTCGGGTGTATGACAGTTAAGGCCGATTTGAATTTAGAGCTTGGATTAATACATAACTACATAGTTATGGCTATTACAGAGAGTTGGTTGAGAGAAGGACAAGACTAGCAACAACATTCTGATATTTAGATATTTCAGGCATGGTAGGGAGGCATGTAAAAGTGGTGAGGGACTTGTGTTAGTGATAAGGGAGAATATCACATCTGTGCAGAGGGAGGGGGTCATCCAATAAGACCATATGGGTGGAACGCAGGAATATGAAAGGTACATTGATATTACTGGGATTGCCTCTGAACAGCCAGTGGGTATGAGAGGACAGATGTGTGGACAGATTATGGGAAAATGTGAAACAAAGAGATGTGAAGGGTGATTCTAACTTCTGTCGTATTGACTGGGACTTGTTTAGAGCCAGGGGCTTGAATGGAGGAGAGCTTGTGAGGAGTGTTCAACAAGTGTTTCAAAAAAAATCTATAAATTGTCCAACCAAGGAAGGGGCCATGCTAGACCTGGTATTGGCAAACGAGCATAAGTGGGTGATCAAAATTTCAGTCGGGGAGCATTTCGGAACAGTGTCCATAATTCTGTGAATTTTAAGGTACTTATCAACAAAACTGAGTTGTCTCAAATTGAGGGAGGACTAAGCTACCGAAATGTTAGGCAGGAACCAGCAATGCCTCCAATAAAACAAAGTATTTCCTTGAATAAGGGGACCAAAACTGCTTACACTACTCCAAATGTGGTCCAACCAATACTACTTCTTATACTTCATCGCCTTGAAATAAAGGCAGAAACATTCCATTAACTTTCTGACTAACTGTTGCATGTGTGTACAGCTGGATGAACACAGCAGGCCAGGCAGCATCAGAGGAGCAGGAAAGCTGACATTTCGGGGACCTGAAACATCAGCTTTCCTGCTCCTCTGCTGCCTGGCCTGCTGTTTTCATCCAGCTCTACACCTTGTTATCTCAGACTCCAGCATTGGCAGTTCCTATTATCTCTGCTGTGTGTGTGTGTGAGCTATATGACTTTTATGCACAAGAACCCGAAGCCACTCTTGGTTGCGGATTTCTGCAGTTATTTTCTCTTTTAAAATAATATTCTATTCCTTTTGTTCTCCATTTCATAAAATGGACATCTTTATGCTCTTCGACATTATACTCAATTTGTAAACATTTTGCCCACTTTCTTAACTTATCAACTTCTCTCTTTAAGTTCTTTATATGCATTTCACAACTTACCCTTCCACCTATTTTTGTGTTATCTGCAAATTAGGCAGCAATGCATTTGCTTCCTTACTCCAGGTCATTACTATATGTTGTAAATAGTTGTGGTCCCAGCACAGATCCCTGTGGAACCCCACAAGATACAGGTTGCCAATCTAAAAAAGAACCCTTTATCCCTATTTGTTTTTTCCTGCCCATTAGCAAATTCTTTACCTATGCCAATATACTTTCTCCAATACCGTGAGACATTATCATATGACTTAACCTTTTTATAAGGTACGCTTTTTGAAATCTTCTGGAAGTCCAAATACAAGCATCCACTGGTTCCCTTCCATCCATTCTGGGTGAAGTTTCATCTAAAGGTTATAAGAAATTAGAGCAAAATTTGAATAAAATCTTTTGCAGATAGGGAAATTTAAAAAAAAATTCATTAATTTCATGAACTTGATTGGGAAAAGCGACAATGAAAATTTGAAAATGTAACTCATAAGCAACAGAATTATTCAGAGATAATAGGAGCTGCAGATGCTGGAGAATCCGAGATAACATTCCTAGATACAGCAGCCCAAGCAGCATCTTAGGCACAGGAAAGCTACGTTTCAGGCCTAGACCATCCATCAGAAATGGGGGAGGGGAGAGAGGAAACCTGACGCCGACGGAGTTCCGCCTACCGCTGATGCCGATGCAACTCCACCCACCACTGCCGACGCAATCCCGCCCACAACCTCCACAGCCAGGGGCTGCAGAGGAGACAGCACCACTGAGCCCTGCCAAGTCTTCACAATCTCTACCCCCCCACCCCCACCCAGATCTCCCCCTTACTGAGGAAGCACGGTCATTTCTCAGTAAGGGGCTCACCTTTGCCCCCCTCCACACACACAACAACGAATACCGGTCACGTTTGGACATTGAGCAGCTTTTCCTCCGCCTCCACGCTTACTACTTTAACTGTAGGCCTAACCCTCTCTCTACTGACTCCTTCTCCCACCTCCAACACAAGCCCTCCTCCTGGACACCACCCCAAGGCTTCCTACCCTCCCATGGCGTCTTTATCTCCAACCGCCATTGAGACATCAATTGCCTCAACCTCTCCATCCCTCTCATCCACTACAACTTCTCCCTCCACCCCCCAGAACGTGCAGTCTTCCGCTTTAATCTCAATCTCACCATTTGATAAGGTTCCCCATGGTAGACTCATTCAGAAGGTCAGGAGGAATGGGATACAGGGGAACTTAGCTGCTTGGATACAGAATTGGCTGGCCAACAGAAGACAGCGAGTGGTAGTAGAAGGAAAATATTCTGCCTGGAAGTCAGTGGTGAGTGGAGTTCCACAGGGCTCTGTCCTTGGGCCTCTACTGTTGGTAATTTTTATTAATGACTTGGACGAGGGAATTGAAGGATGGGTCAGCAAGTTTGCAGACGACACAAAGGTCGGAGGTGTCGTTGACAGTGTAGAGGGCTGTTGTAGGCTGCAGCGGGACATTGACAGGATGCAGAGATGGGCTGAGAGGTGGCAGATGGAGTTCAACCTGGATAAATGCGAGGTGATGCATTTTGGAAGGTCGAATTTGAAAGCTGAGTACAGGATTAAGGATAGGATTCTTAGCAGTGTGGAAGAACAGAGGGATCTTGGTGTGCAGATACATAGATCCCTTAAAATGGCCACCCAAGTGGACAGGGTTGTTAAGAAAGCATATGGTGTTTTGGTTTTCATTAACAGGGGGATTGAGTTTAAGAGTCATGAGATCTTGTTGCAGCTCTATAAAACTTTGGTTAGACCGCACTTGGAATACTGCGTCCAGTTCTGGTCGCCCTATTTTCGGAAAGATGTGGATGCTTTGGAGAGGGTTCAGAGGAGGTTTACCAGGATGCTGCCTGGACTGGAGGGCTTATCTTATGAAGAGAGGTTGACTGAGCTCGGTCTCTTTTCATTGGAGAAAAGGAGGAGGAGAGGGGACCTAATTGAGGTATACAAGATAATGAGAGGCATAGATAGAGTTGATAGCCAGAGACTATTTCCCAGGGCAGAAATGGCTAGCACGAGGGGTCATAGTTTTAAGCTGGTTGGTGGAAAGTATAGAGGGGATGTCAGAGGCAGGTTCTTTACACAGAGAGTTGTGAGAGCATGGAATGCGTTGCCAGCAGCAGTTGTGGAAGCAAGGTCATTGGGGTCATTTAAGAGACTGCTGGACATGTATATGGTCACAGAAATTTGAGGGTGCATACATGAGGATCAATGGTCAGCACAACATTGTGGGCTGAAGGGCCTGTTCTGTACTGTTCTATGGTTCTATGGTCTTCGCGGACAAGTAAGGCACAGTGGTAGTATAGCGTACTGACCGCTACATCGCCAAGGCCAGACGCCAACTCTCCAACACCACCACCTACCATCCCCTGGATTATGACCCCACTCCGAGCACCAAACCATCCACAACCTCATCACCTCAGGTGACATCCCACCCACAGCCTCCAACCTCGTCGTTCTCTAACCCCACATGGTCACTTCTTTCTCTTTCCCAAAATCCACAAACCTGCCTGCCTTGGTCGATCCATTGTCTCCGCCTGCTTCTGCCCAACTGAACTCACCTCCACCTATCTGGATTCCATTTTCTCCCCTTTGGTCCAGGAGCTCCCTACCTATATCCATGACGCCACCACACCCTCCACCACCTCCAGAACTTCCAATTCCCCAGTCCCCAACGTATCATTTTCACTATGGATGTCCAGTCCCTATAGCCTTGCATTCCCCATGCAGATGACCTAAAGGCACTCTGCTTCTTCCTGTCCCGCAGACCTGACCAGGCCCCCTCCACCAAAACCCTAATCTCTTAGCCGAACTCGTCCTCACCCTCAACAAGTTTCTTTCAATTTGGCCCACTTCCTACAGACAAAGTGAGTGGCCATGGGCACCCACATGGGCCCAAGCCATGCCTGCCTCTTTGTAGCTTATTTAGAACAGTCCCTCTCCCGTACCTACGCTGACCCTAAACCCCACCTCTTCCTCCATTACATCGATGACTGTATTGGCGCTGCCTCATGCTCCCACGAGAAGCTTGAACAGTTCATCCACTTCACCAACAACTTCCACTCTGACCTCCAGTTCACCTGGACTATCTCTAACACCTTCCTGGACCCCTCTGTCTCCATCTCAGGCAACCACTAGAAACCGATATCCATTTCAAGCCCACCGACTCCCACAACTACCTAGAATGCACCTCTTCCTGCCCAAATTCCTACAAAAATGCCATCCCCTATTCCCAATTCCTTTGTATCTGCTCCAGGGTGAGGCATTCCACTCCCATACATAGCCTCCCACCCCTGCAGTGATAGAGAACGCCCTCAACAGTGTCTCCTGCATTTCCCACAACTCATCCCTCACACCCTGTCCCTGCAATAGCAACCAAAAAATAACCCCCTTGTCCTCACGTATCACCCCACCAACCTCCGGATCCAATGCATCATCCTCGGACACTTCCTCCACCTGCAATCTGACCCCACCACCAAAGACTTTTTTCCTCCCCACCCTTTTCTGCTTTCCGGAGGGACCACACTCTCTGGGACTCTCTTGTGTGCTCCACACTCCCCTCCAGCCCCGTCACCCCTGGCACTTTTCCCTGCAACCACAGGAAGTGCTACACCTGCCCTCACACCAGCTCCCTCACTCATCCCAGGCCCCAAGAAGACTTTCCACATCAAGCAGAGGTGCAGCTGCACATCTGCCATCATGGTATACTGCATCCGTTGTACCCGTTGTGGCCTCCTCTACATTGGGGAAACCAAGCGGAGGCTTGGGACCACTTTGCAGAACATCTACGGTCAGTTCGCAATAAACAGCTGCACCTCCTAGTCACGAACCATTTCAACTCTCCCTCCTGTTCCTCAGATGACATGTTCATCCTGGGCCTTCTGCAGTGCCACATCGATGCCGCCCAAAGGTTGCAGGAATAGTAACTCATGTTCTGCTTGGGAACCATGAAGCCCAGTAGTATCAATGTGGATTTCACAAGCTTCAAAATCTTCCCTCCCCCTACCGCATTCCAAAACCAGCCCAGCTTGCCCCCGCTTCCCTAACCTGTTCTTCCTCTCACCTATCCCCTCCTCCCACCTCAAGCCACACTCCTATTTCCTACCTAGTAACCTCATCCCACACCACCACCACCACCCCCCCGCCACCCCCGACCTGTCTGTCCTCCCTGGACTGACCTACCTCCTCCCTACCTCCCCACCTACACTCCCCTTTACTGGCTCCATTCCTGTCTCTCTGACCTGTCTGTCTCCTCTCTCCATCTTCAATCCACCTCCTGTCTCTCTCCCCTAATTATTTCAGAACCCTCTTCCCCTCCTCCATTTCTGAAGAAGGGTCTAGGGCCCAAAATGCCAGCTTTCCTGCTCCTAAGATGCTACTTGGCCTGCTGTGTTCATCCAGTTCCACATCTTGCTCTCTGCGAGACAGAATTATTGTTGGAATTACTGATGAGCCTTCAGACTTATTGCAGTTCAAAGAAAACGTAACTTTGGAGAAAGCCATTCAGATGGTAACTGCATCATGGGTCCAGAAGCAACCTAGATTAATCCTGAGAGGAGGATATCATACTGATCAAAGAAGGGCAACCAAATCCATGCAGCTTAATAGATATAAAAACCCACAAGACATATATGGCAGGTCAACACAAGAACAGGCCAGGCAGCAAAGTCATCATCAGTGTTATAGAACATAAAAAAACCTCACAGGCACAAGTTGCCTCTAAGTATTAAAGATAAAGAATTGCTATATCTACAAAAGAATAGTTCATATCCAGAGGTCGGGCATAATTACAGAACAGCAGTACGCCAAATAATAGTCATACTAAGATGTTAATGAGACGCAGCAAAAAATGATAGAGACAAGTAACGTATTCTTCGAGGAAATTGGTTATCTGAACTATTCATTTTCGTAAGAAGCAGTTGATTGAATGGATACCTGTTAATTTTAAGTTAGAATGATGACACTTGAACATATTTCTATCAGTTAGGATATTATTGTTGAAAAGACAAAGGTTCCAGCCTGCAACAGTGAAACTACATAGTCCACCATGTGTAGATCTGAAGAATAAAGATACCTTGTAAGCAAAGTTGCATCACAAGAGGCATCATAGAGAATGTATACACATTTCCTAATCATTATTCAAATGAAAGAAAGAGTTAAACAAATATTAATCAACAGTAGGAACTGCCAATGCTGGAGAATCAGTGATAACACTGTGAAGCTGGATGAACGCAGCAGGCCAAGCAGCATCAGAGGAGCAAGAAAGCTGACATTTCAGGTTGAGACCCTTCTGAAGAAAGCCAGTCATTGCACAACTTTTCAAGGACACACCAGGCACAGAACAACTGGTCAAGGAGCAGGTCTCATGAGACCACAGTCGAAGAAATTTCAGTTGTTAGAAATGTTAACCTGAGCTCGGATGCAGTCAAATTGCAGATGAAGGTGCAGCAATTGCAAACTGGGAATGGGTTCACAGCAGTCAAGATCCGGGATTATGTCTTGAAATCGGACTAAGACAGAGCAAGACTGGAGGCAGGCTTCGCTAAGTATAGAGTTTCATTTGATGTTAATTGTTCTGTTTCTACCAACACACTGAAGAAATAAATCAAAAAAAACTTTATCTTTAAATATGATTCAAACAAACCAACCGTTCTGATTCTGTGACAATGAGGTAGATTTTGATATCTGGGTCAAAATCTATCATGTTTTGAAGCAATAACCGCATCATCTTATGCATAATGTGCTTCAATGGGTTTCTTGGTTCAGAATTTCCTGAGGTAAATGTCTTGTCTGCTATGCCTTTGTGCTAACTGGAATGTTCTAAAATTGAAGGTAAGATATTCCAGAGAAAGAATAAGTTAGCTTTTTGCTAGTAATTGATGGAAATTTCTCAAAGCAGCAAACTAGCCTATTCTGTGTTCCACTGCAGTCATGAAATAATATCTTCCCAAGGAAAGAAATACTAAACTCAAAATGTCAACTCTGCCTCTCTTGCCCACAAAATGCTGTGGAATTGCTGAGTTTTTCTAGCACTTTATATTTTAATTACTCTTTAATAAGGTCCCTTCTTTGTTGATACCTTTCACCCAGGCTAAATGAATTGATGCTGTAAAAAAAAGATTTTAACAGGCTTTTTTGCGTAAACAAAACAATGAAAAATAACATTACACGTGTACACAGATTAAACATGAAAAGTGATGGGTTAAGGTTAAAAAGATTAAAAATGAAAAGATAGGTTTCTGGGTTATTTGTCTAGACGTATGTAGTGGAATGTTGTAACTGTTACTTTGGGAGATTGTGGTAGTGTTACGTTGATAGTTCAGCAATCAATTTCGAAATTCTTTACTTTTCAGTCTAGTTGAAATTCTTTAGCACACTTCCTATTGAATGGTTCACTAACTGGATTCCAGCACTTCGTGAGACAGTCATTTATCTCCACTGCAGGAGTGATTAGTGGATAGTTCTTTGACTGTGGCTTTCACAGCACACTAATGCTTGAACCCAAGCTTGGAAACATAGCAACTCAGCCCACTTATGGTCACTGAGCAGGGTTCAAAACTGTCCTTGTGTGTTCTCAAAAGGGAAAGACACAAAGATGTCTCTTGCCCATGCTTCTGTCTTTTGCCTCATCATGTGCGCAGCCTGTGATACTTCCAGGAGATTACAGTTTAAATTAGGGTGCATTTCTCTTTTTGAAGTTTGCTTGGCACCTTCACATTCCAGGCTTTCTTATCTTTACACAGCCATTGAATTTACATCTGCAGTCATCTTTTAACTGACTGTATCTTCTCTTTTAAACACAAGTCACATGTTCTGTATGTCTGCAGATGATACATGGTCACAACACTACTTTAGGTAACCAAGGAAACCTCGAACCCACACAAAGATTGATTTTTAAAATTTTGGTTTTAGAAAATAGGTGGCAGTGTATACATTATTTCTATTCAACTTGTTCAGAGATGTTATATATACCAAGAGCAAGTGGGATTTAAACTCATGCTCACACAAACAGAAATTGCTGGAAAAGCCCATCAGGTCTGGCAGCACCTCCTGAAGAGAAATCAGAGTTAAAATTTTGGGTCTGATGACCCTTCCTCACATTTTTATTTAGCTTAAACTCATGTTTCCTGGCTCAGAGAAAAGAATACTCCTACAAGAGACTCAGGTGCAGCAAATTGAGCACATTATGTATCACACATGAAAATCATTTGGAGAACATAATAAACAGCTAGCTCTGCCCTTAATGTGCTCTGCATATAAATTGAACAACTGGAAATATGGGTGATTTAGTGGTAGTTGTTAAAACGGAAAGAATTGTGGATGCTACAAATCAGGAACAAAATTGAAGTTGCTGGAAAAGCTCAGCAGGCCTGGCAGCATTTGTGAAGGAAAAACAAAGTTAACATTTCGGGCCTGGTGACCCTTCCTCAGAGTTAGCTTTTTTTCCCTCAAAAATGCTACCAGACCCACTGAGCTTTTCCAGCAATTTTGTTTTTGTTTAGTGGTAGTGATTGCCTCAGGTGAGTTAGTGGTGGGAAAAGCCATTTGTTTATGTGTGATAGCATTTCTGGATATAAGAGAAAATTTCCACGTATCACGGCTGAAATTCAAATTCATCCCTTAAGAGGTTTAAAGCAAAAGAAATAAAATATAGGTAACAAAACAAAGTTCTGAAGATGGATCACTGGTCCTGAAATGTTAAGATTAGATTCCCTAGAGTGTGGGAACAGACCGTTCCGCCCAACAGGTCTACACTGCCCCTTGAAGCATCCCATCCAGATCCAGACCCATCCTCCTATAACTCACACGCCTCTGAACACTGCGGGCAATTTAGCATGGCCGATCCACCTAGCCTGCACATCTTTGGACTGTGGGAGAAAACCGGAGCACCCGGAGGAAACCTACGCAGACATGGGGAGAATGTGCAAACTCCGCACAGTCGCCCGAGGCTGGAATCGAACCTGGGTCCCTGGCGCTGTGAGGCTGCAGTGCTAACCACTGAGCCACTGTGCCGCTTAACTTTGGTTTCTTTCCACTGGCACTGCTGGACTTGCTGGGTTTACCCAACAATTTTTTCTTTTGTTTGTGGTTGAAATCGAATTCTGGTTTGCTGTCCAGATTCTGAAAATATCCTTTGTATTTGTTTTGATGAAGTATTTAGCCAGATGAATATCACTTTTTTCTTTTCAGACTCCATTATATGAGCCAAATAACCCTGCTAGTACTCCCTCTCAAACTTTTCCAGATGCACCATAGAAAGTATACTGTCCAAGTGCATAATGGCTGAGTATGGCAACTGCTCAGCCCAGGACTGTAAAAACTGCAAAAGGTTGTGTGCATAGCCCAGACCATCATGGAAGCCAGCCTTCCATTCAGGGACTCCATCTTGGACTCCAAAAAGTTTGCCAACATCATTACAGACCACTCCCATTATGGTAATGCTCTCCGACAACCTCTTCAGTCAGGCAGAAGGTACGGAAGCTTGATCACACTCATCAGGTTCAGGAACGATTTCCTTCCTACCGTTAGTAATTTGATAAACGGACTCTCTAACTTCAAGTATTGTTGATTTTATATAATCTTGCTTTGCAAACTTCCTCTGTCTAAGCACCCTCTGATCTGCTAGTACTGCTCCCAAACACAGCCATTCACTGTACTTGGGTATACGTGACCATGACAAATCAAATCAAATCAAATCAAATTCAATAGTCGTCTAGAAATAAGACTATTGAGTTTTCAGGCTATGCTTCAAAAGTTTTATAAACAAAGAAACATTAAGCCTAGCATAGGGAGTTTGGATGCACAATATTGTTTGAGAGCATGCTGAAGTCAAAGGTACTTTTATAGTAGTCATTTATCAAACATGCTGTGCACTACAAACACGTTTAAACTTTGAATAAGGTTGTATATACAATTTGCTTCAGAAAATCTCAATTATCATTGATTGCATTAGAGGATTGTATTAGACTGGTTATGTTGACTGTTATTGCTGAGGAATTGCAATTATAGTCATAAAAATGTTTGGATTTATTTAACATTTTATGCTAGGCACTTCAAGCACCCTTAGAGAAATAAGTATTTTGTGAGTACAGCAATTTTCAATATTTAAGCAAACACAGAAACCTATTCTGCACCAGCAACATACCAGTAATAGCAATAAAATGAACCACCAGTCGAAGTAGTTTTCATGAAGTTGGTTGAGGAACAAATTTTTGCTGGGACATTGGGAAATGCCGTACAACTGTGATAGACATGGCAATATGATCAAAATGAGTAGGAGCTCCGTGACTATTGTGGTAGTCTTGCATGAGGAAGGTTTTGGTAGTGCAGTGGTAGCATTCCTATCTTTGGGCCAGAAACTGAGTTCAAATCCATTCCAGTACTTTATGGTCACGGAAGATGCATGTGCAACAAAGTCAAGTAGGTTGCATTATCAATCTATTAACTCTTCGAGTATGTTCATGGATGCTGTAACAGCGTGGTCAGAAATGCTTGACATGGAGTGGTGCCCCTCAGGCTAAAGCATCTAATAACAGACTAGCAAACTAATCCAGGAAAAAACTCGCAATAGAAATAAAATAATGTATTTGTTTTGCCTACCTCATGCGCAACCAGATGTGAGAAGACAAAAGAATGAGACTTAGCAACTTTGGGTGCACTAAATGCGAGGTGATGCATTTTGGAAGGTCGAATTTGAAAGCTGAGTACAGGATTAAGGATAGGATTCTTGGCAGCGTGGAGGAACAGAGGGATCTTGGTGTGCAGATACATAGATCCCTTAAAATGGCCACCCAAGTGGACAGGGTTGTTAAGAAAGCATATGGTGTTTTGGCTTTCATTAACAGGGGGATTGAGTTTAAGAGTCATGAGATCTTGTTGCAGCTCTATAAAACTTTGGTTAGACCGCACTTGGAATACTGCGTCCAGTTCTGGGCGCCCTATTTTCGGAAAGATGTGGATGCTTTGGAGAGGGTTCAGAGGAGGTTTACCAGGATGCTGCCTGGACTGGAGGGCTTATCTTATGAAGAGAGGTTGACTGAGCTCGGTCTCTTTTCATTGGAGAAAAGGAGGAGGAGAGGGGACCTAATTGAGGTATACAAGATAATGAGAGGCATAGATAGAGTCGATAGCCAGAGACTATTTCCCAGGGCAGAAATGGCTAGCACGAGGGGTCATAGTTTTAAGCTGGTGGTGGAAAGTATCGAGGGGATGTCAGAGGCAGGTTCTTTACGCAGAGAGTTGTGAGAGCATGGAATGTGTTGCCAGCAGCAGTTGTGGAAGCAAGGTCATTGGGGTCATTTAAGAGACTGCTGGACATGTATATGGTCACAGAAATTTGAGGGTGCATACATGAGGATCAATGGTCGGCACAACATTGTGGGCTGAAGGGCCTGTTCTGTGCTGTACTGTTCTATGTTCTATGTTCTATGTTCTAAGTTGTTGAAGAGAGCTTGCTGAAGTCAAAGGCAGTTTTATAGTAACCACTTATTCAACATGCTACGAACTATGGATACATATAAATTTTGCTTGAGGTCCATACTATCACAAATTGCTTCAGAAATTCTCTGTTGTAATGAGATCTCTTACATTGTTAGAGATATAATTTATGATTTACATAAGTACGTATTCACACTTTGCTCCACATCTCCACTGCCCAACCCCGTCAAGTCATTGTCCTTATGCTCTGTTACATCTCCCCCCAGAAGTCATATACGGTAATATGTATGGGAGTTTCGCCAATCTAGTCAATTTTAGTCATAGGGAGGTTGAGGATCTGTTTTTCAAAATTTTTATTAACACTGTGTGCCATTGTTTCAGTCATCAGAGAATGCCAGCTTTCTGTTCATATTGTTTTCCTGTGCAGCTTGGTAGCTGATCCATCCTAGAGCTAGTTTTCTTCTCATTGAAAATAATGCTTTCAGTGCCATTATCCATTTACACAAAACATGACCTCATATTTTGCCAGTTTTGGCCTTTGATCAATACTGTCCCACCAGTCTGGTGCTCTGGTAGAATGTGGGACCTGGGATTGTTTGGTTTAGGTTGCAGGTTTGGCCTGCCTGGTATTCTTCTCTTTTCCTTACTTGAACGTGATCAGCTGAAATGACATTTTTTAGTATCTGTTTGTGTGCATCATGTGTGCGCGCGCATGCGTGTGTAGTAACTTTTTGGTTCATAACCTTTGGCCCATTAAGCGTTTACCTCTGGCTAGACCATTTTGTAATGGCATAGAGCGGTAGCTCAAGGAGACAAAATGAAGCCCTTCTTCGATAACGTTCCCCACAATAGGCTATTGTACAAAATGCAGAGGAATGGAACTGTGGGAGATAGAGCAGTTTGGATCGGAAATTGGCTTACTGAAAGAAGACAGACAGTGGTAGTTGATGGGAAATGTTCATCCTGGAGACCAGTTACTGGTGGTGTACCGCAAGGATCGATGTTGGGTCCACTGCTGTTTGTCATTTTTATAAATGACCTGGATGAGGGTGTAGAAGGATGGGTTAGTAAATTTACAGATAACACTAAGGTTGGTGGATTTATGGATAGTGACGAAGGATGCCGTAGGTTGCAGAAAGACATAGATAAGCTGTAGAGCTGGGCTGAGCGGTGGCAAATGGAGTTGAATGCAGACAAGTGTGAGGTGATGCACTTTGGTAGGAGTAGCCGGAAGGCAAAGTACAGGGCTAATGGTAAGATTCTTGGTAGTGTAGATGAGCAGAGAGATCTCGGTGTCCGTGCACACAGATCCTTGAAAGTTGCCACCCAGGTTGACAGGGTTGTTAAGAAGGCATACAGCGTTTTAGCTTTTCTTAATAGAGGGATCGAGCTCTGGAACCATGAGGTTATGCTGCAGCTGTACAAAACTCTGGTGCGGCCGCACTTGGAGTATTGCGTACAGTTCTGGTCAACGCATTATAAGAAGGATGTGAAAGCTTTGGATAGGGTGCAGAGTAGATTTACTGGGATGTTGCCTGGTATGGAGGGAAGGTCTTACGAGGAAAGGCTGAGGGACTCTGAGCTGTTTTCATTAGAGAGAAGAAGGTTGAGAGGTGACTTAATTGAAACATATAAAATAATCAGAGGGGTGGATAGGGAGAGCCTTTTTCCTAGGATGGTGACAGCGTGCACGACGGGGCATAGCTTTAAATTGAGGGGTGAAAGGTATAGGACAGATGTCAGAGGTAGTTTGTTTACTCAGTAGTAAGGGAATGGAATGCTTTGCCTGCAACGGTAGTAGATTCGTCAACTTTAGGTACATTTAAGTCGTCATTGGATGAGCATATGGACATACATGGAATAGTGTAGGTTAGATGGGCTTGAGATCGGTATGACAGGTCGGCACAACATTGAAGGCCAAAGGGCCTGTACTGTGCTGTAATGTTCTATTCTATGTTCTATGTTCTTACTTAAGAAGATGTAATTGCTCCTAACAGCAACTACCCCATCTACTGTCTCAACACTCCCCTTTACAAAGGCCACACTCTTCCCTAGGCCCTGCTCCTGAGCCTCACATTGTCACCCATTTGGCTTAAGGGTATCGAGGCAAGCTTGTAATATGTACAAAGCTGTATGATTCCAAGGAAGTCTTAAATATTTACAAATGGTGTCCTATTACATCAAAAAACAATACCTAGGGTGATAGGTGTTGTGAAAATGTCATTGAGGAAGATGCTAAAGGTTTCAGGAGTGAACCTATGTAATTGTTTCATTTCAAGTCACTGAGTGGTAACCTAGACAATAAACATGGGCAGTAAGAATAGATAATAAATGTGTTGTACAATAATAAGGAAAACCTTCCCTTTAAATTGAAACAAATCTATACCAAAGAGCTTCCCTAGCCTTTTAGGAAGAAAAAAGAGGCAAATGTGTTGTTTTGTCCTTGGCAGATTTACAAATAATAAATCATGAATGATTGATATAAATAAATTAATTAATAAAGTTAATTATTAATTTCAAATTAAATTATAAATTAACAAGAAATGGCTAATTTAAAAATTTGGATCAAAAGACCACGAAATTTCTAACCACTGCAGAGTTCCATGTCCTAGCCTAACACTACGTAATCCATAAGTGCCTTTGAAGTATATTTTGAATAATGTGAAGTGTTCTTGAAATAACTATCTATTCATTACAAACTGACAGGTCATGTATGACAGTATGGTTTTTGCTGTTCTAGTTTATTCAGGATGAATTCTCCCTACAATACAATGTCAACAAATCTGTACACATTCTTCATTTTTTTTTTCTGCTTGTTGAACTTCCTGTAGTTTTCTTGCAGGTATCAATTGGCAAGGACATGATGGTCTGCTTCTTCATAAAATTATTGCATGCCTGCTCTAATTGTACAATTTCAACATTAATAATGTATCCATAATGGTTTGATTTATTATTTTTCTCTGAAAGTATTCTGTTGCATGAGTTTTCCATCTCATTGATTTTAGTGAGACTCTTCACATCTGCAATGGTAATTTTGCAATTTCCTCTACCTTTAACAACATTATTGATGTTTATGGCCTGTTTCTATTAAAAATAGCAATCTGAGGATATCATTGGAAATTTGAAGATACCCAAGTAGCTGTTCGTCCTTCCTTCTCGATCACTGTATTCCTTTGTTTTGTTTCTGTTAATGACCTGGATCCATAGTAAACTGGTCTTTTTTGATTTTTTTTTTAAGAATTTGATTTAGAATAACACTATCCGTGGCAATGACGATTCTTCAAATACTACTATGGTAGTTCAGGATTATAATAAGCTTTTGATTGCTTTCAGCAATACATTTATTTTCCCAAGGCTCTTGTGTTGATTTTTTTTTCTTCCAACATTATGCCTGATCCAATTGGAGAAATTGTCACAATGATTGATTTATTTGTGGTAAAAAATATAATTCCAATGAGTCTTTGTAGTTTCATTATTTTCTTCTGTGGGTCTGCTGTAATATCTGTTCCCTGAACAAAATGTCTCAAGACAGTCCTTGGTGGCTATGTGATGTCTCATTTAATGTTAGTCTTGCTTCTTGCAAATGTTTTCAGTACTACCCTTACTTTTTTAATCTTGTTCAGTTTTGATTGAACCATCAATACAGCAGATGCCTTCTCAACTCTCTAAAATATTTGCTATTGATCTTTGGAATATTTCATGTACAGAAATGTTGATAAGTAAACAGTTAAAATAGTACTTTCCAAATAATGTGATGAAAGCTGTTAATAGTTTAGATTCATCTTATGATGGAAGCTATCAGAAGCCACAATTGGCATTAAGTTTGGTGAAAGTTTTATGTATCTTGCTAGCTTCTCCAAACTTACATTCATAAATGTCATAGATTTCTCTCTCAGTTGCTTTTTTCGTTATGTAGGATTCACATGACTTTTCAGGAAACTGTTTGTCTTGGATCTGATGCCATTCAAAGCATCAATTCTTGGTTTGGCCATTGATGAAATCATTTGTTGTTAAAGTTGCCTTAATTTCATATCTCATTTGAAAAAAAAAATGTGTGGGAATGTTCTAAATGTGCATAAGGAATGTTGTATTCAAGTAAAATTCTACGAATTACAGCACACAGACCCAGCACGAGGTGTACACATTACATCGCTCATCAGAGTCTCTATCAAAATGAGATCTCTAAAATCACCATTGACATGATGTACCATTTACATATTTAAGTATTAGCCCTTTACTCTACAAAATCATGTATCCAAGTCTAATCTCCTTTTGTGTCAACAGCGCTCAGCATAAACAATTTTGTGACTAATGTTTGATACATACCTGCAGGAGCTGACTTTTGTATAACAAAAGGAAGAGCACACACAAGGAAAATAGTGATAATGGGAACTGCAGATGCTGGAGAATCCAAGATAATAAAATGTGAGGCTGGATGAACACAGCAGGCCCAGCAGCATCTCAGGAGCACAAAAGCTGATGTTTCGGGCCTAGACCCTTCATCAGAGCCTCTCTGATGAAGGTTCTAGGCCTGAAACGTCAGCTTTTGTGCTCCTGAGATGCTGCTAGGCCTGCTGTGTTCATCCAGCCTCACATTTTATTATCACAAGGAAAATAGTGTGGCTACTTGAGACCTAGAACAAATACAAAGAATGCTGGAGAAACTCAACAGGTCTAGTAGCATTTGGGGAGAAACACACAGAATTAATGTTTTGAGTATGGTTTGACTCTTCTTCAGAACTGATGAATATCATGGCAGTTAGAAGTATTTGTCCCTGCATGAATTAGAAGTGATTTGTAATAATCCATAACATGCAAAAACTCCATCCAGGTTTGGATTATTGCCCAATTATTGACATCACTTGGAAACTAGGAGGAGGAGGAGTCAGCTAATTGGCTCTTTGAACCTGCTCTGCCATTTAGTATGATTATAGCTGATTCCATATTTCAATGCCATATTCCTACCTCTTGAAGCCCTCAAAAGTTTTTATAGACTACCTCTTTCCTGAATATTGAGTGACTTGGCCACTATAGCCTCTGTGGTAGAGGATTCACTGCCCTTTGAGTAAAGAAATGTACTTTCATCTGAATCCTAGATGGTCAACATCATATTTTGAGATCAACACCTCTAGATGTAGACTTCCTTTCCAGGGGAAATATCCTCTCTGCATTGACTGTGTTCAGACCCAATAGAATATGTTTCAATTAGATCCCCTGTCGTCCTTTTTAAACTTTAGTGAATACAGGCTCAATTAAACCAGTCTTTTCTCAAAGGACAGTCCCACCATACACACCATCAGCCTAGTTAACCTCTGCTGCACCATCTCTATGGCATCAATATGCTTTCTTAGTTAGGGAGACTAAAACTGCACAATTGTGGTCTTACCAAGGCCCTGTATAATTGCAGTAAGCCAACCTTACTTGTGAACTCAAACCCTCTTGTAGTGAAAGCCAGTTTCTCAGTAACTCCCAAATTGCTTTCTGCACCAGTCTGTTAATGTCTATTGATTAGCATACAAGGACACCGAGATCCCTTCATACACCCACACTTCCCAACATACTGCGATTTTAATAATACTCTTCTTCCTGTTTTTCACACTGAATTGTACATCTTCACATTTAACCACATTGTACCTTATCTGCCATGTGTTTACTCTCTCTCTTACTAGTGTGTTGGCTTTTATTGGCAGGGGGATTGAGTTTAAGAGGTGTGAAGTTATGCTGCAGTTCTATAAAATCTATAGGAAGGATGAGCAAACTTTTAGAGATGGTGCAGAAGAGATTTTCCAGGATGATGCCTAGACTGCAGGGCAGGTCTTGTGAGGAAAGGTTGAGGGAGCTCGGGCTTTTCTCATTGGAGTGAAGAAGGATGAGAGGTGACTTGATAGCAGCGTACACGATGATGAGAGGAATAGATAGTGGATAGCCAGAGACCTTTGCCCAGGGCAGAAATGACAATTATGAGGGGGCATAATTTTTAAGGTGATTGGGGGAAGGTTTAGGGGAGATGTCAGAGAGTGGTGGGTGCGTGGAATGTGCTGCCAGTGGTGGTAGCAGAGTCAGATACATTAAGGACATTTAAGCGAATCTTGGGTAGGCACATGGATGATAGTAAAATGTAGGGTATGCAAGTTAGTTTGATCTTAGAATAGTATAATAGGTTGGCACAACATTGTGGGCCAAAGGGCCTGTGTTGTGCTGTGCTGTTCTATGTTGTACGTTCATTAGTCACTGCCCCTCAGGAAAAAAGGCCTGTTTATTTTCAATCTCTGTTTCTTGCATATCACCCTTCTCTTGACCAATGCCATCTTATAATACGCTGGCCACTTTTGGTTAACTTTGCCCTTACGAGGAATCTTATCAAATGCCTTTGAAAAATCCAAATACACCATACCTACTGGATATCCCCTACGTATTCTATTGGCCACCTAGCTCATAAAACAGCCTTCACCTTTCAAACAGCTTTGTCCAATCCCATTAATGTTTCCCAAGTATCTTGTTATCATTTCTTTTTACATTTAGACTGCAGCATTTTCCCTAGTATTGATGTTAATCTTAACAGATCCTTGATTTTTTTTTTGCCCCCTCCCTTATTAAGTAGCGGCATTACTTTTGCCACACTGCAATCTGTGTAGGAACTGCTCCAGAGTCTATAGAAATTTGAAAGCTGACAAGAAATGCATCCAGTATTTTCAGGGCCACTTCCTTTAGCATGGTCAAATATAGATTTGTGAGCCTTTAATCTCATTAACTTCTTCAGTGCCATTTATCTTACTAAGACTATTTTCCTTCAGTTATGCCTAACACTGACACTAGCCCTAACACCAACCATACCTCATGAGAAAATCTCTGGGAGGCTTTTTATGCCGCCTTTTCTGAAGATAGAAATAATGTGTTTAATTCTTTAGTCCTTTTTTTTGTACACCAATATAGTTTACTTGGCTTCTGACTCTAAAGGGCCTACAAGGGATTTCACATTTTAAGAAGGATATGAGAGCATTTGGAGATGGTGCAGAAAATAAGAATGGTTTTGGGGATATGAAACTTCAGTCATATTAATAGATTGAAGAAGTTGGGCTGTTCTCCTTGGAAAAGAGATGATTAAGTAGAGATTTTATAGGCATTTTGAAAATCATGAAGGGTTTGGACAGAATGATTAGGAGTGAGACTTTGCATTTGCAGAAGGTTCAGGAACCAGAGGAAATCAACTTAATGTGATTGGAGAAGAAAGAATGACATGAGAAAAATCACTTGCACAACAAATGTTTAGGAACTTAAATATGCTGACAGAATGGCGAATACAGATTCAATCAAAGTCTTCAAAGGACAACAGGATAATATCTAACAAAAGATTTTTCTGGGTTACAGGGAAATGGCAGAAACTGGTACAATCCAAATTGTTCTTGCAGAATGTCAACATGAACAATTCACAATTAACGGCTTTTGTCTGTGTAAAGGAGCAAGGCTAGATGAGTTACTCTTTCAGGGTACTTTGGATGACAACCCTACAATGTGATTCTGAATGGTCTGTTTTCTGGATGCCAGAAATTTACCCCAAAACAAGTTGGATATTCTGGATGACGGTTCTTTCATTGTATTCACTCTGTATCCTTCAATGTTGCTTTTAAATTATATGTAAAAACTAAAATCTCTTTATCTACTCTTTTAGTGACAACATATTCACCAATACTGTATTGTGTATCTACCTTCAGTGTGTCACAGAAACTTATAATTACACTGATTCTAATTTGTAGCAATTTAAGGTTTAGTTTCAGGGGTTGATATTTTTGAAAGTAAGTTCATGGAAGCACCTGGTTTTGAGAAACTGATAAACTCTCATCAGATAATTACCATTCAAAGAATGGCCCATGTTCACTTAAAAAGTTAGAGTTGGGGAAATGATAAACAATAGATGACCCATTTGGGATCTCAATGAGGATGAATTATAGAACACAGGACATAGAAAAGTAAGAAACAGTACAGGCCCTTCGGCCCATGATGTTGTGTTGTGGATCAATCCGAATCCAAAAATGAAGTAACCTAACCTAACCTAACCTACATTCCCCTCAATTCACTGCTGTCCATGTGCATGTACAGCAGTCGCTTAAATGCCACTAATGACTCTGCTTCCATGACTACCACTGGCAAAGTATTCCATGCGCTCACAACTCTCTGGGTGAAGAACCTCCCTCTGACGCCTCCTCTATACCTTCCTCCTAACACCTTAAAACTATGACCCCTCGTGGCAGTCAATCCTGCCCTGGGGAAAAGTCTCTGGCTATCGACTCTCTCCATGCCTCTCATTACCTTGTACACCTCGATCAGATCTCCTCTCTTCCTCCTTCTCTCCAGAGAGAAAAGTCCGAGCTCAGTCAACCTCTCCTCGTAAGACAAGCCTCCTGTCCAGGCAGCATCCTGGTAAACCTCCTTTGCACCCTCTCCAAAGCCTCCACATCTTTCTGATAATAGGCCAGAAATGGACACAATATTCCAAGCGTGGTCTCACCAGGGTTTTGTAGAGCTGCAGCATAATGTTGTGGCACTTTAACTCGATCCCCCTGTTAATGAAAGCCAAAACACTATATGCTTTCTTAACAACCTTATCCACTTGGATGGCAACTTTGAGGGAGCTATGCACTTGAACACCAAGATCCCGCTGTTCCTCCACACTGCCGAGAATCCTGCCTTTAGTCCTATATTCAGCATTTAAGTTCGACCTTCCAAAATGCATTACTTCGCATTTATCCAGGTTGAACTCCATCTGCCATTTCTCAGCCCAGCTCTGCATACCGACAATGTCTTGCTGAAGCCTGCAATAGCCCTCGATACTATCAACGGCACCTCCAACCTTTGTGTCATCAGCAAACATACTAACCCACCCCTCAACCACCTCATCCAAGTCATTGATAAAAACTACAAAGAGCAGAGGCCCGAGAACAGAGCCCTGCGGGACACCACTCAGCACTGACCTCCAGGCAGAATACTTACCATCTACAACCACTCTCTGCCTCCCGTCAGCCAACCAATTCTGAATCCAGACAGCCAAATCACCCTGTATCCCATACCTCCTGATTTTATGAATGAGCCTGTTGTGGGGAACCTTATCAAATGCCTTGCTGAAGTCCATGTACATGACATCCACTGTTCGACCCGCGTCAACCTGTCTCGTGACCTCCTCAAAGAGCTCAATAAGATTTGTGAGGCATGACCTGCACCCCCCCAAGCCATGCTGACTCCCTTTAATCACACTATGCTTTTCCAAATAGTCATAAATCCTATCCCTCAGAATTCTTTCCAAAACCTTGCTGACCACAGACATAAAACTGACTGGTCTGTAATTTCCAGGGATTTCCCTATTCCCTTTCTTGAAAAGAGGAACAACATTTGCCTCCCTCCAATCTTCTGGTATGACTCAAGTGGAGAGTGAAGACGCAAAGATCTTCACCAGTGGCTCAGCAACCTCCTTTCTCGCTTCCCGGAGCAACCTAGGATAAATCTGGTCTGGCCCTGGGGGGGGGGGGGGGGACGGACGGCGGCAGCACATCAACTTCCTCAATCTCGATATGTTCAAGCCTGTTTCCCTTGTACAATGGTCTTCATAAAACACGTAAATTTTTCAAGTGGCACCTGAAACAAATAGATGTTGTTATAGCTTATGGTAATTTGTCTAAATCTCCATTTAAATAATCTGAAGTAAACCATGATGCTGAGGATAGGTTGTATTTGTTTTGGTAAGTTTATTTAGGTATTTTCTCACACATAAGACCATAAGACATAGGAGTGAAAGTAAGGCCATTCGGCCCATCAAGTCCACGCCACCATTTAAATCATGGCTGATGGGCGTTTCAACACCACTTCCCTGCACTCTCCCCGTAGCCCTTGATTCCTTCTGAGATCAAGAATTTGTCGATCTCTGCCTTGAATGCACCCAACGTCCTGGCCTCCACTGCACTCCGTGGTAACGAATTCCACAAGCCCACCACACTCTGGCTGAAGAAATGTCATCTCATTTCAGTTTTAAATTTACCCCTCTAATTTTAAGGCTGTGCCCACAGGTCTTAGTCTCCCCGCCTAATGGAAACAACTTCCTAGCGTCCACCCCTTCTAAACCATACATACGGGTAGCTTACATCTGAACCTGGAACAGTTTAGAACAGGCAGAGAGAGAAAGATGTCAGTGGTGAGTGCTTGGAAATTGAGTCCAGAAAAGCTGATCAAATATTAAGGTATTTTCCTACTTTTGGAGCCACTGAGTAAGAAAGCAATGTTGACTGTGATTGTGAGGGGTATTCTGAGTCGTGAAGTGCTTAAGGAGTTTTGGAGGGTCACCAGGCTCGATGTCACTGGAAGGATCCCAAGAATTCTCACATCTCAGGGAATAAAAGGACTACTGAAGAGTGAATTTCTCAAAGCTGTGGTACACCTCAGTTTGAGCCCAGGAGAAGTGAAGGACCCTGCATGGACCTGAAAGATTTTGGGAAACTCTTAGGTGTAATATAAAAAGAACAGGGAGTGTACAGCTGTGATTTTCAGGCTTAGAGTGTGTTTGTAAGAACTAGTGATAATTTGATCTTATTGCTTTGTTTAGATCTTGTACAGGAAAACATTTAATATAAAATGGGAAAACTTTATAGTTTGAATTTCTTTTTAAAAGTTACTGACGGTTAGCAAGATCAGAAAAATTGTTGATGCTTGAGAAAGCAAGGATTGTGCACTGACTGACTGACTATATTTGGACCAGGATTTCTATAAATATTCAAAATGGTAACTGTTGCACTGCATGCTCTGAATCAGACTTTAAAATTTTCAACAACTTGCTGAAACTTGATTACTTCTGAGTTTTACTGCAATGGGTCTCGGAAGCCTCCATGCTTATTGTAGAAGAGGCATGTTTTAAAAGTGAATCACCTTTGTCTTGTGTAATCCATTGTTTTGAAAAATTGTAAAAACCTTGATAGCAAACAAAAAAAAATTCAACACATTTCTTGACCGAGATAACAGCACTGCACAGCAGGAGTCCTTGGTGATTGATGCTACAAAGAAGTAGATGTTAGGAACTATCAGAAAATTTAGCCTTTGCATTTATGCATCTTACTTTCTTTTGTGAGGAATGTGCTTGCCTCCAGGAATTAGAAATGAGGCAATTCAGTTACCGTGGCTTTCTTGAATCTGGGAAACTCAGGCACTCTGACTTAGACAGGAGCCTCATAAATTTCAATGAGTAAAGTTCCAGCTGTTTAGGCAGAATTAACGTGATTTGTAGCCAACTGAATAGAGTATCTGTCATAGAAATTCTTCGCAGTGGAAGCTGTAATATTGGAAGAAGACGTCCTTCAAGGCCTATAAAAGAAAATTGCATTTTTGAGACGAGAAGTCTGGTCTAATGTCAAGGCTCTACCTACAGCACCTTACATTTAGGTCTTTATGCCACTAGATCAGGAATTTAGGGGCCTAGACAGATGACCCCGAGTCCGATGCAGAGGGCGGTGCATTATAGGAATGATATGATTAAGTTGGAGAGGGTTCAGAAGAGATTTACCAGGATGTTGCCAGGTATGAAAGGTTTGAATTAATAAAGGCTAGATAGGCTGGGACCTTTTCCATTGGAGCATAGGAGGTTGAGGGGTAACCTGACTGACAAGTTTATCGAATAATGAGAGGTATGTATAGAGTTAATGGTAGTTGCCTTTTCCCTAGCATGGGGGATTTCAAGACTAAAGTTACATTTTTAAGGTGAGAGGAGGGAGATTTAAAACAGACTTGGGAGGCACATCTTTTACACAAAGGATGGTTTGTGTGTAGAATGAACTTCCTGAGGTAGTGGTGGAGGTGGGTACAATTACAGCATTTAAGAGACATTTGTATGTAAACAGGAACGCTTTGGAGGGTTTTGGTCCAGGAGCATGCAGGTGAGACTAGTTTAGTTTGGGATCATGTTTGGTGTGAACTGTTTAGAAAAAAGGGCCTGTTTCCGTGCTGTATTACTCTGACTCTATGGATGGAATGAGCTGCCAGAAGAACTGTTGGAGGTGAGTACAATTACAACAATTAAAAGGCGTTTGGATTTGTACATGAATAGGAAGTGTTTAGAGGAATATTGGCTAAATTCTGGTAAATAAGACTCCGTCAGATTAGGATATCTGGTTGACATGGACAAATTGGACCAAAGGGTCTGTTTGCGTGCTGTATGACTCTATGACTATGAGTGCAGAAAAGTCTTCTCAAACCAGCATCAGGCATATTAGATGTGAAATCCAAATTGCTGTGACTGTAACACCAGACTACATGTATGCTAAAAGTCAGCAGCAGAATGCTATGGAGTTGATCAACCCTACAAACAATTAATCAGATCAAATCTCCATGAATGTCTTCATCCTCTATAATGACAGAGTTCAGCACTTCAGAGCAAGAAGATGACTGAAGCCATTTCGGCATTTTTAGCTGAAAATGTCAAGTAGATGAATCATCTCAGCCTCACCCTGAGCCAATCTCAGGAATTAATTCTTTCTTTTTTCTCCTTCTTTTATCACTTCCTCTCCCTTGCCTTGGCCTCACACACATGGCCCCGATTGCTGACTCCTGGTCTCTGAAGCAGAGTTGGTGGCCCAAAGCAGGGTCATCAGTAACCAATGGTGCGAAGTGGGGAGACCAGCAACCAATGCCCTGCTGAGGGTATGCCTGCAATTCTAGTGGGAACACCAGTGACCAGAGGCATGGCGTGAAGAGGAGGAAGCAGCCCAGTGCAGTGTGTGGTGTAAGTGGCCCAGCATGGAGCGAAGTGACTGCTAGAGGTCAGACCATGTGGAGGCCCATACTCTGATCTGCTGCAGAGAGCCCTTGGTGAGAAACTGTGATGTTTGTCTTTTCAACTTTCTTATTTTACTGACCAATGGTTGTACAGTGTAAAACAGTAATGAAACATTTTTTCTTCATTTCTGTGGATTGTAACTAAGGTTTGTACCTAGGTAATCTGTACCTAAGATGGTGCTGTGTGTTCATGACATTGTCACACTGTAACTAATCAGTAACTGAAGAAAATGTATCTCGCTACCTTTGTACCTAAGATGATGCTGTAAGTGGTGACTAGTGGAAGGATACTTGTTAGCCTGGAGGCCTGTGACTAGTGGTGTTCCTCAGGTGTCAGTGCTGGGCCTATTGCTGCTTGTTATCTACAATCAATGATTTGGATTAGAATGTACGAGGGATGATTAGTAAGTTTGCCAATGATACTAAAATAGGCAGTATCATGGATAGGGAGGAAGCTGAACAAAAATTGCAACAGGATATTGATCAGCTGGGGAAGTGGGCTGAGAAATGGCAAATGGAGTTTAATATAGATAAATGTGTGGTGTTGCATTTTGGAAAGTCGAATCAAGGCCGGGATTTTACGTGAATGGTAAACCCTGAACGAGTGCAGTGGTACAAAGAGACCTTAGAGTTCAGGTGCTCAGTTCTCTGAAAGTGCAGTCGTAAGTAAACAGGGCAATAAAGAAGGCCTTTGGCACGCTGGCCTTCATCAGTAAGAGCATTAAGTACAGAAGTTGGGAAGTTGTCGCAGTTGTCAAGGATGTTGGCGAGGCCGCACTTGGAATATCATGTTTAGTTTTGGTCACTTTGTTATAGGAAGGATGCTTTTAAAGTGCAGAAGAAATTTACAAAGATGTTGCCAGGACTTACGGGACTGAGTTGTAGTGAGAGATTGGACAAGCTAGGACTTCTTTTCTTGAGAGCATAGGAGACTGGGGGGATATCTTATAGAAGTCCATAGATCATGAGAGGCATAGGTAGGATGAACGCACCCAGTCTTTTTCCCAGGGTCGGGGAATTGAGGACTAGAGTGCATCAGTTTAAGGTAAGAGGGGAAAGAATCTATGGGAACCTGAGTGACAATGTTTCTACACAGAGGGTGGTATGTATACGGAATGAGCTGCCAGCGGAAGTGGTTGAGGGGGGTATAATTAACAACATTTAAAAGGCATTTGGATGAACACATGGAAAGGAAAGCTTTAGAAGGATATGGGCCAAGTGCAGGAAAATGTAGTTAACGTGGATGGACATTTTGTTCAGTATGGACCAGTTTGGGCCGAGGGGCCTGTCTCCATGCTGTAGGACTCTGATTCTTACAAACTTTTCACTGTGTACTCATTTGAGTGCCTATGACAATTAAGTTAATTCAACTCAATTCACTCTCTTCATGGGATATCAAGCAGCAATTCAGCATACTGATTAGAGTAAACGTTATGGACCCTGGCGATGTTCCACCTGTGTTGCCGAGATATTGTGCCTCAAAATTCGTTATGCCCAAGCTCAGCTGTTAAAGGGGAAAGAATAGGTTTGAATTTATATGGAGCTTTTCAAGATCTCCAGACATCTCAAAGAATTGACAATCATTGAAACACTGAAGGGAGGTGATGGTCTCCTATTATTGCTGGACTGTTAATATCGAGACCCAATAAACATTCTGGGGACCTGGGTCCAAATCCCACCGTGGCAGATGGTGGAATTTTAATTCAATAAAATACCTGGAATTAGGAATCTAATGATAACCATGAATCCATTGCCGATTGTTGGGGAAAAATGCATCTGGTTCACTGATATCCTTTCAGAGAGGAAACTGCCATCGTTACCTGGACTGGCCTGTGTGTGACTCCAGACCCACAGCAATGTGGTTGACTCTTAACTCCCATATGGGCATTTAGGGTTTGGGAATAAATTCTGCCTTGCCAGTGGTGCCCTGATCCTGTGTATGAATAAAAAATACTTCCGAATTGTGGTCACTGTCATTATGCAGGAAGTATGGCTTCTACATGAAGCTTCCACAAACAGCAAACAGCAATGTAAGCTGACCAGATAACAGATGTTGATTGTAAGTTTTAAGATAACTGTGAATACGGTTAAGTCTGGAACTTGTGGGAACGTACTAAATTGGGGGACGATGTTATGCAGGATAGGGAGAGTTAATTGGGAGGAGCTGTTATCAGGCCAGTCCAATTGGACATGTGGGAGTTGTTTAAATGCCTTCCGATCAGAAGTCAGAACTAGCATGTTCGAGTAAGGAGGAAAGACAAAGATGACAAGATACGGGATGCTTGGATGACTCAGGAGATTGTGAATTCAGTTGAAAAGAGAACAAAACATATGTATGGTTTAGGAAGATAAAATCGGACAGGACCCATGAGTAATATAATGAAAGCGAGAAAGAACTCAAGCAGGAAATTAGAGCAAGGAGAGGTCATGAAATGACCCAGGCAGGTAGGGTTGAAGAGAATCCTAAGGCATTCTTCACATATATTAAAATCGAGGGGATAACTAGAGAGAGGGTACAATCATTCAAGGATGAAGGAGAGAATTTAGGCTTGGAAGGAGAGGATATGAGTGAGATCCTAAATGAGCACTTTGTCTGTATTCTCCCAGGAGAAGGGCTTGGAGGATAGTGAGATTAGTGTGGAGCATACTAATATTCTTGGGAGTTTTGAGATCAAGAAAGAAATGGAGTTGAGTTTATTGAATAACATTATGGTGGATAAGTCCCCAAATAGGTACCCAATGTTATAGGAAAGAGACAAGAAATGAGATTGCTGGGGCCTTGGCCTGATCTTTGTGTCCTTTCTAGCCACTGGAAAGTACCCTGAGGACTGGCAAGTAGCTAATGCTGTTCCTCTGTTCAAGAAGGCAAATAGGGTTGATCTAGGAAATTATTGACCGGTGAGTCTCATCCATGGTTGGGAAGCTCTAGGAGAGAATTCTTATGGATAAGTTTTACACACATTTAGAAGAGCATGGCATAATTAGGGACAGTCAGCATGGTTTTTGTGGGGCAAGTTGAATTTTTTTTGAGGAGTTGAAGAAAGTGATTGAGGGTAAAGCGATAGATGTTGTTTCCATGGATTTTAGTAAGACTTTTGACAAGGTGTCTCATGGTAAGCTTATCCAGAAGATTAAGATGCATGGGATCCATTGTAACATTATCATTTGGAGACAGAATTTACTTGCCCATAAAAGACAGAAGGTAGTGGTCGAAGCATGCTGGCACCTCCTGCTTTTTGTGATTTATGAGTTGGATGAAAACAGAATGGATGGGTTAATACGGTTGCAGGTAACACAGAGATTGGATGAGTTGTGGATACTGTAGAAGGCTGCAAAGGATACAGTGGGATATAGATCAGTTTCATTCACGGGCAGAAAATGACAGATGGCAATCTGGACAAGTGTGAGGTGTCACACTTTTGGGAGATCAAATGTTACGGCAAAGTAAACAGTTCATGATAGAACCCTTGACAACACTGACGTGCAGAGGGATCCTGGGGTTCAAGTCCATAGCTCCCTGAAAGTGGCTGCAAAAGTATGTAGGGTGGTAAGGAAGGTGTATGGCATGTTTGCCTTTATTAGTCAAGGGATTAAGAACAAGATTTAGGAAGTGGCGTTGCAGCTTTATAAAACTTTGGTTAGGGCACACTTAGAATATTGTGTTCAACTTTGTTTGTCACATCATAAAAATGTGGAGGCTTATAAGAGGGTGCGGGTTTACCACGATGCTATCTAGATTAGCGGATATGAGCTACAGGGAGAAGCTGGGCAAACTAGGGTTGTTTTCTCTGGAGTGGCAGAGGCTGAGGGCTTGGTAGTAGTTTATAAAATTGAGAGCACAGATAGTGTTGACAATCAGAATCTTTTTTCCCAGAGTTCAAATGTCTAATACAAGAGGGCATGCATTTGAGGTAAGGGGGGAAAGAACAAAGGAGATGTTTTCTACAGAGTGGAAGGTGCCTTGAATGCACTGCTAGGGTTAATGGTGGAGGCAGAAATGATGGGGGCATTTAAGGGGCTTTTACGTGAGCATAATACATAAGTAAAGAATGGTGAGATATGAACTGTGGGCAGACAGATGGGATTATTTTAATTAGACATCATGTTTGGCACAATGAGGCCAAAAGACCTGTTCCTGTTCTATGTTCTTATTATTGACCAGCATACTGGAGATATCTCCATTGTTATTCTTTTTGAATTATTGACTTAGGAGCTTTGTGTCCACTCAAGAGGAAAAGCAGTGCCTGATGAGATCAGGAGTGTGCCAGTTGATCAAATATTTTTGATAATCAAGCAGTCTACATAATCAATATAAAAACACACACTAAGAAATAGAAATGTAATGCAGGGGTGCATGGGATCACAGTTATACTTTATTGATGGCAAAAACTACTTAGATAATAATTTAACATTGCCTTAAATAAAACTTGGATGAAACTTTTAAAATAAAAACTTTCAAAAATAAAACTTTTGCTTCTCACTGGCACCCTCAGCTGTCTACTCAGATGTTACTGTAAATCCTGTTGTTTGAAGTGAAATTGACTTGAAATCAAATCAGCTGCTGATATTTCTGTGGCCGTTTTATTGAACAAATATATTTTACTGAAGTAAATACATTTTTTAAAAAGCTCTAATAATTAAATAGAACAATACAGTAAACTTTGCTCTTTTTGAGGGATATATAACTTTTGCTGGATTATCGGAAGTGTTGCTTCCTAAGGTGCCAGTTAGAACAAAGTTTGCTGTACTTAATTGAACTTTGCCTCAGACAGTCTTGGACTGGAGTGTTAATCATAATTTCTCTGCTTAAATGTCAACACACACAACTAAGTACGATACATGCAGCAACAACACTGATGCCTACAAATAAAGTAGGAGGTTATCAAGGTGCATCCTAAATCCAAATTGGACAATTTCTGTCTTATCAGGCTTTTTTCAGTTAGTAGCAAAATGAAAGATGTTATTATTAGATCAAGTTTTCAACCCTTTGCCTCTAGTTTGTATTATAGCCTTGGTTAAAAGACAGCGTTGCGAGATTAGTTCCAGAAACGAGTTGAGTTGATGCTTGACATAAGGACAGCATCAAACTGAGTGTGACATCCAAGAACCCAAGTCAAATTGAAATCAATCGGAAGTAGCCCATTTTGCTATGAAGCAAGACCAAGACAACAATTAGCTTAGGGTCGATAATTCCAAGTTAGCATCAGACAAATGGAGACAAAGAACATCTTCAACAAGCAAGATTTTAATCATTCCCCTTTGACATTCAGTGGCTACAAGGACATCAGGAACTGTTCATTCTGTAGCAAGTAACTCACCTTCTGACTCTCTACCATCTTACACCTCTCCAAGAAGGAGATGGAATACATCTCAATTGTATTGATATATCCATTCCAACCAGTCAAGAAGCTCAACAGCATGTAAAATTGACAACCTGCAAGCTTGGAATGTTCTTTGTTACCCTCAACAAGCAATGTACCAACTAACAGATATCAAGATGGTGCTGACACTGGGCAACTCCTTGTGAGCTCTCTACAGCAGATCTAATTTCAGCATTTCTTATAACCGTTCCACTCTTCTAAACCTAAATTCTAAGTCTGTAAAAATTACTCATGATGTTGTTATTTTAAATCTACTTACAAGTCTGAATCATATAGACGTCCAGACCCAAGTACTGGATTTGCAGGCCCAAGGCAAACCTGTTGGCTTCCTACAGCACCCAAGAGGACAGCCGGAACCAAGATCCGAGCTCACAGTGACCTAACCCTGATTTGGAATGAAACTGGCCCTGACACTGACTCCACCCCATGAAGGCCAGGCTGTACAGTCACAGAGCTGTACAGCATGGAAACAGACACCTCGGATCAACTTGCAAGCATTAACCGGATATCTTCAATTGATTAATCCCACCCTTCCTTTTCATATTCACATCCAGATGCCTTTTAATTGTTGTAATTATACCAGCCTCTACCACTTCCAATAGCAGATCATTCCATACACACGCATATTTTGTGTGAAAATGTTGCCCCTTACGTCCCTTTTAAATGTTTCACCTCTCACCTTAAACCGTCTAATTGTGGAATCCACTACCTTGATGAAGCCCATATTGATCACATCCACCACTCTGTCTTTGTCAATTCTCTTTGTTGCTTCTTCAAAAAACGCAATTAAGAAGGCCAGGACCTGACCCCGGAACTGCAGAGATTTGATTTCACGAAGGCCTGGCCAGCACAGAATCTAACTCCAGATGTGTAGCGACATAAACCTGAAGAGTCTCAACCTGCCCAGACCCAGTCCCTGATCCTGCGACTACTTGACTCCTGTAAGACCCAGCTCCTCCCAAACCGACTCACTTATCTTCTGGAACAGCAGACCTGCACCACCGACACCCAGGATCATCCAGTAGCAAAAATGCCACTATGGCAAACCATCCCTGAGAAGACCAGACCAGCCCAGGCCCAAACTCCAAACTCATGGTGTCCCATGTATTTGTAATACATAAAAATAATTTGGAGGAAAATGTGGCTGGTTTGATTAGCAAGTTTGTGGATAGCAATGGGGGCCATCAGAGGATACAGCAGGATATAGATCAGTAGTGACTTGGACAGAGAGATGGCAGATGGAGTTTAATTCAGAAAAATGTCAGGTAATGCTTTCTAGAAGGCATAATCCAGATGGAAAATATGTAGTAAATGACAGAACCCTTAAGAGTACTAATAGGCAGATGGGCCTGGGTGTACTGGCACACTGGTCACCTGAAAGTGGCAATGCAGGTGGAAAAGGTATAGTCAAGGCATATGGGCATGCTTGTCATCCTTGGCCAGGGCATTGAGCTTGAAAATGGGCAGGTAATGTTCTAGCTTTATAGTATCTTTTAGTTAGGCTGCATTTGGAATATTGTGTTCAATTCTGGTCACTACACTGGCTTTGGGGAGGGAACAGAAAAGATTTATCAGAATGTTGCCTGGTGTGGAGGGCATTAGCTCTGAGGGAGATGTTGGACAAACTTGGGTTGTTCTCACTGGAATGATGGAGGTTTAGGGGCGACCAGATAGAGGTCTACAAGATAATAAAGGGCATGGACAGAGTGGTCAGTCAGAAGCTTTTTTCCCAGGGTTCAATAGTCGATTATCAGGGGCCGTAGGTTTAAAGTGCGAGCGGCAAGGTTTAAAGTTGATGTATGAGGCAAGTTTTTTTTTTAATATATGGAGGGTTGTGGGTGCATAGAACTTGCTGCCAGGGAAGATAATGAAAGCATATATGATAGTGACTTTCAAAGGGTGTCTTGACAAATACATGATTAGAATTGGAATAGAGAGATTTGGTCTTTGGATGGGTAGGGGTTTTAGTTGTGAGCATGTGCAGCATGCCAGTGTAGGCTTGGAGAGCCAAAAGGCCTGTTCCTGCACCGTAATTTTATTTATTTCAGTCTCACCTACAGGCCAGCATATCTTCCCTGTTTTAGAACAAATGAGGTTTCAAGTCCACCTGCCCAACACAATGCTAACAATCATCCAAGCTATCGAAATCAAGAATAGATGAATAGAGATCTAGACTTATCTTACGCAGGAACTGAGATTCTGCTATGTGCTCTGTTTTACAGAGACATGGCTCAGTCCTGCTATACCTAAATGTGCCTTGCAAACTGAGGGGTTCTCCATACATTGTAGGGAATGCACAGTGTCCTTGAGAATGCTTCCTATCAACCCTCCTGTCTCTCAGACTTAGCAACCTTGGTGAGTCACTGTTCTTTGGATCTAGAATACCTTACAGTGAAATGACATCCTTACTATTTGCCACGCGAGTTCACCTCTACTATCCTGACAGCAGTCTACATACCACCACATGTGGATGTGAAGAATGCCCTGTATGAAATTTACATTTCCACAAATGCTCTGGCGATGAAATTTCTGAGGACTTATTCATCATCATGGCTGGCAACTTCAACCAACCAACCAACCAACCAACCAACCTCAACAGTGTGCTATCAAAAGACGACCAACATGTCTCCGGCCCTCTAATGGACCGAACTTCCTAAACCACTGTTACACCACCATCAAAGACGACTACTACTGCATTTCCACTTCAGAATGTCAGATCACATCTTTGTGTTCCTCCTGCCAGCTTCCAAGCGGAAACTGAAATGGGAGCATCCTTCACAGAAAGTAGTACAATACTGGTTTGAGACAGCGGTAAAGCTTCTCCAGGATTGCTTGGAATCGGCAGACTAGACCATATTCAAAAGCTCAAAGGACAACCCTGATGAGCACACCACCAGTGTCATGGACTTCATTAACAAGTGTGTGGAGTACTGCTTGCTAAAGAAGTCAATCTGGGTGTTCCCCAGACAGAAACTTTGAAAGAACTGGGAAATCCACTGCTTGTGGAAGATTAGGCATGCAGCATTCAAGTCAGACAATGCAGACCTATTCAGATAAGACATCCACAAAGCCATCAGAGATTTCAAAAGGCAGTACTGGACCAAGTTAGAAACCTGAAAGAACCTGCCGCATGTGACAAGGCCTGCACATCGAAATGGGATATAAAATGAAGCAGAGCAAGGTTGTGGACAAAAACACATTCCACCCTGATGTGTTCAATGCTTTATATGCTTGGTTCAAGCAGAATGCCAGCAGTGCTGTATCACCTTCCCCAACACGCCCAGTTGGAGTGCCCAGCCGTGCACTTAGATCCTGTGCAGACCAGGTATTTAGGAAGACTGCCATCATCCCAGTACCAAAAAAAGCACATGCAACTTGCCATAATCACTACTGCCTAGTGCTTCAAAACGCTGTTACGGCCCACATCAGCAGCCTGCCAGCAAGCCTTGATCCCATGCAATTTGCCTACTGACAAAACATGTCCACAGCAGGCACCATTCCCCTAGCCCTGCACTCATCCCTGGAACATCTGGGTAATAAGAACACCTATGTCAGACTCCTAACCATCTACTACAGCTGTGCCTTCAACACCATATTCGTCTCCAGACTAGTCTCAAAGCTCTGAGACCTAGGACTCAGCTCTGCACTCTGCAACCGGGTCATCAGCTTTCTGATCTACAAACTGCAATCAGTGAAGATCGACAACAGCATCTTCTCCACAATAACTCACTGACTAACTGAAGTCCCCCAAGGATGCATGCCCCTTGCTGTGCTCCCCATGCACTCATGACTGTGTACCAAAATTGTGAATTGCACGCCATCTACAAGCTTGCTGATGATACTGCCATGGTAGGATGGATATTAAGCAATGATGAGCCAGAATACAGAAAGGAGATAGAGGGCTGGGTGTCATGGTGCAATGAATATGACCATTGCCTCAATGTCAGCTAAACAAAAGATCTGGTCGTTGGCTTCAGGAAGAAAGGAGGAGGACATGCCCCCATTTGCATCAACAGAGCTGAGGTGAAGAGAGTCAGAATGTCAACTTGCTGGAAATGATGATAACCAACTTCCCACTTGGGATGTGACAGTCAAGAAGGCACAACAACACCTCTTCTTCCCCACGTGGCTCAGGAAATTTGGCATAAGGACCCTCACTAAATTTTACAGATGTTTTGTAGAAAGCTGAAGTGTCTGGGTGCATAACAGCTTGATATGGCAACTGTTCTGCCCAGGACTATAAAAAACTGCAAAAGGTTGCGTGCACAGCCCACTCCACATAAGCCAACCTCCCATTTACATTTTTCATTGCTGCAGAAAGGCTGCCAACATCATCCTCCCACTCCAGTAATGCTCTCCTGCATCCTCTTCCATCAGGCGAAAGACACAGCAGCTTGAATACATGCACCAACAGGTTCAAGTTCAGTTTCTTCCCTGCCATTATTAGATTGAAAAATAGACTTTGTAACCACAAATAATGTTAACTTTACTAATGTTGATCTTACTTGGAGCACCTCCTGTGCAGTTGTAAACTGTCGTCCTCACTAAGCACTCAATGATCTATATGCTGTTGTTTGCTATGATCTGCTTGTACAGCTCTCAAACTAAGTTTTTCACTGAAAGTAGGTACATGTGACTATAATAGATCTCACCTCACCTCACCTCACCCCCGACCCCCTTTGTTCAGGTCTTCTTGAACAGCATGGCCCAAATCCTGGCTTTTCCTGCCTCGGGTGCAGAGGCAATAGGTGCATGGGATCGCCATCACCTGCATTTTTTTTTTCCCATGTCACAAGCCATTCTGACTTGGAAATACATCACCATTTCTCCACCATCATTCAGTCCATATCCTTGGATTCTATCTGACAGGATTGTAGCTGTAACTCAATGACATGGATTGAAGCAATTCAAGTCTGTGGCTCACCATAAACTTCTCAAGGACTCGTTAAGAAAAGGCAATACATACTAGCATTGCCAATTACTCCTAATCTCATTAATAAATATTTATTTAAGTATTTATGTAAATCTTTTCTGAAATACATATCCTGTTATTGACATGCAGCATTTCAGACTACTATTGTTCCGGTCCAAATGCTGACAAGATGCTTCTGAATATTTGTCAATAGATTGCAGCTTTTCTGCTCTAATTAATTTGTGTCTTTGCCATTTATTGAAGCCTAGGACCTCATTCAAATAGAACTGGCCCTATCCTTTCTCACTTTAAGTGAAGACTTTGCCTCCTTTCGCAACTCTTGTACTATCTATCCATTTGTTCTGCTGTCCCAATATCCAGGAGTTAAATCGCTCTCTCAGATGTTTATTAATGGTTGCCAAGCTCTCACTCAGGGAATGCAGAGTGATGCAGGGGTCACAATGGATTATGTTCCTCAACAAACCTCAGACCATCAAAAAATTAAAAATGGAAATCTTAAACTATTATTTTTGGAAATATTATTACTAGCTCTTCAACTATTGCAAGATATTGCAAGAACAAGTATTTTCCATGCGTCATGTGATTTGGGTTCTGATGCATGGAAATTTATGAGAAGGGTTAAAGAGATGGGACATGCTATGCTCAGGGTTCAGCAGGGATTAAAGTTTCCACAACAGAGATTAGAGATGGTCAAGAATCTAACTTCAGGCACAGCAGATAAGGGACCAACTACAAGAAGGGAGAAATCATTTCAATTCTGAGGGTATTATACTTAAATGTACACACTATATGAAGCAAGGGAAAAGAGACTAATGCAGATTGAAATTGCTAGCTGTGATTTTATGGGTATCAGAGACATGCGTCCAAAGGGATCAAGGAATAGGAACTGAATATCCAACTATATACACACCTTATAAAAAGAACAGGCAATGGGCAGGGGGGCACAGGCAGGTTTGCCTTCTTAATAAGAATGTAACAAAATCAATAGCAGGAAGTGATTTGGAGTTGGAAGGCATGGTATCTGTGTGGCTGAAATCGAAGAACAGTGAAGGGAAAAAGAACAGTCCAAAGATGTGTGGATTAGGTGGATTAGCCATGGGAAATGCAGGATTACAAGACCAAGGCAGAAGGGTAAGTCTTGGTGGGATGCTTTATTGAGAGTGGATGCAGATTCAATGAGCCAAATGGCTTCTAATCTGTGAGGATTCTATGATTCTGTCAACATGATGGGAGCTGTCTACAAGCCTTCCAGCAGTTGCCAAGATGTGGGGAACAAAGTAAATGAGTCAACAGGAAAGGCATGTAAGGAGCCGCAATTACAATAATCATGGAAGACTTCAAGGTGAACTGGGAAAATCAGGTTGGCCGCAGATGTCAAGAAAAGGAATTTGTGGAATGTCGACAAGATGGCTTTTTGGAGCAGCTCGTGGTAGAGCCCATTATACAACAGACAATTTTGGATATAGTGAGGTGTAATGAGGCAGACTGAGGAGCTGAAGGTGAAGGAACCCCTGGGGGGAATGATAATATGATAGAATTCACCTTGCAGTTTGAGAGAGAAGATTGGAAGAAGTTTTATAACTGATTTAGGGTAACTACAAAGATGTGAGGGAGGAGCTAACTTGATTGGAAGAGGAGCCTAGCAGGGAAGACGTTGGAGCAATAATGACAGGAATTTCTGGGGGTAATTTGGAAGGCTCAGCAGAAATTCATCACAAGAAAGTAAAAACATAAGGGGAGAATGAGGCAACAATAGCTGTCAAGGGAAGTCAGCAAAAGCAAAACATATAATGTGGTGAAAATTAGTGAGAATCCAGAAGATTGGGCAGTTTGTAAAAATGAGCAGCATAGTGGCTCGGTGGTTAGCACTGCTGCCTCACAGTGCCAGGGATCTAGGTTCAATCCCTGCATCGGGTGACAGTCTATATGGAGTTTACACATTGTTCCTGTGTCTGTGGGTTTGCTCTGGTTTCCTCCCACAGTCCAAAAATGTGGAGGTTAGGTGGGTTGGCTATGCTAAATTGCCATAGTGTTCAGTGTGTAGATTAGGTGGCTTAACCAGAAAAAAGGGTTAGAGGTGGGACTGGGTGGAATGCTCTTTTGGAGGGTTAATGTGGACTTGTTGGGCCAAAGGGCCTGTTTCCACACTGTAGGTATTCTGTGAAGCAGAGGATAACTAAAAAAGCAATAAGGGGCGAGAAAATATAAACTAACTAGTAATATAAAAGAAGATTACACTCTCTGATGAAGGGTCTAGGCCCGAAACGTCAGCTTTTGTGCTCCTGAGATGCTGCTTGGCCTGCTGTGTTCATCCAGCCTCACATTTTATCATCTTGGAATCTCCAGCATCTGCAGTTCCCATTATCTCTGAAGATTACAATTGGCTTTTTTTTTTGCAGTTATCCAAAGAATAAGAGAATAAGAAGAGTGGACATTGGACCATGGGAAAATAAGACTGGAAGTAGTAATGGGAAACAAAGAAATGGCAGAAGAACATGCTTTGCATCAATTTTCACACTGGAAGACACCAACAACACATGACGACTTCAAGAGTTACAGCAGAGGTGATATTGGTGGCCATTACTAAGGAGAATGTGCAGGGGATGCTGAAAATTTTGAAGTTTGATAAATTATCAGGACAGATGGAATACAATCCACAATTCTGAAGGAAATCATTAAAGAGACTGTGGAACTGATACTTCAAGAATCACTGGAGTCAGAGAGAGTCCCAAGACTGGAGAGTAGCTAATGTCACACCTCTATTTAAGAAGGGCGGGAAGCAGAAAACAGGGAACTATAGGCTGAGGCAGGGTCACTCGACCCAAAACGTTAACTCTAATTTATTTTTTCACAGATGATACCAGACTTACTAAGCTTTTCCAGCAACTTCCGATTTACAGCATCTGCAGTTCTTTTGGTTTTTATTTTGTATAGCCTGGTTAGCCTGATCTAGGTCATTGCTAAGACTTTTGTGTCCATTGTTAATGACTTGATTGTGGAGTACTTGGAAATGCATGGCAAAATAGGGAGTCCAAGTCATTGAGGGTATTTAAGACAATGATAGGTTCTGGATTGGTAAGTGAATTAAGGGTAACAGGAAACAAGGTTTTGAGAAATGTATTAGCCAAGATTGAATGGTGTCGAATGGTCTAATTCTGCTCCTATATTTTATGGTCTTATGGTCTTCATCACACAGGAATTTCATCTCCAGTTTAGTTTTATTGTTTTTTGAATTAGAAGATGAGATAGCATGATTTGAGACCCAGATGAGGAGGACTTTCTTCTCTGAGGGTTGAGTGTCTTTGGAATTCATTGCCACAGAGAACGGTGGGGTCAGAGTCTTTGTGTATTTTTAAGGCTGAGATAGTTTGATCCTTGATCATGAGCGGAATGAAAAGTTAATGGGAAAATGCAGGAAAGTAGATGTGAGGAATTTTGGATCAGCCTTGATCCTGTTCAATGGTGGCACAAGCTCAAAGTCCTGTTCATATTTGTTATAGTATTATGGTTTTATGATTAAAGCAGTTCTTCTCTCAAATCATTTTATCTGAACTAAATTAATTGACAGTCAGCTTATCTCACACCCCCAATTTCTAGAATTTTTCCAACTTCAAGTATTTTCTACCTTTGGCAGTATAAAATCATTGAAGATGCTAGAGCACCATCATGATATAATCTAACTAATTTTCTTTTCCACTGAATGTCATACACATAATGAAGAGAATTACACACCATTGAATTAAGAAGATACTTAACAGAAGTCTTATACAGCAATTTAAAGACTGTGCAGAAATGGTCAGAGTGCAGGCAGATGTGCTTGAACCACTCTAAATGTATTTTTGCATTAGGACATCAATCGTACCATTTTGAATTGTTCTGCCTGTACTTTTTCCTTCCAGTGCATGCTTTGTCAGGAGGAAGGTATTTATTCCTATTTCCAGGAATCATCATTATCTTCGCCTTTCAAAAGTAGCTCCCTTTCCTTCATCTCAATGTTATATTGTCCACATTAAGGTATTCCCAACATGTCCAACAGATGTACCCAGACATCTAATATGGGAGTTAAAAAGCCCCTCACAATCCAGTCTAAATTGTTTCTAGTACTGGCCTGTGTGTCACAATATCAGTCAGTCCTCTCACTCTTCAGAAACATTCCTAGGGACAGGGGATAGTGCTTACCATATCACAATTCTGTTACAGTGCATGGATTGTTGTACAATATTGTAGTGTGCCTTCCAGAAACTTCCACTGCCAGAAGCTATATGGTGTCACCAGTAATTTGTTTGGGGAAATGGGCCAAAGATTTTGTTTTCCTCTCATCAGGTTTGTGTTGTCCATGTCAGTCAGTGCACTCTGGTGGAGGCTTTTTCATGGGTAATGCACAAGTTTGATGATGACTGACTGTTAAGTACCAAATTTTTTTAAAATTCTAAACCAAGTTGCTTGATTTTGATGAGCATGAAGGACTTCATTTCCATGAGGTAGATCAAGCATGTGATAGTTCTTTGAGGTTGATTTTTTTTTTTACGAATTTTGTGCTGTTCCGTTATTTAGCAACATTGTATGGTTGTAGCCTATGAAGCTCAATGGAATTCAATTTCTATGCGTCAAATCTGCTCAACCACTGACTGCAGTTCAGCACAGAATTCACTGCGCTAAAAAGTTCGAGTATCGATGCTTAAGCAGAACGGTGTGCAACTCTCCCCCTCTCTGGATAGCCTTACTTCTGATAGTATTCTCCTATCACCAGCCCCTAACATGTAAAACATATGTAAATACAGCAGAGCAGGAACAACGGTTGGTAGGTGTGACTGGGATTGAGCAGTTCACAGTCTACATCGGTAAGGGAAACAAATGTAATATTTCTAAGTTGTATCAGAGATAATGGGAACTGCAGATGCTGGAGAATCCAAGATAATAAAGTGTGAAGCTGGATGAACACAAAATGATGAAGGGTCTAGGCCCAAAACATCAGCTTTTGTGCTCCTGAGATGCTGCTTGGCCTGCTGTGTTCATCCAGCTCCACACTTTATCTCTAATATTTCTAAGTTTGTTGGCGTCATAAATTTTGAAAGAAATATGAATAGTGAGAAGGATGTAAAGAGGTTGCAAGTGAATTTGGACAAGTTGAGGGAGTGGGTAAGATTAAGGCAGATGGAATTTAATGTGGACAAGTGTGAAGTTACTAATTTGGAAGGATGAATGGAGCTGCAATGCATTTCTTAAATGGTGAATAATTCAGAAATGTTTATAGAGTTATACAGCAAGGAAACAGACCCTTTGGTCCAAGTCATGCCTGCTGACCAAGTTTTCCAAACTAAACCAATCTCATTTGCCCACATTTTGTCCATATCCCTCTAAACCTCTCCTATTTATGTACTTACCTAAATACCTTTTTAAATGTTATACCTGTACCTGCATCCAGCATTTCCTCTGGCACATCATTCCAAATAGAAACCATCCTTTGTGTGAAAAAGTTGTCCGTCAGATCTCTTTTAAATCTTTTTCTTCTCACCTTAAGCTGTCTAGTTGTGAGCTCCCCTAGATCTTTGCTATTCACCTTATTTATGCTCCTCCTGATTTTGTAAACCTCAAAAAGGTTTTCTGTAACTCCTCAAAAGGCCCCAGCCTATCCAGCCTCTCCAGCCTCTCCAGCGTCTCCTTTATAATGCAAATCCTTCAGCCCTGGTAACATCCTTGTAAATCTTTTCTGCAAACTCCTCTGATGTTACTATGGCTTTAAGAGATCTATTTTATCATGGATTTTTTTTGAATACAGGAGTAAGGCAGAGGCATTGAACAGTCTATGCAGGCCCACCAGAGTACATATTTTGTGAGGCCTTGGGTTTTTTTTTCGAAAGGTGGAGTAGGAGAAGCAGCTTGAATGGGTATGGTCAAGCTCTCACAGAACCAGGATTTCTGGTTTTTAGTAACAGTATTTGTTGGTGTCACGGAAGGATTTCCAGTACATATCACCCTACTACACTGTATCTCAGAATTTTGTCTTGATGTTGTTTTCTTCCTGCTGCTGGAGTTGCATGTGAGACAATCTGTATTTCTGAATTTGCCCCTTCCAAGAGTGTGTTTATGGGATTTACTAGATTGAAACTATTAATTAGTAACAGATGCTGTATTGATTATTTTGTTGAATATTTTGATAGAATTACAGCGAAGCCAATTCTTTTCTTTTTCTTTTCTTGTATGTT